>NC_041381.1:69879308-69960646 GCF_002162155.2 Triticum dicoccoides
TGGGGCGACCGATTAGGGTTTTGGGAGCAGTGGGGGGGGGGATATGGGCGCGGCTGGTAGGCCGGCTTGGTGGCCTGCTGGGCCGGTTAGCCCAGTGGGGGGGCTTCTCTTTTTTTAGCTTTGTTTTTTCTTTTCTTTTTCTTTTACTTTTTAATTTTATTTCCTTTACTGTTTTCATTTAAAGTTTCTTTTATTTTAGTTTTATAAAATACCAGTGAGCACCTAAATTAGTATTACTAATCAGTCCATTGCCACAATTGTTTTGGCACACTACTAATTTAGTTTTATTATTATAACTTGAAAAAGGCATTTAATTAATTGTTTTTGCTGTCATTTCTATTACTTTAGTGCATTTAAATATTTTATTAAAAGATATTTATTCACCATCATTTACTATGGATTATTTGACACATTAGGAACAATTTAGTGTTGACTTTTGAAAACTTTAATTGTTTTAACTTAAATTCAAATTTAGAATTTGAATCATTTCGAACTAACGCGAGATTATCAACAGTAACCGAGGTGACGTGGCATCGTTAACGTGGGATTACTGTAACCTAATTATCCGGGCGTCACATTCTATCTATAAGCATTTTCCTAGTAGTGCGCGAAGGCGAACATGTCGAGCCGGCGGCGCTGGAGTCGTTATCCCTCGACGGCATGCCCGATCAGCTCAATAAGCACCTCAATAAGCACCTCAATAAGCAGAAGGAGTTAATCGAAGGCTTGGTGGAGCCGCTAAAGGAGAGCCTCGACGACATGCCCGCTGAGCTCGATAAGTAGGGGGAGTTAACCTCCGGCTTGGTGATGCTGCTGAAGAAGAGCATTGCCTTCGAGAAGAAGGCGACCGGTGAAATCCTGCAACTTCAGGAGGACAAGGCGAAGCTCTGCCACGAGCTCGATCTGTTGAAGGAGAAGAACGCCGGCTGGAAGAAGCTGCATGAGAATAGTAGTTCCTCGATGAAGATGCTGCAGGCCCTCATCATGGAACAGAAGGAGGAATTGGCAAAGCTCCGCATCGAGCACCCGGCTGCTGTCAAGGTACGTAATGCGGCCATGGAACAGATAATGAAATCTCGCGTCGAGAAATGCCCCGTCATGGACAGAATGAAGAAGATGGCGGAGGAGACACGCAAGGAGATGGAGGTCGTGGAGGCGATGAAGAAGTAGTTACGACTCCACGGTGAATTAGATCATTTGGGGTGATAATCTTCCTTCTTCTTTTGCTCCTGTGTTTCATCTTTTGCTTCAGGTGTTTCACCGCATGTGTCACGTTCTCTGCGAGGCTTGAATAGAACAATGCTTTTTTAGGGAATGAATAGAACAATGCTAACAATGAGATGACTAGCAAATTAGATCATTTCTATCGCCATATGGCACTGGGCTGCCGTGTTTCGTGCTCCTCTGTCATAGTACTACTCCAGTGGAAAACTTGAGTATAGCGCACGGTTCTTTGCTCCTCCTCAGGTCGTCAGCACATTTATACAAGCAGTCAAATCACAAGGCCCCGCCTTCCAGCAGTAATGAGCCATCAAATCACAAAGGCCCTTGCCTCTCATGAAACCGACCAAGCTAGACTGCCCCGTGAAGGAAATATGCCCTAGAGGCAATAATAAAGTTATTATTTATTTCCATATTTCATGATAAATGTTTATTACTCATGCTAGAATTGTATTAACCAGAAACTTAGTACATGTGTGAATACATAGACAAACATAATGTCACTAGTATGCCTCTACTTGACTAGCTCGTTGAATCAAAGATGGTTAAGTTTCCTAGGCATAGACATGAGTTGTCATTTGATTAACGGGATCACATCATTGGAGAATGATGTGATTGACTTGACCCATTCCGTTAGCTTAGCACTTGATCATTTAGTATATTGCTATTGCTTTCTTCATGACTTATACATGTTCCTATGCCTATGAGATTATGCAATTCCCGAATATCGGAGGAACACTTTGTGTGCTACCAAACATCACAACGTAATTGGGTGATTATAAAGGTGCTTTACAGGTGTCTCCGATGATACTTGTTGAGTTGGCATCGAGATTAGGATTTGTCACTCCGATTGTCGGAGAGGTATCTCTGGGCCCTATCGCTAATGCACATCACTATAAGCCTTGCAAGCAATGTGATTAATGAGTTTGTTGTGGGATGATGCATTACGGAACGAGTAAAGAGACTTACCGGTAACGAGATTGAGCTAGGTATTGAGATACCGATGATCGAATCTCAGGAAAGTAACATACTGATGACAAAGGGAACAACGTATGTTGTTATGTGGTTTGACCGACAAAGATCTTCGTAGAATATGTGGGAGCCAATATGAGCATCCAGGTTCCGCTATTGGTTATTGACCGGAGGCGTGTCACGGTCATGTCTACATAGTTCTCGAACCCGTAGGGTCCGCACGCTTAACGTTCGGTGACGATTTATATTATGAGTTATGTGTTTTGATGTACCGAAGGTAGTTCGGAGTCTCGGATGAGATCGGGGACATGATGAGGAGTCTCGAAATGGTCGAGACGTAAAGATTGATATATTGGACGACTATATTCGGACATCGGAAAGGTTCCGAGTGATTCAGATATTTATCGGAGTACTAGAGAGTTACGGAATTCGCCGGGGAGTATATGAGCCTTATTGGGCTTTAAGGGAGAGAGAGAGGCAGGCCGCATGCCCCCCAAGGCCTAGTCCGAATTTGACTAGGGGGAGGGGCGGCACCCCCTCCTTTCTTCTCTTCTCTCTTCCCTTTCCTTGACTCCTACTCCTACTACATGAAAGGGGGGGGGGAATCCTACTCCCGGTGGGAGTAGGACACCCCAGTGCACGCCATAGAGAGGGCCGGCCCCTCCCCTCCTCCACTCCTTTATATACAGGGAGGGGGAACCCCATAGACACACAAGTTGATCTGTTGATCTCTCCAAGCCGTGTGCGGTGCCCCCCTCCACCATATTCAACCTCGGTAATATCATAGCAGTGGTTAGGCGAAGCCCTACGTCGGTAGCATCATCAACACCGTCATCGTGCCATCGTGCTGACGGAACTCTCCCGCAAAGCTCTGCTGGATCGGAGTTCATGGGACGTCATCGAGCTGAACGTGTGCTGAACTTGGAGGTGCTGTACGTTCGGTACTTGGATCGGTCGGATCGTGAAGACGTACGACTACATCAACCGCGTTGTGCTAACGCTTCTGCTTTCGGTCTATGAGGGTACGTGGACAACACTCTCCCCTCTCATTGATATACATCACCATGATCTTGCGTGTGCGTAGGAAATTTTTGAAATTACTACGTTCCCCAACAGTGGCATCCGAGCCAGGTTTATGCGTAGATGTTATATGCACGAGTAGAACACAAGTGAGTTATGGGCGATACAAGTCATACTGCTTACCAGCATGTCATACTTTGGTTCGGCGGTATTGGTGGATGAAGCGGCCTGGACCGACATTACGCGTGCGCTTACACGAGACTGGTTCTACCGACGTGCTTTGCACACAGGTGGCTGGCGGGTGTCTATTTCTCCAACTTCAGTCGAGCCGAGTGTGGCTACGCCCGGTCCTTGAGAAGGTTAAAACAACACTAACTTGACGAAATATCGTTGTGGTTTTGATGCGTAGGTAAGAACGGTTCTTACTCAATCCGTAGCAGCCACGTAAAACTTGCAACAACAAAGTAGAGGACGTCTAACTTGTTTTTGCAGGGCATGCTATGATGTGATATGGTCAAGACATGATGCTATATTTTATTGTATGAGATGATCATGTTTTGTAACCGAGTTATCGGCAACTGGCAGGAGCCATATGGTTGTCGCTTTATTGTATGCAATGCAATCGCCCTATAATTGCTTTACTTTATCACTAAGCGGTAGCGATAGTCATAGAAGCAATATACCCGAGAAGACAAAGATGCTACGATGGAGATCAAGGAGTTGCACCGGTGGCGATGGTGATCATGACAGTGCTTCGGAGATTGAGATCACAAGCAGAAGATGATGGTGGCCATATCATATCACTTATATTGATTGCATGTGATCTTTATCCTTTATGCATCTTATTTTACTTTGATTGACGGTAGCATTATAAGATGATCTCTCATTAAATTACAAGGTATAAGTGTTCTCCCTGAGTATGCACCGTTGCCAAAGTTCGTTGTGCCGAGACACCACGTGATGATCGGGTGTGATAAGCTCAACGTTCACCTACAACGGGTGCAAGCCAGTTTTGCACACGCAGAAATACTTGGGTTAAACTTGACGAGCCTATCATATGCAGATATGGCCTCGGAACACTGAGACCGAAAGGTCGAGCGTGAATCATATAGTAGATATGATCAACATATTGATGTTCACCATTGAAAACTACTCCATCTCACGTGATGATCGGTTATGGTTTAGTTGATTTGGATCACATGATCATGTAGATGATTAGAGGGATGCCAATCTAAGTGGGAATTCTTAAGTAATATGATTAATTGAACTTTAATTTATCATGAACTTAGTCCTGGTAGTATTTTGCAAATAATGTTGTAGATCAATAGCTCGTGTTGTTGCTTCCTTATGTTTTATATGTGTCCCTAGAGAAAACTAAGTTGAAAGATGATAGTAGCAATGATGCGGATTGGATCCATGATCTGAGGATTATCATCATTGCTGCACAGAAGAATTATGTCCTTGATGCACCGCTAGGTGACAAACCTATTGCAGGAGCAGATACAGACGTTATGAATGTTTGGCTAGCTCAAAATGATAACTACTTGATAGTTTAGTGCACCATGCTTAACAGCTTAGAATCGGGACTTCAAAGACGTTTTGAACGCCATGGACCATATGAGATGTTCCAGGAGTTGAAGTTAATATTTCAAGAAAAATACCCGAGTTGAGAGATATAAAGTCTCTAACAAGTTATATAGCTAAAGATGGAGGAGAATATCTCAAGAAGTGAGCATGTGCTCAGATTGTCTGGGTACTACAATCACTTGAATCAAGTGGGAGTTAATCTTCCAGATAAGATAGTGATTGACAGAGTTCTCTAGTCACCATCACCAAGTTACTGGAACTCCATGATGAACTATAGTATGCAAGGGATAACGAAAATGATTCCCGAGCTCTTCGTGATGCTGAAATCGACGAAGGTAGAAATCAAGAAAAAGTATCAAGTGTTGATGATTGAAAAGACCACTAGTTTCAAGAAAAGGGCAAAGGGAAAGAAAGGGAACTTCATGTAGAATGGCAAGCAAGTTGTCACTTCCATGAAGAAGCCCAAAGCTAGACTAAATCCTTAAACTGAGTGCTTCAACTGCAAAGGAAATGGTCACTAGAAGCGGAAATGCCCTGAATATTTGGTGGATAAGAAGGATGGCAAAGTGAACAAGGGTATATTTGATATACAGGTTATTGATGTGTACCTTACTAGTGTTTATTGTAGCCCCTGGGTATTTGATACTTGTTCAGTTGCTAAATATTAGTAACTCAAACCAGGAGTTACAGAATAAACAGAGACTAGTTGAGGGTGAAGTGACGATGTGTGTTGGAAGTGGTTCCAAGATTGATATGATCATCATCGCACACTCCCTATACTTTTGGGATTAGTGTTAAACCTAAATAAATGTTATTTGGCGTTTGCGTTGAGCACTAATATGATTTGATCATGTTTATTGCAATACGGTTATTCATTTAAAGTTAGAGAATAATTGTTGTTCTGTTTACATGAATAAAACCTTCGATGGTCATACACCCAATGAAAATAGTTTGTTGGATCTCGATCATAGTGATACACATATTCATAATATTGATGCCAAAAGATGCAAAGTTGATAATGATAGTGCAACTTATTTGTGGCACTGCCATTTGGGTCATATCGGTGTAAAGCACATGAAGAAATTCCATAAAGATGGATTTTTGGAATCACTTGGTTATGAATCATTTGATGCTTGCAACCATGCCTTTGGGCAAGATGACTGAAACTCCGTTTTGCGAAACAATGGAACGAGCTACTGACTTGTTGGAAGTAATACATACCGATGTATGCGGTCGAATAAATGTTGACGCTCATGGCGGGTATCATTATTTTCTGACGTTCACAGATGACTTGAGCAGATATGATTATATCTACTTAATGAAGCACAAGTCTGAAACATTTGAAAAGTCCAAAGAATTTCAGAGTGAAGTGGAGAATCATCATGACAAAAAAAGTTTCTACAATCTGATCGTAGAGGAGAATATTTGAGTTACGAGTTTGGTCTACATTTGAAACAATGCAGAATAGTTTCGCAACTCACGCCACCTGGAACACCACAGCGTAATGGTGTCTCCGAACGTCGTAATCGTACTTTACTAGATAATGTATGATCTATGATGTCTCTTACTAATTTACCGCTATCGTTTTGGGGTTATGCTTTAGAGATGGCTGCATTCACATTAAATAGGGCACCCTCAAAATCCGTTGATACGACGCCTTATGAACTATGGTTTGGTAAGAAACCAAAGTTGTCATTTCTTAATGTTTGGGGCTGCGATGCTTATGTGAAAAAGCTTCAACCTGATAAGCTCGAACCCAAATCGGAGAAATGTGTCTTCTTCATAGGATACCCAAAGGAAATTGTTGGGTACACCTTCTATCACAGATCCGAAGGCAAGAAATTTGTTGTTAAGAATGGATCCTTTCTAGAGAAGGAGTTTCTCTCGAAATAAGTGAGTGGGAGGTAAGTAGAGCTTGATAAGGTAATTGTACCTTCTCCCGAATTGGAAAGTAGTTCATCACAGAAATCAGTTCCAGTGATTGCTACACCAATTAGTGAGGAAGCTAATAATGACGATCATGAAACTTCAAATCAAGTTACTACAGAACCTCGTAGGTCTTCCAGAGTACGGTCCGCACTAGTGTGGTACGGTAATCCTATTCTAGAAGTCATGTTACTAGACCATGATAAACCTACGAACTATGAGGAAGCGATGATGATCCCAGATTCCACAAAATGGCTTGAGGCCATGAAATCTGAGATTGGATCCATGTATGAGAACAAAGTTTGGACTTTGGTGGACTTGCCCGATGATCCGCAAGCCATATTAAATAAATGGATCTTCAAGAGGAAGACAGACCCTGATAGTAGTGTTACTATCTATAAAGCTCGACTTGTTGAAAAAGGTTTTCGACAAGTTCAAGGTGTTGAATACGATGAGATTTTCTCACTTGTATCGATGCTTAATTCTATCTGAATCATGTTAGCAATTGCCACATTTTATGAAATCTGGCAAATGGATGTCAAAACTGCATTCCTTAATGGATTTATTAAAGAAGAGTTGTATATTATGCAACCAAAAGGTTTTGTCAATCCTAAAGGTGCTAACAAAGTGAGTGATAACCCACAAGTATAGGGGATCGCAATAGTTTTCGAGGGTAGAGTACTCAACCCAAATTTATTGATTCGACACAAGGGGAGCCAAAGAATATTCTCAAGTATTAGAAGTTGAGTTGTCAATTCAACCACATCTAGATAACTTAGTATATGCAGCAAAGTATTTAGTAGCAAAGTAGTATGATAGTAATGGTAACAGTGGCAAAAGTAACGATAGCAGTTTTGTAGTAATTGTAACGGTAGCAACGGTAAAGTAAATAAGCAAGGTACAATATGAAAAGCTCGCAGGCATTGGATCCGTGATGGTTAATTATGTCAGATGCGATTCCTCATGTAATAGTTATAACATAGGGTGACACAGAACTAGCTCCAGTTCATCAATCTAATGTAGGCATGTATCTGAATATAGTCATACGTGCTTATGGAAAAGAACTTGCATGACATCTTTTGTCCTACCCTCCCGTGGCAGCGGGGTCCTAATGGAAACTAAGGGATATTAAGGCCTCCTTTTAATAGAGTACCAGACCAAAGCATTAGCACTTAGTGAATACATGAACTCCTCAAACTACGGTCATCACCGAGAAGTATCCTGATTATTGTCACTTCGGGGTTGTCGGATCATAACACATAATAGGTGACTATAGACTTGCAAGATAGGATCAAGAACTCACATATATTCATGAAACCATAATAGGTTCAGATCTGGAATCATGGCACTCGGGCCCCATTGACAAGCATTAAGCATAGAAAAGTCATAGCAACATCAATCTTAGAACATAGTGGATACTAGGGATCAAACCCTAACAAAACTAACTTGATTACATGATAAATCTCATCCAACCCATCACCGTCCAGCAAGCCTATGATGGAATTACTCATGTACCGCGGTGAGCATCATGAAATTGGTGATGGAGGATGGTTGATGATGACAACGGCGACGAATCCCCCTCTCCGAAGCCCCGAACGGACTCTAGATCAGCCCTCCCGAGAGAGATAAATTAGGGCTTGGCGGCGGCTCCGTATCATAAAACGTGATGAAACTTTCTGCACAAAAATAACACCATGGCAGTTCTGCTGAAAACAGCGCCAGTCCAGGTTAGTTTCATTCAAATCATGCAAGTTAGAGTCCAAAACAAGGGCAAAAGTGTTTGGAAAAGTAGATACACTGGAGATGTATCAACGCTCCCAAGCTTAAACCTTTGCTTGTCCTCAAGCAATTTAGTTGATAAACTGAAAGTGGTAAAGAAGAACTTTTACAAACTCTATTTGCTCTTGTTATTGTAAATATGTAAAGGCAACATTCAAGTTTCAGCAAAGATTATGAACTAACCATATTCACAATAACACTTAGGTCTCATGTTTACTCATATCAATGGCATAATCAACTAGCGAGCAATAATAATAAATCTCAGGTGACAACACTTTCTCAAAACAATCATAATATGATATACCAAGATGGTATCTTGCTAGCCCTTTCTGAGACTGCAAAACATAAATGCAGAGCACCTTTAAAGATCAAGGAGTGACTAAACATTGTAATTCATGGTAAAAGAGATCCAGTCAAGTCATACCCAATATAAACTAATAGTAATGCATGCAAATGACAGCGTGCTCTCCAGCGGGTGATTTTTAATAAGAGGGTGATGACTCAACATAAAAGTAAATAGATAGGTCATTCGCAGAGGGAAGCAAGGATTTGTAGAGGTGCCAGAGCTCAATTTTAAAGTAGAGATGAATAACATTTTGAGCGGTATACTTTCAGTGTCAACGCAACAACTACGAGATCTCGATATCTTCCATGCTACATACATTATAGGCGGTTCCCAAACAGAATGGTAAAGTTTATATACCCCCACCACCAACAAGCATCAATCCATGGCTTGCTCAAAACAACGAGTGCCTCCAACTAGCAACAGCACTGGGGGAGTTTTGTTCAATTATTTTGATTTGCTTTGATCTTTTGATCAAGGGACTGGGCATCCCGGTTACCAGCCATTTTCTCGTGAATGAGGAGTGGAGTCCACTCCCCTTGAGAATAACCCACCTAGCATGGAAGATACAGACAACCCTAGTTAATACATGAGTTGCCCAAGCATACAAAACAGAATTTTATTTGAAGGTTTGGAGTTTGGCACATACAAATTTACTTGGAACGACAGGTAAATACCGCATATAGGAAGGTATGGTGGACTCATATGGAATAACTTTGGCGTTTATGGAGTTTGGATGCACAAGCAGTATTCCCGCTTAGTACAGGTGAAGGCTAGCAAAAGAATGGGAAGCGACCAACTGAGAGAGCGACAACATTCATGAACATGCATTAAAATTAATTAACACTAAGTGCAAGCATGAGTAGGATATAATCCACCATGAACATAAATATCGTGAAGGCTAAGTTGATTTGTTTTCAACTACATGCGTGAACATGTGCCAAGTCAAGTCACTCGAATCATTCAAAGGAGGATACCACCCTATCATACCACATCACAACCATTTTGATAGCATGTTGGCATGCAAGGTAAACCATTATAAACTCCTAGCTAATTAAGCATGGCATAAGCAACTATAATCTCTAATTGTCATTGCAAACATATTTATTCATAATAGGCTGAATTAGGAATAATGAACTCATCATATTTACAAAAACAAGAGAGGTCGAGTTCATACCAGCTTCTCTCATCTCAATCAGTCCATCATATATCGTCATTATTGCCTTTCACTTGCACGACCGAATGGTGTGTATAATAATAATAGTGCACGTGCATTGGACTAAGCTGGAATCTGCAGTCATTCAATTCAAGAGAGAAGACAAAGTAATATGGGCTCTAAGTTAAATCAACAATCATGCATATGAGAGCCACTAAACATTTTCATTATGGTCTTCTCCTCTCGACCCCCAAAGGAAAGAAAAGAAATAAAACTATTTACACGGGAAAGATCCCAACAAGCAAAAGAAGAACGAGAAATATTTTTGGGTTTTCATTTTAATCTCTACTACAAGCATGGAAATTAAACCAACTATTTTTTTGTTTTCTTAAGGTTTATCAAACACACAAGAAGAAAGCTAGAAAAAGAAAATTAAACTAGCATGGATAATACAATGAAAAAGTATGAGCACCGACAACTAGAATAAGTGTGTGAACATGAATGTAAAGTCCGTGAGAAATACGTACTCCCCCCAAGCTTAGGCTTTTGGCCTAAGTTGGTCTATTGCCAAGGATAACGGCTACTCTCCCCGGTGTACTGAGGAGTGTCATCAGGATACCACTGGCTGGCGATCTCCTCCAGATCCCACTGATAAGATGATGGACGATAAGGGTCCAGTGGTGGTTCCGGCTCAGGCTCTGGAGCTGACGTCTGGCCTCGGTGCGCGTACACGGCGGACGGCTAGATGAGGTAAGGACCTGCAGTTAAATCAAACAAAGAAGGTGCAGGCAGGGTAATAATCTCATTGGGTTTCTTATTAAATCCTAGGTTATACAGAAGCATCTTATCATCATTGTCAACAATAAACTCATGCGCTACCATGCTTGTAATCTAAAAAGGTAAGAGGCAGCAGTGTCTCCTCTTTCTCATAATGCCTAATAGGTATCTCGAAATGTTTAGCAAGGCGTGCAACATAGATACCTCCAAAGATGGGGCCCTTTGTACGGTTTAGACTTAACCGTTTAGCAAAAACGGCCCCCATACTAAAAGTGTTATCACCAAATAAGGCATGGAACAGAATAATAATATCAGGAACACTTAGGTTTCCACAATTTCCGCGACCAATTAAGCATCGACTAGCAAATATGGCAAAGTAGCGTAAAACAGGAAAATGTATGCTAGTTATTCTCGCATCGGAAACCTTCCTCGAGTAATAGTGTCAATAAAACCATCCACATCTTTACGACGTGGTTCATCAAGGCTGCCCTCAAAGGGTATTCTACAAGCTGCACAAAAATTACATAATGACATTTCCTTAGCCTCGTCATATAAATGAAAGCTACTGAAGGAGGCGGATTCTTAGGATAATAGTAAAAGTTTTGCATGAAAGTATTGGTGAGTAAGAGATACTGTTCGTTCCGGTCATGGAGGAAGTCGGCGAGGCCCGCATTTTCAGCCAAAGAATAAAAGTCTTCATAAATCCCGATTACTCTCAAGAAATTATTACACGGCCACTCACACGGCCTTACTCCCGCTATGCGAGGAAGATTATACTTGGCCTTTTTTTCTCCTTAGCTTGTTTATCCTTGGAGCTTTGGCTAGAAGAGCCCCTCAAGAACAATCTCTTCATCTTTTTCTAAAAACTTCTGAAATTTTTAGTAACTCAAAATAAAAGTGAATCAAACTCAACAAGATTGATAGCAACTACTCCCACAAGTGCCTAGAGCCTATATCATGCATTAGAATTACTTGGGACCTCATAAATTTGACATGCAAGCTCGAGAACAGGGTTACCTATGTAGCAAAAATTTGCAACGAATAAAGCACTAGAACAAAAACTAATTGGACCATTGGAGGAGTCACATACCAAAGAACAATCTCCCAAAGCAGTTTTGTGAATGGAGCTTTGAGCAAGGAAATCGAAAATCACAACAAAATGAGCTAGAACTCGTGCTTGAGTTGGATGGGGATTTTTTTGGGAGCAAGATGGAGTGTGTGGGTGCAGGAATAAGTGGAGGGGAGCCACCATGGGCCCACGAGGCAAGGGGCGCACCTAGTAAGAGTGGGCGCACCCTGGACCCTCGTGGCCAGGTGCTTGCCCCCCTGCTGTGTTCTCAGTGCCTAAATTCCTCAAATATTCCATAAAAAATCATACTAAATTTGCAGGGCATTTGGAGAACTTTTGTTTTCGAGATATTTTTTATTGCATGGATAATTCAGAAAACAGATAGAAAATACTATTATTGCTTTATTTAATCTAAATAACAAAAAGTAAAAAGAGGGTACAGAAGGTTGTGCCTTCTAGTTTCATCCATCTCATGATCATCAAAAGGAGTCTACTAACAAGGTTGATCAGGTCTTGTTAACAAACTCATTCCGAATAGCATGGAACCGAAGAAATTCTGAATAACACTAGGTTACCTCAAAATGGGGATATGAACATCCCCAATAATAAGGATATCATATTTTTTCTTGACAATAGGAAGAGGGAATTCAAAACCTCCAATAATGATAGTTGGAACTTTTCTAGTAGAATTGATGCTATGAACTTGAGGTTGTTTCCTCGGAAAGTGTACCGCATTACCATTAACATGAAAAGTGACATTGCCTTTGTTGCAATCAATAACAGCCCCTGCAGTATTCAAAAAGGGTCTACCAAGGATGATCGGCATACTATCATCCTCGGGAATATCAAGAATAACAAAGTCCGTTAAGATAGTGACATTTGCAACCACAACAGGCACATCCTTGGTATTCTTGATATAGAGAGAGAGGCATAACACTAACACCGGCTCCAAGATCACATAAAGCAGTTCTAACATAGTTTCTTTTAATGGAGTAAGGTATAGTTGGTACTCCTGGATCTCCAAGTTTCTTTGGAATTCCACCTTTAAAAGTATAATTAGCAAGCATGTTGGAGATTTCAGCTTCCGTTATCTTTCTTTTGTTTGTAATGATATCCTTCATGTATTTAGCATAAGGATTTACTTTAAGCATATCAGTTAAGCGCATACATAAGTAGATAGGTCTAATCATTTCAGCAAAGCGCTCAAAATCCTCATCATCCTTTTTCTTGGATGGCTTAGGAGGAAAAGACATGGGTTTCTGAACCCATGGTTCTCTTTCTTTACCATGCTTCCTAGCAACACAGTCTCTCTTATCATAACATAGATTCTTTGATTGTGGGTTATCAAGACCAACAACAGGTTCAATCTCTACATCATTATTATTGCTAGGTTGAGCATCAACATGAACATTATCATTAAAATTATCACTAGGTTCACGTTCATCACCTGATTGTGTTTCAACATCAGAAATAGAAATATCATTGGGATTCTCAGGTGTGTCTACAACAGGTTCACTAGAAGCATGCAAAGTCCTATCATTTTTCTTTTTTAGAAGGACTAGGTGCATCTAAATTATTTCTCTTAGAATCTTGCTCAATTCTCTTCGGTTGGCCTACAGGATACAAAGGTTCCCGAGTCATTTTTCCAGTTCTAGTAGCCACTCTAACAGCAAAATCATGTTTATTATTTAATTCATCAAGCAAATCACTTTGAGCTTTAAGTACTTGTTCAGCTTGAGTGGTAACCATAGAAGCATATTTGCTAATGAGTTTAAGTTCACCTTTAACTGTAGCCATATAATCACTCAAGTGTCCAATCATGTGAGCATTACTCTTTAATTCTCTACCAACATAAGCATTGAAAATTTCTTGTCTAGCCATAAAGTCATCAAATTCATCTAAACATTGGCTAGGAAATTTAGTAGACGGGATTTCAACCTTATCATATCTATAGAGAGAATTTACCTTTACTACCTATGTCGGGTTATCAAGACAATGTGTTTCTTCAACAGGCGGTATATTAAGACCATGCATTTCTTTAATAGGAGGTAAATTTTTAACATCTTCGGCTTTAATACCTTTTTCTTTCATTGACTTCTTTGCCTCTTGCATCTCTTCAGGACTGAGAAATAGAACTCCCCTCTTCTTCGAAGTTGGTTTAGGAATAGGCTCAGGAGTTGGATCAATTGGCTCAGGAATTGGCTTAGAAAGAGTCCAATTATTTTCATTAGTCAACATATTATTCAATAACACTTCAGCTTGGTCGACTGTTCTTTCCCTGAAAACACAACCAGCACAACTATCCAAGTGGTCCTTGGAAGCATCGGTTAGTCCATTATAAAAGATATCAAGTATTTCATTTTTCTTAAGAGGATGATCAGGCAAAGCATTAAGTAATCGGAGAAGCCTCCCCCAAGCTTGTGGGAGACTCTCTTCCTCGATTTGCACAAAATTATATATTTCCTGCAAGGCAGCTTATTTCTTATGAGCAGGGAAATATTTAGCAGAGAAGTAATAAATCATATCCTGGGGACTACACACACAACCAGGATCAAGAGAATTAAACCAAGTTTTAGCATCACCCCTTTAATGAGAATAGAAATATCTTAAGGATATAATAGTAGCGAGATTTCTCATCATTAGTGAACAGGGTGGCTATATCATTTAACTTAGTAAGATGTGCCACAACAGTTTCAGATTCATTGCCATAGAAAGGATCGGATTCAACCAAAGTAACTATCTCAGGATTAACAGAGAATTCATAATCCTTATGAGTAACAAAGATAGGTGAAGTAGAAAAAGTAGGGTCATATTTCATTCTAGCATTCAGAGATTGCTGCTTCCATTTAGCTAATAACTTCTTAAGATCATATCTATCATTGTAAGCAAGAATAGCTCTAGCAGCTTCTTCATCCATAACATAACCCTCAGGAACAACAGGCAATTCATACTTAGGGGGAGAGCCTTCATCATCACTATCATCAATAATTTCATCTTCAATAATTTCATTCTCTCTAACTCTAGCAAGTTGTTCATCAAGAAATTCACCTAATGGCAGAGTAGTATCAAGCATAGAAGTAGTTTTATCATAAGTATCATGCATAGCAGAAGTGGCATCATCAATAAAATGCGACATATCAGAATTCATAGCAATAGTAGGTTTAGGTGTCGCAAGCTTACTTAAAACAGAAGGAGAATCTAGTGCACAGCTAGATGGCAGTTCCTTACCTCCCCTCGTAGTTGAGGGAAAAATCTTAGTTCTTTCGTCTTTGAAGTTCCTCATAGTGATCAGCAGATATAAATCCCAAGTAACTCAAAGAATAGAGCTATGCTCCCTGGCAACGGCGGCAGAAAATAGTCTTGATAACCAACAAGTATAGGGGATCGCAACAATTTTCGAGGGTAGAGTATTCAACCCAAATTTATTGATTCGACACAAGGGGAGCCAAAGAATATTCTCAAGTATTAGCAGTTGAGTTGTCAATTCAACGACAACTGGATAACTAAGTATCTACAGCAAAGTATTTAGTAGCAAAGTAGTATGATAGTAATGGTAACTGTGGCAAAAGTAATGATGGCAGTTTTATAGTAATTGTAACGGTAGCAACGGTAAAGTAAATAAGCAAAGCACAATATGTGAAAAGCTCATAGGCATTGGATCAGAGATGGATAATTATGTCGGATGTGATTCCTCATGTAATAGTTATAACATAGGGTGACACAGAACTAGCTCCAGTTCATCAATGTAATGTAGGCATGTATTTTGAATATAGTCATACGTGCTTATGGAAAAGAACTTGCATGACATCTTTTGTCCTACCCTCCGGTGGCAGCGGGGTCCTAATGGAAACTAAGGGATATTAAGGCCTCCTTTTAATAGAGTACCGAACCAAAGCATTAGCACTTAGTGAATACATGAACTCCTCAAACTACAGTCATCACCGAGAAGTATCCCGATTATTGTCACTTCAGGGTTGTCGGATCATAACACATAATAGGTGACTATAGACTTGCAAGATAGGATAAAGAACTCACATATATTCATGAAAACATAATAGGTTCAGATCTAGAATCATGGCACTCGGGCCCTAGTGACAAGCATTAAGCATAGCAAAGTCATAGCAACATCAATCTCAGAACATAGTGGATACTAGGGATCAAACCCTAACAAAACTAACTTGATTACATGATAAATCTCATCCAACCCATCACCGTCCAGCAAGCCTATGATGGAATTACTCACGCACGATGGTGAGCATCATGAAATTGGTGATGGAGGATGGTTGATGATGACGACGGCAACGAATCCCCCTCTCCGGATCCCCGAACGGACTCCAGATCAGCCCGCCCGAGAGAGATTAGGGATTGGCGGTGGCTCCATATCGTAAAACGCGATGAAACTTTCTCTCTGATTTTTTCTCCGTGAAAGGGAATATATAGAGTTGGAGTTGAGGTCGGTGGCCATCCAGGGGGCCCACGAGGCAGGGGGCGCGCCCAGGGGAGGGGGCGCGCCCCCCACCCTCGTGGACAAGGTGTGGGCCCCCTGGCCTTGATTCTTTCGCCAATATTTTCTATATTTTCCAAAAGTAATCTCCGTGGATTTTCATGTCATTCCGAGAAATTATGTTTTCTGCACAAAAATAACACCATGGCAGTTCTGCTGAATACAGCGTCAACCCCGGTTAGTTTCATTCAAATCATGCAAGTTAGAGTCCAAAACAAGGGCAAAAGTGTTTGGAAAAGTAGATACGTTGGAGACGTATCAGTGAGCAAGCTCCCGTGATCCATCTATGGATTGGTGCAAGCATCTCGGAGTTGGAATATACGCTTTGATGAGTTGATCAAAGCATATAGTTTTATATAGACTTGCGGTGAAGCCTGTATTTGCAGGAAAGTGAGTGGGAGTACTACAATCTTTCTGATAAGTATATGTGAATGACATATTGTTGATCAGAAATAATGTAGAATTTTCTGGAAAGCATAAAGGAGTGTTTGAAAAGGAGTTTTTCAAACAAAGACCTCGGTGAAGCTGCTTACACATTGAGCATCAAGATCTATAGAGATAGATCAAGACACTTGATAAGATTTTTCAATGAGTGCATACCTTGATAATATTTTGAAGTAGTTCAAAATGGAACAATCAAAGAAGGAGTTCTTGCCTGTGTTGCAAGGTGTGAAGTTGAGTAAGACCCAAAACCCGACCACGGTAGAAAATAGAAACTGAATGAAAAGTCATTCCCTATGCCTTAGTCATAGGTTCTATAAAGTATGCTATGTTGCGTGATACGTCTCCAACATATCTATAAATTTTGATTGTTCCATGCTATTATATTACCCGTTTTGGATGTTTATGGGCTTTACTTTACACTTTTAGATCGTATTTTGGGACTAACCTACTAACCGGAGGCCCAGTCCGAATTGCTATTTATTTTGCCTATTTCAGTGTTTCGAAGAAAAGGAATATCAAACGGAGTCCAAACGGAATGAAACCTTCGGGAGTGATCTTTTTGGAACAAACATGATCCATAGGACTTGGAGTGGAAGTCAAGAAACAAGGGAGGCGGCCACGAGGGTGCCCGACGCGCCCCCTACAGGTGAGCACGCCCCCACCCTCGTGGGCCCCTTGAGCATCCACCGACCTACTTCTTCCTCCTACATATACCCATGTACCCCGAAAACATCAGAAGCGACCACAAAAACCTAATTCCACCGCCGTAACCTTCAATATCCACGAGATCCCATCTTGGAGCCTTCGCCGGTGCTCCGCCGGAGGGGGAATCGACCACGGAGGGCCTCTACATCATCTCCAAGGCCTCTCCGATGAGTTGTGAGTAGTTTACCACAGACCTTAGGGTCCATAGTTATTAGCTAGATGGCTTCTTCTCTCTCTTTGAATCTCAATACAAAGTTCTCCTCGATCTTCTTGGAGATCTATTCGATGTAACTCTTTTTGAGGTGTGTATGTCGAGATCCGATGAATTGTGGGTTTATGATCAAGTTTATCTATGATAAATATTTGAATCTCCTCTGAATTCTTTTATGTGTGATTAAGTTATCTTTGCAAGTCTCTTCGAATTATCAGTTTGGTTTGGCCTACTAGATTGATCTTTCTTGCAATGGGAGAAGTGCTTAGCTTTGGGTTCAATCTTGCGGTGTCCTTTCCCAGTGACAGCAAGGGCAGGAAGGCACGTATTGTATTGTTGCCATCGAGGATAAAAAGATGGGGTTTATATCATATTGCATAAGTTTATCCCTCTACATCATGTCATCTTTCTTAATGCGTTACTCTGTTCTTTATGAACTTAATACTCTAGATGCATGCTGGATAGCGGTCGATGTGTGGAGTAATAGTAGTAGATGCAGGCATGAGTCGGTCTACTTGTCACGGACGTGATTCCTATATACATGATCATGCCTAGATAATCTCATAATTATTCGCTTTTCTATCAATTGCTCGACAGTAATTTGTTCACCCACCGTAATACTTATGCTATCTTGAGAGAAGCCACTAGTGAAACCTATGACCCCGGGTCTATCTCTTATCATATAAGCTTTCAGTCTACTTTTATTTGCATCTTTACTTTTCCAATCTATATCATAAAATGCCAAAACTATATTTATCTTATTATAATATCTCTATCAGATCTCACTTTTGCAAGTGGCCTTGAAGGGATTGACAACCCCTTTATTGCGTTGGTTGCGAGTTCTTGTTTGTTTGTTTTGGTGCGTGGGACTTCTGAGGAGCCTCCTACTGGATTGATACCTTGGTTCTCAAAAATTGAGGGAAATACTTACGCTACTATTGCTCCATCACCCTTTCCTCTTCAACAAAAACCAACGCAAGCTGAAGGCGTAGCAAGAAGGATTTCTGGCACCGTTGCCGGGGAGGTCTTCGCTCAAGTCAAGACATACCAAGTACCCATCACAAACTCATCTCCCTCGCACTTACATTATTTGCCATTTGCCTCTCGTTTTCCTCTCCCCCACTTCACCCTTGCCGTTTTATTCGCGCTCTCTTTCCTAATCTCCTCTTTCTTTCGCTTGCCTTTTGTGTGCTTGTCGCTATGGCTAGTCCTCTTATTATCGTTAATACTCCCGAAGTTCTCAATTTTAAACAAAGGGAGGGAGAAAATTTAAAGGATGCTTGGCATAGAATTTGCAATGCTCAAAATAGATCTACTAGGAAGCAATCTACTTCCGTCCTTCTTCGCAATTTTTATGTAGGCATTACTCCTTGGAATAGATGTATTCTTGATGCCATTACCAGAGGGAATTTCTTGGGTAGCCACACTTTTGATGCCTATAATGCTATGTTAGATTTGTTTGGTCCCCACCTCTCTTGGTTAACAGAACTATCTTAACTTTGGAACATGTGATGCAAAGGCTTGAAATTATTGAAAATAAAGTTTCTACTATTGAGATAATTGAAAATTTGGATAAAAAGATTGACAATCAAATCACCCAATTTGGATCTAAGGTTAGAGCTACTCTGAAAAGTTTTAAAGATAAAGAACCTATAGTTAACGAAAGAATAGACCAAAATTCTTCAAGAATCTGTAAACTTGAGGATATCATTACCAACTTAGGGGCTGACTTTTCATCCGTGAAAAATACTTCCACTCCGCCTACTAAAATTGCCAAATTAATGTATGTTCCTAAAAATAAGGGTGAATCTTCTAGTAAGGAAAATGCGGATCTCAAATCAATAAGTGTTCACCCCAATTGTCTCTCTATCATAAAGGAACCTTTTGCTTCAAATGAATTTCTTGATTTCTTGCCTAAGATCTTAATCATTGCTAAAAATAAAGAAACTCCTAAAAATTATAAGTGCTTTATTGAAGAATTGAGTGCCAAAGATGGCACTACTTAGATCTATCCTCGCTTTTATGCCTAGCTAGGGGCGTTAAACGATAGCTCTAGTTGGGAGGCAACCCAATTTTATTTTAGTTTTTGTTTTTGCTTCTGTTTAGTAATAAAATTTGCATCTACATTCTTTTTAGATGTGTTTTCATGTTTTAATTAGTGTTTGTGCCAAGTAGAACCTATAGGATAACCTACGGTGATAGTTAATTTGATTCTGCTGAAAAACAGAAACTTTGCATGCACGAAAATAATTTTAGTAATTCACAGAAACGTGCTTTTGCATTGATTATTTTTTCTGTAGATCAATAGACAAATTTCCCAGGACTTCCTATTTTGGTAGGATTTTTAAAGTTCCAGAAGTATTCGACAGTTACAGATGGCTACAGACTTTTCTGTTTTTGACAGATTGTGTTTTTCGTGTGTTGTTTGCTTATTTTAATGCATCTATGGCTAGTATTAAGTGGTATGAACCATAGAGAAGTTGGAATACAGTAGGTTTAACACCAATATAAATAAATAATGAGTTCATTATAGTACCTTATGTGGTGGGTTTTTTTCTTGCACTAACGGAGCTTATGAGATTTCCTGTTGAGTTTTGTGTTGTGAACTTTTCAAGTTTTGGGTAAAGATTTAATGGACTATGGAATAAGGTTTGGAAAGATCCTAAGCTTGGGGATGCCCATGGCACCCCAAGATATTCAAGGATAACCAAAAGCCTAAGCTTGGGGATGCCCCGGAAGGCATCCCCTCTTTCGTCTTCGTCTATCGGTAACTTTACTTGGAGCTATATTTTTATTCGCCTCATGATATGTGTTTTGCTTGGAGCGTCCTGTATGATATTAGTCTTTGCTTTTTAGTTTACCACAATCATCCTTGCTGTACACACCTTTTGGGAGAAACCCACTTGATTGGCGTTTATTAGAATACTCTATGTGCTTCACTTATATCTTTTGAGCTAGATAGTTTTTGCTCTAGTGCTTCACTTATATCTTTTAGAGCACGGCAGTGGCTTAATTTTGAGAGTATTATTGTTAATCTCTAATGCTTCACTTATATTATTTTGAGAGTATTTTAGAAAACAATGGTATTTTCTATGGTTATAAAATTGGTCCTAGAATGATGGGCATCCAAGTTGGGTATAATAAAAACTATCATAGGAAGTGAATTGGATGTTATGATCAATTTGATACTTGATAATTGTTTTGAGATATGGAGGTGGCGATATTAGAGTCACGCTAGTTGGGTGATTATGAATTTAAAGAATGCTTGTGTTGAAGTTGGCAAGTCCCGTAGCATGCACCTATGGTAAAAGTTGTGTAACAAATTTGAAACATGAGGTGTTCTTAGATTGTGCATCCTTATGAGTGGCGGTCGGGGACGAGCGATGGTCTTTTCCTACCAATCTATCCCCTTAGGAGCATGTGCGTAGTGCTTGGTTTTTTATGACTTGTAGATTTTTGCAATAAGTATATGCGTTCTTTTTGACTAATGTTGAGTCCATAGATTATATGCACTCTCACCCTTCCATAATTGCTAGCCTCTTCGGTGCCGTGCATTGCCCTTTCTCACCTTGAGAGTTGGTGCAAATTTCACCGGTGCATCCAAACCCCGTGATACGATATGCTCTATCACACATAAACCTCCTTATATCTTCCTCAAAACAGCCACCATACCTACCTATTATGGCATTTCCATAACCATTCCGAGATATATTGCCATGCAACTTTCCACCTTTCCGTTCATCATCATGACACACATCATCATTGTCATATTGCCTTGCATGATCATGTAGTTGACATCGTATTTGTGGCAAAGCCACCATGCATAATTTTTCATACATGTCACTCTTGATTCATTGCCCATCCCGGTACACCGCCGGAGGCATTCATATAGAGTCACATCTTGTTCTAGTATTGAGTTGTAATTCATGAGTTGTAAATAAATAGAAGTGTGATGATCATAATTATTATAGCATTGTCCCCAAATAAAAAAAAGGCCAAAAAAAAGAAAGGCCAAAAAAAGAGAAAGGCCAAATAAAAAAAAGGCAAGGCCCCAAAAAAAAGAAAATAAAAAGGGGGCAATGTTACTATCTTTTTTCCACACTTGTGCTTCAAAGTAGCACCATGTTCTTCATATAGAGAGTCTCATATGTTGTCACTTTCATATACTAGTGGGAATTTTTCATTATAGAACTTGGCTTGTATATTCCTACGATGGGCTTCCTCAAAATGCCCTAGGTCTTCGTGAGTAAGCAAGTTGGATGCACACCCACTAGTTTTCTTTTGTTGAGCTTTCATACATTTATAACTCTAGTGCATCTGTTGCATGGCAATCCCTACTCCTCATGTTGACATCAATTGATGGGCATCTCCACAGCCTGTTGATTATCCTCGTCAATGTGAGACTTTCTCCTTTTTTGTCTTCTCCACACAATCCCCATTATCATATTCTATTCCACCCATAGTGCTATATCCATGGCTCACGCTCATGTATTGCGTGAAAGTTGAAAAAGTTTGAGATTATTTAAGTATGAAACAATTGCTTGGCTTGTCATCAGGGGTGTAGAATTTGGGAACATTTTTGTGTGACGAAAATGAAGCATAGCCTAACTATATGATTTTGTAGGGATGAACTTTCTTTAGCCATGTTATTTTGAGAAGACATGATTGCTTTTATTAGTATGCTTGAAGTATTACTATTTCTTTTGTCAATATGAACTTTTATTTTGAATCATTTGGATCTGAACATTCATGCCACAATAAAGAAAATTACATTGAGAATTATGCTAGGTAACATTCCACATCAAAAATTCTGTTTTTATCATTTACCTACTCAAGCACGAGCATGAATTAAGCTTGGGGATGCTTGATACGTCTCCAACGTATCTATAATTTTTGATTGCTCCATGCTATTATATTACCCATTTTGGATGTTTATGGGCTTTACTTTACACTTTTATATCATTTTTTGGACCAACCTACTAACCGGAGGCCCAGCCCGAATTGCTGTTTTTTTTCCTATTTCAGTGTTTTGAAGAAAGGGAATTTCAAACGGAGTCCAAACGGAATGAAACCTTCGGGAGCGATCTTTTTGGAACAAACGTGATCCAGAAGACTTGGAGTGGAAGTCAAAAAACAAGGGAGGCAGCCACGAGGGTGCCCGGCGCGCCCCCTATAGGTGGGCGCACCCCCACACTCGTGGGCCCCTCGAGCGTCCATCGACCTACTTCTTCCTCCTACATATACCCATGTACCCCGAAAACATCAAAAGCGACCACGAAAACCTAATTCCACTGCCGTAACCTTCTATATCCGTGAGATCCCATCTTGGAGCCTTCGGAGGGCCTATACATCATATCCAAGGCCTCTTCGATGAGTTGTGAGTAGTTTACCACAGACTTTCGGGTCCATAGTTATTAGCTAGATGGCTTCTTCTCTCTCTTTGAATCTCAAGACAAAGTTCTCCTCGATCTTCTTGGAGATCTATTCGATGTAACTCTTTTTGCGGTGTGTTTGTCGAGATCCGATGAATTGTGGGTTTATGATCAAGTTTATCTATGAGAAATATTTGAATCTCCTCTGAATTCTTTTATGTGTGATTAAGTTATCTTTGTAAGTCTCTTCGAATTATCAGTTTGGTTTGGCCAACTAGATTGATCTTTCTTGCAATGGGAGAAGTGCTTAGCTTTGGGTTCAATCTTGCAGTATCCTTTCCCAGTGACAGCAGGGGTTGCAAGGCACGTATTGTATTGTTGCCATCAAGGATAAAAAGATGGGGTTTATATCATATTGCATGAGTTTATCCCTTTACATCATGTCATCTTTCTTAATGCGTTCCTATGTTCTTATGAACTTAATACTCTAGATGCATGCTGGATAGCGGGCGATGTGTGGAGTAATAGTAGTAGATGCAGGCAGGAGTCGGTCTACTTGTTGCGGACGTGATGCCTATATACATGATCATGCCTAGATAATCTCATAATTATTCGCTTTTCTATCAATTGCTCGAAAGTAATTTGTTCGCCCACCGTAATACTTATGCTATCTTGAGAGAAGCCACTAGTGAAACCTATGCCCCCCGGGTCTATCTCTTATCATATAAGCTTTCAATCTACTTTTATTTGCATCTTTACTTTTCCAATCTATATCATAAAATACCAAAAATATATTTATCTTATCATAATATCTCTAGCAGATCTCACTTTCGCAAGGGGCCTTGAAGGGATTGACGACCCCTTTATTGCATTGGTTGCGAGTTCTTGTTTGTTTGTGTAGGTGCATGGGACTTTTGAGGAGCCTCCTACTGGATTGATACCTTGGTTCTCAAAAACTAAGGGAAATACTTACTCTACTATTGCTGCATCACCCTTTCCTCTTCAAGGAAAACCAACGCAAGCTCAAGACATAGCACTGCGTACCGGACCTATTGTATATCTTGCTCTGAGTTTGGCAAGGGAGTACAATTTTGATCTAGGAGTAGATCATTGGACAACGGTCAAGAATATCCTTAGTGAGGACTAAGGAGATGTTTCTCGATTATGGAGGTGATAAAAGAGTTCATCGTAAAGAGTTACATTGGTGCAAGCTTTTACACCGGTCCAGATGACTCTAAGTCTCAATCTTGATACATATTGAAAGTGGGAGCAATTAGCTAGAGTAGCTCCGTGCAGAGCATTGTAGACATAGAATATTTGCAAAATACATACGACTCTAGATGTGACAGACCCGTTGACTAAACTTCTCTCACGAGCAAAACATGATCATACCTTAGTACTCTTTGGGTGTTGATCACATAGCGATGTGAACTAGATTATTGACTCTAGTAAACCCTTTGGGTGTTGATCACATGACGATGTGAACTATGGGTATTAATCACATACAGATGTGAATATTGGTGTTAAATCACATGGTGATGTGAACTAGATTACTGACTCTAGTGCAAGTGGGAGACTGAAGGAAATATGCCATAGAGGCAATAATAAAGTTATTATTTATTTCCATATTTCATGATAAATGTTTATTATTCATGCTAGAATTGTATTAACCGGAAACTTAGTACATGTGTGAATACATAGACAAACATAATGTCACTAGTATGCCTCTACTTGACTAGCTCGTTGAATCAAAGATGGTTAAGTTTCCTAGCCATAGACATGAGTTGTCATTTGATTAATGGGATCACATCATTGGAGAATGATGTGATTGACTTGACACATTCCGTTAGCTTAGCACTTGATCGTTTAGTATATTGATATTGCTTTCTTCATGACTTATACATGTTCCTATGACTATGAGATTATGCAACTCCCAAAGACCGGAGGAACACTTTGTGTGCTACCAAACGTCACAACGTAACTGGGTGATTATAAAGGTGCTCTATAGGTGTCGCCGATGGTACTTGTTGAGTTGGCATAGATCGACATTAGGATTTGTCACTCCGATTGTCGGAGAGGTATCTCTGGGCCCTCTCGCTAATGCACATCACTATAAGCCTTGCAAGCAATGTGACTAATGAGTTAGTTGCGGGATGATGCATTACAGAACGAGTAAAGAGACTTGCCGGTAATGAGATTGAGCTAGGTATTGAAATACCGACGATCGAATCTCGGCAAGTAACATACTGCTGACAAAGGGAACAACGTATGTTGTTATGCGGTTTGACCGATAAAGATCTTCGTAGAATATGTGGGAGCTAATATGAGCATCCAGGTTCCGCTATTGGTTATTGACCGGAGACGTGTCACGGTCATGTCTACATAGTTCTCGAACCCGTACGGTCTGCACGCTTAACGTTCGGTGACGATTTATATTATGAGTTATGTTTTTTGATGTACCGAAGGTAGTTCGGAGTCCCAGATGAGATCGGGGACATGATGAGGAGTCTCGAAATGGTCGAGACGTAAAGATTGATATATTGGACGACTATATTTGGACATCGGAAAGGTTCCGAATCGGAGTACCGGAGAGTTACGGAATTCGTCGGGGAGTATATGGGCCTTATTGGGCTTTAAGGGAGAGAGAGAGAGGCAGGCCGTGCCCCCCCCCAGGCCTAGTCCGAATTGGACTAGGGGGAGGGGCGGTGCCCCCTCCTTTCTTCTCTTCTCTCTTCCCTTTCCTTGACTCCTACTCCTACTACATGGAAGGGGGGAATCCTACTCCCGGTTGGAGTAGGACACCCCAGGGCGCGCCATAGAGAGGGCCGGGACCTACCCTCCTCCACTCCTTTATATACGGGGAGGGGGGCACCCCATAGACCCACAAGTTGATCTGTTGATCTCTCCCAGCCATGTGCGGTGCCCCCCTCCACCATATTCCACCTCGGTAATATCGTAGCGGTGCTTAGGCGAAGCCCTGCATCGGTAGCATCATCAACACCATCATCACGCCGTCGTGCTGACGGAACTCTCCCACAAAGCTCTGCTGTATCGGAGTTCATGGGACGTCATCGAGCTGAACGTGTGCTGAACTCGGAGGTGCCGTACATTCGGTACTAGAATCAGTCGGGTTGTGAAGACGTACGACTACATCAACCGCGTTGTGCTAACGCTTCCGCTTTCGGTCTACGAGGGTACATGGACAACACTCTCCCCTCTCGTCGCTATACATCACCATGATCTTGCGTGTGCGTAGTTTTTTTTTTGAAATTACTACGTTCCCCAACACCCCGCCCTCTAGCCTTTTAAAAAATGTATACTTTTATACAGTTGTAGTATCGATGGATTGCGCCATGGAGCAAAACTTGAAATTAAAAAAAGGTGGTACATATAGAGAGCGCTCGTCGCCAAATTATGCATATAGTACTATTAAAAAGGCTAGTCACAATTATAGTGTCAAGCACAACCCACCCCTCAAATAAAACTAAGCATCCTAGAATTCTTTGACAAAACTAAGCACCCCGAAATTCTTTGACAACTAAACTGCTAGCTATATGATGTTGGCCATATATATTGTACGTATATAATGTGAAGAAATGAGTGGTAGTACTATACCAACTAAAAGATGAAATGTAAGAAATATTAGAATGTACGTACTAAAGAGTTAAAGTAACGAGAAGAAACATAACATAGTTCTTCTGGGGGCTCAGCACAACACACCCCTCAAATTAAACTAAGCACACCTGAAATTAAACTATGCAAATAATCTGGTAGACACTGCATTAGAACCACCATGAGCAACGGCACTGCCACCTTACTCAGAGTCCTCGTCCACGTCCTCGACTTCGTTCTTGTCCCTTTTCCTCTTGGCCGATACTTCTTTGCTTGAACCGCACACTTGGCTCTTGCTCTTCATCCAACCCTTGTAGATATTGAAAGAAAGGTAGCTATTCATTACAGTGTAGTGGATGTGGTCTATATCTAGTACATTCCACTGCCATGCATAACGATGAAACGTGTATTGAGGTTTCTCCAGTTTACCGTACGAAGGATGAACCATGGCTCCTGCCAGGGTCAGCATTGAAGGCTGGCCACCGGAGAGCAGCAGCCGATTCTTCTTGAGGTCGAAGGGGTTGCCTACAATGAGGCATATCCGACCCAGGACTTCTTTGTCGTTCGTAAGGTCTACAGTAACGAATTTGACTAGGTTGCTCTCGAGGAAGTTCTTAAAATCCAGGCATTCAACATCGACATGGCATATGTGGTAGACCAAGCATAAGTCATGCACACAAACCTGGATCATGGCGGGCTTCTTCCTCTCTTCCTCCTTTAGATTCTTCTCTCGTCCCAGGACTGTGGTGTACTCAACATCTAGCCCAGCGACCCACTCATCATCTGAGTTTTTGAACATGCGTTTGAAGTGAGAAAGGCATCCTTTCACCGTCGCAGAAGAACGGGTGTAGATGATGTCGAACTCATCGTCGGTGATGGTTCTAACCTTGTACTCACCTCCGATCATGGAGATTTGGGATGCCATGGATTTGGGAGGAGGGTTAGGATTAGTGGAACTGCCGTAATGTGAAAGGAGGGGACAACTAGGAGCAAACATCGTAATATTAAAGGATGTGCGGGGACGAGTAGGAGCGAACTGCCAGCGTGCGAACGACAGGGTAGTGGCTTTCCATTCTCCCATGATACAGGCTTCCGAGAGCCCTTAGATCTGAGATCGAACGGTTCATGGCGTGATTGTAGACCTATGGGTGAATATCCTATCCTGGAGGGTTATTCTGCAAATTTTTTGCAACTTAGCATGTGACCATTCAATCTCAGATACAAGGGCTGCCAGCAGCCCGTATCATGGTCACGCCTACCACGACCATCGCGTCGCTCGCGCGGTCGCGCCCTTGGAGATTTAACATGATGCATTAGGCTATCTGATGTTGGCATGTCATCACTTAGTCACTCTTACTACAACAAGGTTAGCTATAAGGTTGGCTATAAGTGTATTTTTTTTACTTCTCTCTATCTCTTTCTTCATACTCCCTCCGTCCCATAATATAAGAACATTTTTGACACTAGTGTAGTGCCAAAAATGTTCTTATATTATGGGACATAGGGAGTAGTATTTATTGCATTTGCCAAGGAGTGACCTCTTCCAATGAAATGGTGTGCTTATTAGTTTTTTGTTTCTAAGTTTGCTTCATTTAATTAGCTATAGACTCAAAATTGTCTTTTCACCTAGGTACACGCGCTTAGCACCGTTTCTTCCTTGGGTCACCAAACTAGTCTCTCTCTTCTTGATTAACTTTCCACATCAGACTTTATGCCTATGTGGCAAGCTTAGCACCTGTAGGAGCAAGTAACTACCATAGTGCGCTTTACATGGCATTTTTGCATATGTGGAGGAAAGAGAGGCAAGGAAAAAGTGGAGAAGTAGGCTCTCATGCAAGAGCCAGCCTCTACTACATGGTGGAGAATTGGGAGAGGCACCTGTATGGAGGTGGTCAGGAATCAGGAGACTCACGTCGGTCGTAGTGCCGTAGTTAAAATGATAATGACAAGTCAAATCACGGGGCCCCACCTATCCAGCAGTAACTCGCTATTAAATCACACAACCCTAGGTTTGCAGCAGCCTACTCCCTCATCTTCTCGCGTCTCTGTTGAACCGACTAGGCATAACTGCCCCGCCTACCACACAGGAAAAGCCCCACCCTCGACTTTTAAATAGTACAGTATACTAATTTTGTATCCATGGATTGCGCCATGGAGCAAAGCCTCTAGAAAACGACGGTACACATGTACGAAGTATACAGCACGCCCGTCGCATTTGCATCACACCCCAGACGGTCTGTCGATCTGGCGCGCTGCTCTCCGAATGGAATGCGTGTCATATTGCGTTTGCACACACATGTGGGACCGCAATTGAGAACCGACCATAGGCACACTCCCCAGCCCCGTAAGTCTGGTGAGTTAATAGAAGAGGGAGACGAGCGATAGTACTAGAGAAGTGTTGTACTACGTTGGTGCCTGGACGATCCCTGCAAGACACGGAAGATCAGTTCATCCATGCATGTGACCAGACTCCAGCAGACACGCCTGGATTGGCTATCGTCTACATATCATGCAGGTTGTGTTGTACATGGTTGTAGTTGTGGTGAGAAATCTAAAAAAAGGTTTCTTGTCATCTCGCAAAATTAGGTGTCATGTGCTTTGGATCACTGCGAGGGTTAAACAACGATAACTGAGTTGGGCTAGTCATTGCGGGCACATGCACGAAGACTACTCGGCTACCATCTAGGTCAAGCCGGCTATGTTAATTAGGATATCTATCGACGGACCTCTTTTATACGAGTTTATCTTTAATTTGAGCTTTGTTCCTCGTCTAGTTTGTCCGTCAGGATTCATGTTGTCTCCTTTGGGCAGTGAGGTTATGATTTCTTGTCATGTGGCATTTTTTTGTGTTATATGTTATAATCTGGTGCTTCAGATCAAAATGACGACAACTGCGCCTCCGGGTCACGTGCATGAAGACTTCTGGACAGTCATTGACGAGGTCAAGCCGGCTCTGGTAGACAAAAGAAAACTAGTACTCCACTATACAGGCAGGAGCCTCCGTGCTTGCTTGCTAGTGTTGCTCTCTTCACACTGTCTCGTCCTCTCTAGATCTAAACACGACAGCGGTGGCCACACTCTCTCTCTGCTCACCGCTGGTCATATATCCAGCCGAATCCTCTTCGCCAAGGAAGGTGAGACGGTGCAACGTTCACGCGGTCGTCCTCCGCGATGGCTCTTACCCACTACTGGCGCGTCCCGATCAGCATGCCTTGCCATTCTCTCCCAAGCACCGCAGTCGAGGGAGGGCCTCCGACCCCTTCTTCCTTGTTGCCGTAGTGTGGGCAGATCCGGCCTCCCGCCGCCCACCTAGCGACATCCCGGTGACCATCATGTATAACTTCCTTCGAAACCGGCCTTGCTCTACTTCCCGAGCTCCTGACGTTGCTGCATTTGTATCTTTTACTATTTCTCAGGCCCCCTCATAGATAGGATCGATCTGCTATTCAAAAACCACTTAATTTTTTACGGTCAAGAGGTAAAACTAGTTCATGCACTCGAATCTAGTACTACTTGGTTCAAACAAGGAAGAAAGGGGGTGGGGGTGGGGGAAGATTTGTTACCTGAATCTAGGACTTGGTCGAAAGAGGAAATAATGGGGCGAAAAGTAGTAGAGACTGGCTATCCAACTGGTCTCTAGGTCTAATAGGGAAATGAAGGGAAACGCAGTACAAACTCAATATAAACCCGATCTATTGGTTGAAAAAGGAAAGAAAGTGGGGACTGGGGGACAAGTCAACAGACTAAGTCCAGCACTAGATTTTCTAGGCTCACACAGTATAAGGTGGCTATACCGAACAAAAATGGGACCAACCCAGATATCCTGTTTTGATGTTTGTTGCCCCGAGCCACTCTTATGTAATGCCACTGGTAAAATGTAGCAGTCGCACTGCTAAAAGTAAGGACACGTTAAACCAATGTTGTTTTCAATGTAATGCCTCCATTAATATGAATCAATGGCACTTTTTTACATGTCCTGCTAAATTTCCCATTAAGATAAGTTGGTTGTTTTTGTTAGAAATGCAACTATCCTGGTCCGCCTACTCTCTCGTGCCCAAAGTAATGTCGTATTTAATGGTTGTCATAGTTAATCCTAATGCCCACACTAATATCTAGCAATGCCACTGCTTTAGAAATTGCTACTGTCCTTGTAGGATTGTCATTCAGACAAGGAACATGCTTCTTTTCATTTGATGCATGTTTCATCACTTGTTATTTACCCTCCTTTCCACCTTTTTTGTGCAAACAGAGATATACATTTCACGCTCGATCTCAGTCAAACTGCACAAATGATATCCAAATTATAGTTGAACATTCCAGGAGCTTCACAACCAACCTTGATGTTGCTCAATTTTATTGCAACTAATGAAGAAGAAGCTCTGTGGGTTTCATTTTCTGATGGAAATGGAACCGGGGCAGGAGCCCTTTTCTTAAAAAAAATGAAGAAGAAGCTGCTAGCTCACGGGACATTGCTTCATTTTAGGTGAACTGCACCAAAAGGTCCCATGAATTGAATCATCCATGTTGGTGACTGAAAGAGCCAGCTTCAGCATCCCAGTCTAAGCACCCCCGACCTCCATTCTTGCGACGCACGGTACACCTCATTTGCCACCTGCTCGACCCTAGTGTCAATGATAAAATGAAGTAATAATACTTTTAAAATAGATCGAGTGTCCTCTCTATCATTTCATTTCCAATGTAGATAAAGAAAGTGCTTCTCTTTGTTAATGTATGTTTCATCAACTAGTCCCATGTTAATGTTTAAGCATTTCTGCAAACTGTGGTGCTTAATTTTAGTTGATTTGTACAAAAATAGAGATTTGAATGTCTCAAGGTGCCTCCTTGTACTACCGTTGTACACGGATGTTCATCACTGGCAGAAGGTGTATCTAGGAGACTTGGGACGATTTCCAGTATGAGGCGTACCGTATGAGGCATCGCAGAGCCCATCTTGCCCTTGCAGCATGGCATACTATGATATTGTCGCAATATTTTCTTCTATTTATTTTGTGTGTTTCATCAACTAGTGCCACTATAATGTAATCACGCTTTTTCATTATCTGTGCAAACAGGGTTATTCAGCTGCATTTTGGTGGAACTACATAAATGCACGTATGGAACCGGCATATATGCAGAGTGCGAGGTGTGCCAAGTAAAAATTACCGACACCAACCATGCTGCATGCACGCATTGGCATCCACCACCACTAGTGGGATGTGTGGCGCTCTCTGTGGACGGATCTTTCTCGGCAGCAAATCCTCTAACCAACTACTAGTAGCTTATATTGGCAGTTTTCTAGGGAGTACTCTTTTCTGAAAGAAGCACCAATCTATTTTTCTTTATTTGTACATTGTGTCACAACTTTGACCCAAAGGTCCAGAGCTATTTCAGGGTGATTGGCGTAGTACTCGGAGACTGATTGTAAGCATGATTTTCATTAGCTGTCACACTGATTGTAAGCATGAGCAGGTGGAATATTAGGTTAGTGCGAAGCTTACCTTAAACCCTACCACCGCCGTTGAAATGAGGCGAGCGTCGAGGGAACCGTGGAGAACGGCGGGGAAGCGACGTCGCGCCATCTGGCCTCCTCTTCTGGTGGGAGAACGAATACTCCTATGGCTCTGGCTGGCTCTGCACCCTCATGAACGGCACACCATACTCGATCGATTTGCTATCCTCTGGGTGCTCGACCTTCGACCTGTACGCCCACCACCTCCGCCTGACTGTCGCCTTGGGCGAATCTGTCTGCTCCATCGCCCAGAGGAGATACTCAATGAACTCAGAGGACTGTGGCGTGAATGCCGCCGAGGAGTACATGTATATCGCCGCCCTCATCGCCGCCGTCTCACTCTTTCGCATACATTGCCACATGGCCCGCACCATCCTCGAAATCTCCCACTCATTGTCAAACCAAGTAACGATCTCCTTCAACCTGGCTAACTTTGCCCAGTCGCCGCCGGTGATCTGCCTGATTCGCTGCTGCATCCTCTCCATAGATGTCCATTTGAGTGGTCTGGTGCTAGCTTTGGAAGATGGGAGGAGAGACGGTGGTCTTGCAATAGAGAAGAGGGAGAGGCGAGACGGTGGTTTTGGAATGGAGATGATGGAGAGGAGAGGAGGTGGTTTTGCAATGGAGAAGATCAGAAGAGGGAGAGGAGAGATGGTGGTTTTGGAATGGAGATGATGGAGAGGAGAGGAGGTGGTTTTGCAATGGAGAAGAGGGAGAGGAGCGTGCGACAGTGATTTAGGATTGGATGAGAGGGCCGGCGCGCTGTGACTGGATCAAAATCAAAATCAATTTACCCTTCAATTAAGAAAGCAACCCCACATTAACTAGTCTCCCTTTTATTCTGGGTCATAATTGACCATGATTTTCGCACATAAAATATATGTTATACGTTGCAAAAATAATATAATTTGAAAGTACATTCAGATACGAACCAAACGATACAATTTTTGGTGACATGCATTCACATTTTGCTTGTCACATACAGTACGTGGTCAAACTTTGACCCAAAATACACAAAACAACAAAAGGTACTTCCAAGACCAGCGCCGCTCTTTCGCTCTTCTCCTCTTAAACCACCGTCGCTCCTCTCATGTTCCAATCTAAATCTAGCGCCGCTCCTCTCCTCTTCCATTTCAAAACCACCGCCCCTCCTCTCCTATTCCAGTCCAAAATCAGCGTTGCTCCTCTCCCGTTCTAATCCAAAACCAGTGCTGCTCCTCTCCTCTTCCATTCAAAAACCACCACCGGCGAGTGAAGGTGCTGTGGAGAAGTAGATCGATGGAGGAGTACAACCGATACGTGAGGATCGCAGTGAAGCTAGCTAGGCTGTTGGAGATACAGTCTTGGTTTGACAACAAGGACCAACTAGCGGTGACGGCGACATCCATGGCCAAATATCTGCAACAGAGCGAAAAGGCGGCGATACTCCCGGAGGGAGTCGCGCGAGAGTACATAGAGCTGCTCCTCTAGGCCATGCAGCAAACATATTCACCGAATTTGATCGTGAGGGAGCGGTGGTGGGAGTATCAATCCCAGATGGAGCATCCACCAGAGATTGAAGGATCGAGCATCTACAGGGTGCCGTTTGTGAGGGTGTCCTGCCAGAGTGAGTCGATGGAGTCTTCGTCGACCGAACCCAACTGCAAGAGGAGAAAAGCAGTTGGCCCGACGACGCTTCCCCGCCATCCTCTCCCTCGTCGTTCACATCTCTCACGGGGCGGCTGTCTGTCGCCGAGGAATAGGAGGGGACTGCCCCCCAGCCCAATAGGCGGGCAGGTTGTGAATTGTCAGGAGGAGCTTAGGGTTGTCAGTATTTGCAGGTTGTGAATTGTGTTTTGTGTTGTGTATTTTCAGAGTACTTTCATATATGTATGTCTTTCGAATTTCAGATTTGCAGTATTGAGCATATCAAGTATTTTATGAATTCTAGAGATCTATTTTTAGCCCTTAAAAAATGTAGTTTCATAGGAGTATAAAAGTGCAGACAATGTGATTCTCAGAGAAGAAACTGCAAGTTTCGGTTTCAGATAAGAAACTGCAACTTTCAGAGGTAGAGCATTTATATTAACACGGCCTTTTCAGACAGGGTTAACATCATGGTGGAAGTTTTATTCATGGTCGAAAATGGAACTACCAGCCAATTAACATCATGATGATCAACATTCATGCATATCACATCTTCATATGATGCACAGTCAAAAAGATATGCTATTTTCAAAATGCCCACACAATGTCGAGTGTGTGAAACACAGAGAAAACAAGGGACGAAGTTTTGGCAAGTGTTGGACGTGGTGTGCGTAGATGACAATGGGTACCCACATGTCAATAAAGGCAGAGGCAAAAAAATTGGAGATATTTTCCCTGCACAGGTGGAATCGAACCCGGGCAGAACAACTGTCGGGTAGTGTCACTTGGCCACTAGGCTAGTTCAGTAGTTTCGTTAATAATAAGGAACTTCCTCAGGTGGTCGGATCCCCTCCTGCGCCTTTGTGCGCTCGCCGCGACGCTGCTGTCTGCTGTTGTGAACATGCTGAACAAACGTAAGGAATCTGGAGAGGACTGTATGTGGAGAGGCAGACAGTCGGGACCCACCAGGTCTATGGCCGTACGCAAGCAAGTGCCTCATCGAAAAAATACTTCCTCCTAATGCTATACTAACATTGGGGCCCACGGGTTTGTCAACATAGTTACATTTTTTAGGTGCTTCAACGTAGCTACTATAGGAGATAAATTCACAACTAAGCCGGGGAGCTGGCATGTATCATTTATTATCACTAGGGCAGCAAGTATCAGCTGGGTTTTGGGCTTCCCCGTCTAGGCTTTCGTTTTTAACATGGGCAACTCACGACCTCGGATGGGAGGTCCATAGGCCTGTTTGTATTTTCTTGAGGGTCGTCATGTATCGACCGGCCTATGGACCTCCCATCCGAGGGTTTTTTTTCCTGAAACATCGGGAACCCAATTTATGTATTTTTTTGAAGAAAACGCAGATGTCTGTTATATTTTTCTATATAAGAATAGGAATGCCAGGTCCAACTTATGTTTCCCTTCTAACTATATTATATATATTTAAATTATTTTATATGTTATTATATATTATTTTTATTGTCATCATATATTTAACAGATACTTACATATGTAAGAAAACAATATTCCACATCTTATTAACTTATAAAATTAATTTCTTAATAATAAAATCCTGGATTGTTTTGGCACGAAAATCCTAGTGATTGTGTACAAAAGCTTGGTAAGATTTAAGGACAAATGTAATAATATCCGTCGACAGCATCTTCAAGCACCGCCAAGACTTCAGGAAGCAGAACAGCAGGGCCCTCCCTCGGGGTCATCACCACCGCCTTCTTCGAGGGATCATCTCCAAAGAGCGACTTCTTGGCCTTGTGGAAACGTGCCTCGAGGGAGGTAAGAGTGCTGCGCTCCATGGCGGCCACCTTCTTGGCCTCGGCGAGGGCCGCTTGGGCTGCCTCTGCCTCCTCCTTCAGCTTCGTCAGGCGGTCACGCTCTCCAGCCTACTCTAAGGCCGCCTTCTTCACCTCGGCGTCTCGATTGGTGACGGTAGCTTCCTGGGCCTTCAACTTCTCCTCACGCTCCTGGAGCTGGCTGGCCTGGGCGGCCTGCCAATCCTGAAGAGCCTTCAGTTCAGCCTCCGCCACACAACACCGGTCCTCAGCTTCTGCGGCCTCCTTCCGCGCCAGGTCGTGCTCGGTGGCGGTCACCCCAAGCACCTTCTGGGCTTCCTCCGCAGAGCCCCAGGCCGCGCGAACAGACGCGTCAACCTTGAGCCAACCAGAGATCATCCCCAGGCGTCTTTGCACTGAATGACGATCCGGGCCCTGAAGTTCACCCTGTAGGTCCAGTGTCGCCCTTGCCTCTTCCAGGGTCCCGGAGGTGGAAGGAGCGCCATGACTCGGCCATGCGCTGGGCCAGGGAGGAGGCGCCCTCGGCGCCAAGACAGAAGAAACCTCAGCCTCAGGAAGGACCGAGGGCTCCCGAGGCTGGTTGACCTCAGCAGCCGCGGCAAGGCTGGGTGCCGAGGGGCTCAGGCCTGCCGGAGGCACCGGCACCTCCTGAGGACGGGCATCCAAGCCCTCGGGAGATGGCATCACCATTGGGGCTGCGGGGGCAGCGGCATTCCCCTTCACCAGGGTCGCAGCGGCCACTTCAGCGCCTGCGGCCGCGGCAACCTCCATGCCCTCCTTCTGCTTCTTTGATGGTTGCTGCCTCACGACAGGCGAAGACGCTAAGTATCACTTCAAGAACCAACAAACAAGGTTAAGGGAGAGACTTACTGGCCGGCGAAGGCATAGCTCCTCTTCATGCTTAGCAGCGGGCGCAGAGGCGGAGTGGCTGGAGCCGAGCTCTTGGGAGCAGGAGAACTTGCGGTTGGAGCCACTCGGGACGATGTCAGCGAAGGCGGGCTGCTTCCCGGAGGAATCAGCACGGTCTTGCTATTCTTTGTGGCCACCCGCTTGGGCTGCTTCGAAGAGGATATCCTAGATCTCGTGGTAACTCCAGAAGGGCGCGACACCTCCACCACCGGGGGTTCGTCATCATCATCATCATCGGGGAAGTCACAAAGGAGATCCCTGTGCCACGGGGCGGAGTATTCCTCCACCATCTCGTCTGCGGTGGCCTCGGAGGAACGATCATCAGAGGACAGGTGCACCAGAGCAGTAGGCGGCGGGGGAGGCCCCGGCCGCACGAGCCCAAACTCTTCGAAGACAGGCATAGCCGCGGTAACCTCCTCGCCATCATCCCAAAAATACAGCGGAAGCCAATCTTCCGGAGGGTCGCTCAGGTCCTTCCCCGTCAAGTTGAGCAACACCTTTCTCAGCTTCTCCTCGGGAAGGGCATCTTGGCGCAGACAGATTTTGTCGTCACCACCACCAAGCTTACACAAGGGACGTGAGTGGTCTTGGAGCGGCGCGATGCGCTACCTCCGGAACTCCTTAATGAACATGGCCCCCATCAGCTTCTCGCTCTTCAGGTCCTTCTCCATCTTCTTCACCATCTTCGTCAACGCCACCCCTTCTCGGAGACGGGGAATGCGATCGGCAGTTCCAGCGAGCTCTGGGAGCACTTGGCATCCATCAGAACCCACCTCTTCACGGCATCCTCCACCTTCTTCCTAGCGCGGGAGATTACGTTACCACCCTGCACCGCGACGAAGCCGATGCACCCGACCGGATTGTCGCCAGTCATGCGAAGGAAGAAGAAATGGTGGAGCAGGGAAAGGAGGGCATCACCCCCATGAACGCCTCACAATAGAAGGCGAAAATGGACAGGAGGAGGATGGAGTTGGCATGGATGTGGAGCGCGTGAAGGCCATTGTGGTGTAGAATGGCAAAGAAGAAGCGGGAGAATTGGAGCACCAGCCCCTAGTAGAAGTTGTGCATGAAGAAGGGGAAGAAGGTGCTGTCCGCGGGCTCCGGCACAGCGGTGGTGACCCGGAGCGCTGTCTCCTTCCACTCTTTGTCGTTGCTCGTCGTCAGGAGGAGCGCGGTCTGGAGCTTCTCCCTGGCCACGCAGGGCACTAGCAGCCGGTAGCCGGGGCAGGAGTCGCGGTCCTCTCGGCAGCCATCGAGCAGCAGATTTGGGGGGAATCGGTAGATCTGGTGAGTTCTTGCGTTGCAGGGAGAAAGCAATCTGGAGCAAGACGAAGAAGGGGCAACGAAAGCCTGGCAGCAGGCGACACCCCTTTTGTCAGACAGAAACAGTTGCCGAGACAGCATGGGGAAGCGGAGTCGCCCACGTCCCATCAATCACCATGCATCATCAAGGCTGCAGGCTGTTAGGGCCCGTAGCGCTCCACACTTGCCCTTTGGCTTCACCTGGAAGCCAAGTCTAAGCGCGTCTTGGGCCCAGGGCTACTGTCGGCATCCTGGATTTGGGGGTATCCAGCCCTGCCTGCTTGTGGCCCACCACGTGGCTTCATCAACAGCCTGGTACGGCCCAGCTTCAAACTCAACAACACAAGACCCTCGTGAGGGGCCAAGCCTTGCGAGGCGGGCAGCGCCAAGACCCCCGAGGGTACCGGCCTCCTCAGGCTAGCTCCTGAGGGGCGGAGAGTTCTATGCAATGTTACCTCACGAGGCTCAACTAACGTGAGCCATGACGACCAAGGCCAGGCGGGCGCCAGGCGGGCGCAGAGCGTAGGTTTCCCCTTTGGTGCAAAGGAGGCAAGCCACAGGCGCGGAGTCCTGAGGAATCAGCCAATGGTTTCCATTTCAGTGCAACAAGACCAAGACCACCAGGACGGCAGGACGGAGGTCATCGACGAGCCCACCGCAACGTCACGACCAGAGGCTTTTCGCAGGAGAAGACTACTTTTGTCAAGATAGACTGTACTACTTGTCCCCTTTCAAATCCGGCCATTGTGGATCCCTTCCCGCACATATTTCGGAAGAGGACCAAGGCCACTATAAATAGGACTAGCCACCACCATAGAACAGGATGAAGACAAGGAGAACTAGCATACACCACACCAACTCAAGAACACCTCACCTCCTGAGGCTTGTTCATCCATTGTACTAGCTCATCCTCAGCCCTTTGAGGCAATCCACCAAAACGCTGGAGTAGGGTATTACACCACAACGGTGTCCCGAACCAGGATAAAACTATTGTGTCTCTTTGTCCCTTTGAGCTTGACGCGCTAGGCTTAGGAGGATCGCGAGTAGGCAGGCTGGGTAGGTTGAGATCTCCACACACACCCCAGAGTTCGGACCTCTCAAGGGTTTGCGGATCCCATAATCCGATAGCGGTTAATGGCATTGAGGATTCCCTCATCCGTGCAATTGTTGCAGAATAGTGAGATCGCGTCTTCGTCGCGGCAATCTTTGATCTTGTCTTTGACAAGGAGGAATCTGGCCCAAAAGTGATGGACTGTTTCTTGAGACTGCTGTCGTATGTACATAAAATCGCTTGTATCTGGGTGGGTGGGTGGATTTAAGTCCAAACCCTGACCCAATTTGGGATCTAGAGTTTGAGAAACTTCCGAACTTAATAGTTCGGGCTCCGGGATATCAACTGATTTTTCAGGCCCATCGTCTGATTCTAGGTTCAGAGGGCAAGGCGTATTGGTTCGTAGACGGGTATCCGGCTCTTCAAGCCCAGAAATCCGAACATAGTTCGTCCTCAATATAGAGGGAGAGTTGTTGTTTTGCTCCTAGATTACCGCTACTTGATGGGTGATCGGTGGAGATTTGATTTCTCTCTGATCGGGTTTAAGCCTAATCCCATCATAGTCTGTAGTAACCCCTAGGGCGGCGATGCGATCAAGGAGTTCGTTTAAAGACGACAACTCTGTCGGATCCATCCATTTCGAGTGTTCGGAGTCAACACGGAGGCGATTCTTGATGACCCGAGAAGTCATTGTTGGCTCGACGACCGAACGGGCGGTCATGGTAAAGCCGCCCAGCCAGAGGGTTTGACCTGGGGCCAGGGCTCCTCCGGAGGTGATACTGTCATTGACAACAAGGCGAGCCATCAATCCTGTCTTAGACGTCACAGTGGAACTCTCAATGGAAGCACCAATGTTGGTGTCAAAACCGGCGGATCTCGGGTAGGGGGTCCCGAACTGTGCCTCTAAGGTTGATGGTAACAGGAGGCGGGGGACACGATGTTTAGCCAGGTTCGCGCCCTCTCTATGGAGGTAATACCCTACTTCCTGCTTGATTGATCTTGATGAATATGAGTATTACAAGAGTTGATCTACCACGATATCGTAATGGCTAAAACCCTAGAAGTCTAGCATGTATGATTATGATTGCCTCTATGGACTAAGCCCTCCGGTTTATATAGGCACCAGAGGGGACTAGATTTGTACAATGTCGGTTACAGAGAAAGGAATCTTCATATCCGGGCGCCAAGCTTACCTTCCACGCCAAGGAGAGTCCCATCCGGACACAGGTGAGAGTCTTCGGTCTTGTATCTTCACAACCCATCAGTCCGGCCCATGTCAACAGGCCAGACGCCCGATGACCCCTTAATCTAGGACTCCTTCACCCCTCAACCTACCATGCAATGCAGTTGCATCTACAGCCAAGTATGGCCTGCACCCCTCCAATTACCCCTTCTGACAAGCTTTGAAGCATACAAAAACCCTTCTAAAACACTCCTTATAGAACTTCTTTCCTTTTAACTTTTACTCCACTATGTGCTTGTCAATGTCAACAACACTTCCTGGTGATGCCATCTCTACTTCAGCTTTGAATGCATAAAGTAACTGAAATCTATCACTGTACTTACCATAGATCTTGTCAAGTGCCATCTCCTTACCATCAGGGGCGGAGCCAGGATTTGAGTATAGGGGGGCCAAGCCAACTTGATAAAAATATCCGTTGCAAAAAATAATTAAATCAAACAAGGGTAGCAGGTTGATAACTTGAAGCAAAGTGGCTTAAAATTTTAATTAATCTTAATGATGTTTGGCACCTTTTTTCTCTTCATAACTGCTCAATGGCAATCTCAAAATTAGCTATACTGTACAAGTTCGACATAGAAATTTTTGGGCTCACAAATAGATAGGAATTCATATTACATAATTTGCATTACGATAATTTATAGGACACGTAAAAGATGTGAACTCATCATAGCTTCGCAGATCACACAACAAAACAAGTAAAATCTGATGTTTAATTTCAGCACCGAGACAAGATGAGAATTGGGAGAGATTAGTAGTGTGATGTGTTAGCTTGGCTAGCTCGTTGGCTGGAGGAAAATTAGGCTGCGTTGCCGGCTGACCGACCACTGTATGAACTACTCCCTCCGTCCCAAAATAAGTGTCTCAAGCTTAGTACAACTTTGTACTAAAGTTAGTACAAAGTTAAGACACTTATTTTGGGACGGAGGGAGTAGATAGAAAGCGACAGAACAGGGAGCCAAGGAGAGCGGAGAAATCAAGGGCAGGCGGGCGGCAAGGGCATGGGACAGCGGTAGTGGCGCCTAATTAAACGTACATGCTAATCATGGGAGAACACAGCTTCCAGGAGACTAGGGCGGAGGCCAATTTGCCAATCTGGCCAAGTACATGGGCTTTTACATGGGCCTTTTTCTTTTCTTTACGTTGAGATAGGGGGTGCAAGTGCGTCTCTACTCACTATTGTATCACTAGCGATATGTATCTGTTTGAAGTTCAGTCGATCATTGGGGGGGCTGGCCCCTGCTCGTCTCCTAGCTCTGCCACTACTTACCATAGTAGCATCTGCTGCATGGCACCTCAAGACCATACTTCTCTAACAACCTACCATGAATTTCCTTTGTTCCAGTCCCTGGTTTTTTCTGATCCAAGCCATAGAAGCATCTGCAATCCACCGTCTTTTTGCAGCTCTCAATCTCTGAGATCTATTCACACTAGGACATGTGTGATGGTGGGGGTTCACTTTGATCTGAAAATAAAACATATAGTCAGTCAGAATGACATTAGTAAAACAAATAGGCACATTTTATTAAAAAAACATTACTAAAAGAAGAGCTAGTGCCTGAAACAGAGTGCTCCTCCTCATCAAAGATGCATGCAGCCTCTAGTTACAACTCTCATAAGCACATTTCACAGTAAACCTAGATGGGTCACTCTTAAGTGAAATGTACTCAGTTTCAGACTTTATTGAGAATGTTCCAACTGCATTCTTGCAATCAACTGCATTAGGAAAGACCACACCTTCCTCAATAGATGGATTATCGCTATCATACATCATTACAGGTCTGTCCTCATCTGCATCTGATACGTCTCCAATGTATCTACAATTTCTGATTGTTCCATGCTATTATATTATCTGTTTTGGATGTTTTATATGCATTAATATGCTATTTTATATTATATTTGGGACTAACCTATTGAACTAGAGCCTAGTGTCAGTTCCTGTTTTTTCCTTGTTTTTGAGTTTCGTAGAGAATGAATACAAAATGGAGTCCAAACGGAATGAAATCTTTGCGATGATTTTTCTTGGACCAGAAGACAACCAGGAGACTTGGAAATGAAGTTGGAAGAGCCATGAGGCGGCCACAAGGATGGAGGGCGCGCCCAGGAGGGTAAGGCGCGCCCCCACCCTTGTGGGCCCCTGTGACCCTCCTGACCTAATTCTTTCGCCTATATATTCCCATATTTCCCCAAACCACTAGAGGCATCCATGAAAACACTTTTCCGCCGCCCCAACCTTCTGTACCCCTGAGATACCATCTAGGGACCTTTTCCGGCGTCCTACCAGAGGGGGATTCGATCACGGAGGGCCTCTATATCAACTCTATTGCCCTTCCGATGAAGCCTGAGTAGTTTACCTCAAACCTACGGGTACATAGCTAGTAGCTAGATGGCTTCTTCTCTCTCTTTGATTCTCAATACCATGTTCTCCTCGATGTTCTTGGAGATCTATTCGATGTAATACTTTTTTGCGGTGTGTTTGCCGAGATCCGATGAATTGTGGATTTATGATCAAATTATCTATGAATATTATTTGAATCTTCTCTGAATTTTATATGCATGATTAGATATCTTTGTAGTTCTCTTCGAACAATCAGTTTGGTTTGGCCAACTAGATTGGTTTTTCTTGCAATGGGAGAAGTGCTTAGCTTTGGGTTCAATCTTGCGGTGTCCTTTCCTAGTGATAGTAGGGGCAGCAAGGCATGTATTGTATTGTTGCCATCGAGGATAAAAAGATGGGGTTTTCATCATATTGCTTGAGTTAATTCCTCTACATCATGTCATCTTACTTAATGCATTACCCCGTTCTTTTTTAACTTAATAGTCTAGATGCATGCTGGATAGCGGTCGATGTGTGGAGTAATAGTAGTAGATGCAGGGAGGAGTCAGTCTACTTGATACAGACATGATGCCTATATTTCATAATCATTGCCTTAGATATCATCATAACTTTGCGCTTTTCTATCAATTGCTCGGCAGTAATTTGTTCACCCACCATATTATTTGCTATCTTGAGAGAAGCCTCTAGTGAAACCTATGGCCCCGGGTCTATTTTCCATCATATAAGTTTCCAATCTACAATATTAGTTTCTGATCTACTATTTTGCAATATTTTACTTTCCGATCTATAAACCAAAAATATTTACTTTATGGTTTATCTATCTCTATCAGATCTCACTTTTGCCACTAACTGTGAAGGGATTGACAACCCCTTTATCGCATTGGGTGCAAGTTTGTTTGATTGTTTGTGCAGGTCTTGGTGATTTGTGCGTTGTCTCCTATTGGATTGATACCTTTGGTTCTCTAACTGAGGGAAATACTTATCTCTAATTTGCTGCATCACCCTTTCCTCTTCAAGGGAAAAACCAACGCAAGCTCAAGAAGTAGCAGGAAGAATTTCTAGCGCCGTTGCCAGGGAGATCTACGCTAAGTCAAGACATACCAAGTACCCATCATAAACTCTCATCTCTTGCATTACATTATTGGCCATTCGCCTCTCGTTTTCCTCTTCCCCACTTCTAAAACGATTTTCGAAAAGATTCACCCTTTTCTTCGCCTTCTTTCCGTATGTCTTTTTGTTTGTGTTTCCATGTGCCTTATATTTGCTTGCATCTTTGCTTGCTAAAAATCTATTGATATGGATCCACTTAAAGTTTTCTACTTGGATCATCTTCGATCTATATGTGCTCGTGCTGAAACCCCAACTAGTTTAGTTGAGGAAAATCTTTAGATGAGCATGCTCATTTTGTGCGTCACCGTTTGTCTGAAAAAGGCAGACTCTTATGGAATCAAATAAAAAGTTTGCTGTGTTATGCTTGGAATCTTTGTGAAATTTATGATTTTACTTGTTGCTCTAAGAACCCTAAAGAACACCTTCCCTACTGATACGTCCATTTTGCATCATGCTTTTATATTGATATTTATTGCATTATGGGCTGTTATTACACATTATGTCACAATACTTATGGCTATTCTCTCTTATTTTACAAGGTTTACATGAAGAGGGAGAATGTCGGCAGCTAGGATTCTTGGCTGGAAAAGGAGCAAATATTGGAGCCTATTTGCACAGCTCCAAAAGTCCTGAAACTCCACTAAAGTGATTTTGGGAAATAATAAAAAATATTCAGCAGAAGAAATACCTAAGGGGGCCACCCACCATCCACAAGGATGGGGGGCGCGCCCTACCCCCTGGGTGCGCCCCCCTGCCTCGTGGGCCACCTGGCAGTCCTCTGGTGCCCATCTTCTGCTATATGAAGTCTTTTACCCTGGAAAAAGTCATAAGCAAGCTTACGGGACGAAACTCCGCCGCCATGAGGCGGGACCAATCTAGGGCTCCACCGGAGCTGTTCTGCCGGGGAAACTTCCCTCCGAGAGGGGCAAATCATCACCATCATCATCACCAACGATCCTCTCATCGAGAGGGGGTCAATCTCCATCAACATCTTCACCAACACCATCTCCTCTCAAACCCTAGTTCATCTCTTGTATCCAATCTTTGTACCAAAACCTCAGATTGGTACATGTGGGTTGCTAGTAGTGTTGATTACTCCTTGTAGTTGATGCTAGTTAGCATGAAACATATGGATCCATATCAGGCCCTTACGAAGCAACTTATAAACTAGGGTTTAAGCTTCTGTCACTCTAGCAACCCATCATCTACTTATTACTTCCCAATGCCTTCCTATAGTCCCAAATAATGGTGAAGTTTCATGTAGTCGACGTTCACATAACACCACTAGAGGAGAGACAACATACATCTCATCATAATATCGAACGAATACCAAATTCACATGACTACTAATAGAAAGAATTCACCCATTCCTCAGGAACAAATGTAACTACTCACAAAGCATATTCATGTTCATGATCAGAGGGGTATTAATATGCATTAAGGATCTGAACATATGATCTTCCACCAAATAAACCTACTAGCATCAACTACGAGGAGTAATCAACACTACTAGCAACTCATAAGTACCAATCTGAGGTTTTGGTACAAAGATTGGATACAAAAGATGAACTAGGGTTTGAGAGGAGATGGTGCTGGTGAAGATGTTGATGGATATTGACCCCCTCCTGATGAGAGGATCATTGATGATGACGATGGTGATGATTTCCCCCTCCCAGAGGGAACTTTCCCTGGCAGAATAGCTCCGCGGAGCCCTAGATTGGTTCCGCCAAGGTTCCGCCTCGTGGCGGCAGAGTTTCATCCCGTAAGCTTGCTTATGATTTTTTCCAGGGTAAAATACTTCATATAGCAGAAGATGGGCACCGGAGGGCTGCCAGGTGGCCCACGAGGCAGGGGGCGCGCCTAGGGGGTAGGGCGCGCCCCCACCCTCGTGGACGGTGGGTGGCCCCCCTCATGTATTTCTTCCGCTCAATATTTTTTATTAATTCCCAAAATGACTTCCGTGGAGTTTCAGGATTTTTGGTTTTGTGCAAAATAGGTCTCCAATATTTGCTCCTTTTCCAGCCCAGAATCCCAGCTGCCAGCATTCTCCCTCTTCATGTAAACCTTGTAAAATAAGAGAGAATATCCATAAGTATTGTGACATAACGTGAAATAACAGACCATAATGCAATAAATATCGATATAAAAGCATGATGCAAAATGAACGTATCAAGGATGAGCACGACACCTTATGGTTTGAGGACCGTGTTTATGTACCCAATATTGCGGAAATCGGGATGTTGATACTTCAGGAAGCTCATGACTCGCCATACTCGATACACCCCAGAAACACCAAGATGTATTTGGATTTAAAGGAGCGTTTCTGGTGGACTGGTATGAAGAAGGATATAGCCGAGTATGTAGTCGTATGTGATGTATGTCAGAGAGTGAAGGCAGAACATCAGAAGCCAGCAGGATTACTGCAGCCTATGCCGATACCCGAATGGAAGTGGGCCAAGCTTGGCATGGATTTCATCACCCGATTACCCAGGACCCAATCGGGATACGATTCTATTTGGGTAGCAGTAGATCGTTTTACCAAAGTGACTCACTTTATCCTAGTGAAAACCACCTATATGAGTGCGAAGTTGGCCAAGATATATATGACCAAGATCGTATGTCTGCAAGGAGTTCCGAGGACCATCGTATCAGATAGAGGAACACAGTTTACCTCGAAGTTTTGGAATCAGTTGCACCAGACTTTGGGTACTCGACTAGAGTTCAGTACGGCTTTTCATCCGCAGACAGATGGACGGACCGAGAGAGTCAATCAGATTCTGGAGGACATGTTGAGAGCTCGTGTGCTAGATTCTGGATCTAGTTGGGATGTTAATTTGCCTTACACGGAATTCTCATACAACAACAGCTATCAGGCCAGTTTGAAGGTGGCACCTTTCGAAGCTTTGTATGGAAGAAGGTGCAGGACACCGTTGATGTGGGATGAAGTTGGAGACCGTCAGTTGTTTGGACCAGATTTGATTAAAGAGTCCGAAGAGAAGGCTAAGTTGATTTGGGATAAAGGTAGCTCAGTCCTGGCAGAAGAGTTATGCAGACTCCAAACGCAAGGAAGTAGTCTACGAAATCAGAGACAGAGCATGTCTACGAGTGTCACCTCTGCGAGGTTTTAAATGATTTGGAGTTAAGGGAAAGTTATCCCTGAGATTTGTAGGACCATACCGAGTTTTGGAGCGTATGGCAGAGGTAGCCTACATGTTGGAGTTACCTGAAGGACTGTTAGGAGTTCATGATGTGTTTCACGTTTCTCAGTTGAAGAAGTGCCATGTTGAGATGGCCGATATCCCTCGAAGAGACACAATATCCCTTGAAGCAATTCAGCTGGATAGTGATTTGACTTACGAGGAGAAACCAGTGAAGATTTTCGAGTTTGCCAGCCAAGTCACGCGCAACAAGGTTATCAAGTTTTGCAAAGTTCAGTGGAGCCACCATACCGAGGATGAAGCCACCTGGGAGCGAGAAGAATACCTACGGACCACCCACACCCATTTTCTAGCCAACTCGAATCTCGAGGGCAAGATTCATCTTAAGGGGGGGGGGTAGGTTTGTAACATCCCAAATTTTCAATTTGGAATGTTATACATAGGTCATCATATGCATATCCTATTTTATTTGCATTTTGGTTTTGATCCGAGAAATTCTAAGCAATTCAAGGACCCACGGAGAGAGTTGGGTATTTCTTTTATTTTCATATTTGAATTTTCTCAAATTTGAAAATGAGTATTTTGGTTTTAATATTTTATCTCTCCAAAATATTTCTAATATAAAAATTAATGAGAGGAGATTAAATGACTTCTCCAAAATAAAAGAAATATTGGAGGAAAAATGTTAAAATCAAATAAATATTTCATTTGGATTTTATTGCTATTTTATTTGAATCAGAAAAATATGCATTTTTAAAAATTACATTTTTAAGCCAGAAAAATGTTCACTATGTTCAAAATATTCTATTTAGACGGTGGAAATTGTTTTTGGAATTTTAGAAAAATATATTTAAATAGGATTTTTTTTTCTTCGGCGGAATTTATTTAAAAAACGCTCCCCGGACCGACTGGGCCGAAGCCCAGCCGGCCCACTCCTGCGCCCCGCCGCCTTCCCTGCCGCCCTACCGCGCACTGATACGTCTCCGTTGTATCTACTTTTCCAAACATTTTTGCCCTTGTTTTAGCCTCTAACTTGTGTGATTTGAATGGAACTAACCCGGACTAACGCTGTTTTCAGCAGAATTGCCATGGTGTTGTTTTTGTGCAGAAAATAAAAGTTCTCGGAACGACCTGAAACTCCACGGAATATCTTAGGATAATTAATAAAAAGTCCTCGCCAAAGAAGAAGACCAGGGGGCCCACACCCTGTCCACGAGGGTGGGCCCCCCTGGGCGCGCCCCCTACCTCATGGCCCCCCTGGTGACCCTCCGACGCCAACTCCAACTCCATATATTGGCCTTCGGGGATAAAAAAATAAGAGAGAAGAAATCATCACGTTTTACGATACGGAGCTGCCGCCAAGCCCTAATCTCTCTCGGGAGGGCTGGTCTGGAGTCCGTTCGCGGCTCCGGAGAGGGGGTTCGTTGCTGTCGTCATCATCAACCATCCTCCATCACCAATTTCATGATGCTCACTGCCGTGCATGAGTAATTCCGTCATAGGCTTGCTGGACGGTGATGGGTTGGATGAGATTTATCATGTAATCGAGTTAGTTTTGTTAGGGTTTGATCCCTAGTATCCACTATGTTCTAAGAGTGATGTTGCTATGACTTTGCTATGCTTAATGCTTGTCACTAGGGCCCAAGTGCCATGATTTCACATCTGAACCTATTATGATTTTATGAATATATGTGAGTTCTTGATCCTATTTTGCAAGTCTATAGTCACCTACTATTTGTTATGATCCGGCAACCCCGAAGTGACAATAATCGGGACCACTCCCGGTGATGACCATAGTTTGAGGAGTTCATGTATTCACTATGTGCTAATGCTTTGTTACGGTTCTCTATTAAAAGGAGGCCTTAATATCCCTTAGTTTCCAATAGGACCCCGCTGCCACGGGAGGGTAGGACAAAAGATGTCATGCAAGTACTTTTCCATAAGCACGTATGACTATATTCGGAATACATGCCTACATTACATTGATGAACTGGAGCTAGTTCTGTGTCACCCTATGTTATGACTGTTACATGATGAACCACATCCGGCATAATTATCCATCGCTAATCTTGTGCCTACGAGTTTTCCATATACTGGTTCTTGCTTATTTACTTTTCCGTTGTTACTGTTACAATCACTACAAAATACCAAAAACATTACTTTTGTTGTCTTTACTTTTGTTACCGTTACCGCCACTATCATTTTACTTTGCTACTAAACACCTTGCTGCATATACTAAGTTTCTAGTTGTGGTTGAATTGACAACTCAGCTACTAATACTTGAGAATATTCTTTGGCTCCCCTTGTGTCGAATCAACAAATTTGGGTTGAATACTCTACCCTCGAAAACTGTTGCGATCCCCTATACTTGTGGGTTATCAAGACCTTTTTCTGGCGTCGTTGCCGGGGAGCATAGCTCCATTCTTTGAGTCACTTGGGATTTATATCTGCTGGACACTATGAAGAACTTGAAAGACGCTAAGACCAAGATATTGCCCTCAACCATGAGGGGAGGTAAGGAACTGCCATCTAGCCTTGCACTAGATTCTCCTTCTGTTATAAGTAAGCTTGCGACACCTAAACCTGCTACTGCTATGAATTCTGATATGTCGCATGTTATTGATGATGCCACTTTTGCTATGCTTGATACTTATGATGAAACCACTTCTATGCTTGATACTACTGTTCCCCTTGGTGAATTTCTTGATGAGCAAATTGCTAGGTCTAGAGAAAAAGAAATTATTGCACCTGAATACAATGATGAGAGTGATGATGAAAATATGCCTCCTATTCCTGAAGGTTATCTTTTTGATGCAGAATCTTCTGCAGCTATTTTTGCTTGCCAGGATAGATATGAACTTAAGAGGTTGCTAGTTAAATGGAGTAAAGAATCTCTTAGAGATAGGATGAGACCCGACCCTGCTTTTGCTACTTCACCTATTTGCGTTCCCGATAAGGATTATTATGATTTTTCTGTTGATCCAGATATAATTACTTTGGTTGAATCTGATCCTTTCTATGGCTATGAATCTGAAACTGTTGTGGCACATCTTACTAAGTTGAATGATATAGCTGCCCTGTTTACTAATAATGAGAGATCGCGCTACCTTTATTTACTCAAAATATTTCCGTTCTCATTAAAGGGTGATGCTAAGATATGGTTTAATTCTCTTGATCCTGGTTGTGTGCAAAGTCTCCAGGATATGATTTATTACTTCTCTGCTAAATATTTCCCTGCTCATAAGAAACAAGCAGCCTTGAGGGAAATATATAACTTTGAGAAAATTGAAGAGGAGAGTCTCCCACAAGCTTGGGGGAGGCTTCTCAAGTTACTTAATGCTTTGCCTGACCATCCTCTTAAGAAACCTGAAATACTTGATATATTTTATAATGGACTAACCGATGCTTCCAGAGATTACCTGGATAGTTGTGCTAGTTCTCTTTTCAGGGAAAGAACACCGGATGAAGCTGAAATTCTATTGAACAATATGTTGACAAATGAAAATAATTGGGCACCTCCCGAGCCAGCTCCTGAGCTAATTTCTGAGCCAATTATTGAGCCTATTCCTAAACCAACTCCGAAGAAGAGAGGTGTTCTATTTCTCAGTCCCAAAGATATGCAAGAGGCAAAGAAATCTATGAAAGAAAAAGGTATTAAAGCTGAAGATGTTAAGAATTTACCTCCTATTGAAGAAATACACGGTCTTAATTTACCGCCTGCTGAAGAAGTATATGATCTCAATTATGAAAGTGCGTTATGTCGACTAGAGGGGGGGTGAATAGGCGATTTTTATGAATTCTTCACTGAGGATTTGCCGGTGAGGAAATTCCTTAGCGAAGAACTATTAGCAGCGGAATAAGTACTCAGAAGTAAGCATAACAGAATACAAGCATGGTCATCATGATGAAATGAAGACTAGGACAGAGTACAGAAAACGTAATCACAGGATAACACAAGATGAAGACAAACAGACTGAAGAAATTGAACTGAGGAAATTGAGAAAGTCTTCAGTCAAAGTCTTCAAACACAGATATGAACAAACACTCAACACAGTAATGAGGAAATGAAAGGGTTGAGGAAATAGAACCAGTAGGTTGGTGAAGACAATGATTTGGTAGACCAGTTCCAACTGTTATCTCAGTTGTACGTCTGGTTGGAGCAGCTGAGTATTTAAACTCGAGGACACACAGTCCCGGACACCCAGTCTCTGAGCACGCAGCTCAGGACACCCAGTCCTCACCGTATTCTCCTTGAACTAAGGTCACGCAGACCTCGTCCAATCACTCGTGGTAAGTCTTCAGGCGACTTCCAAACCTTCACAGACTTGGTCACTCGGCGATCCACAATTCCTCTTGGATGCTCTAGACCTTGACGCCTAACTGTCTGGAAGAAGCACAGTCTTCAAAGGTAACAAGCGTCGGATCCACGCAGGATCAATTTCTTCAGTGATGCTCAATCACTTTGGGTTTGTAGGGGTTTGGTTTTGGGTTTTCCTCACTTGATGATTTTCGCTCAAAGTCCTCGGAGGATGGGTTGCTCTCAAAAGACAAGTGTCAAGTTCTCTCGGAGCAGCCAACCAGCTAGTGGTTGTAGGGGGCGGCTATTTATAGCCTAGGGAGCAGCCCGACATGATAAGACATAAATGCCCCTCAATGATATGACCGTTAGGTGGATAACATATTATGGGACAGCTGGCGCGCAGCACAGCAACGGTCGGAAATTTGACTCTCAAATTCCTCAGGGCTATCATGTTCCTCACTGTGTAGGTAATTCGCACTGGCGAATTCCTAACTCCTCAGTCAGAACAAATTCATCAGCGACCAGAAGAACTTCGTCTCTGTCACTGAAGAAAGTGACTGAACTGTATGAGATTTCCAAAGGCTTCACTCGAAGGGATTGGTAGGTGTAGGATTTTGAGTTGAGCATCACATGGAAATTTTTCCTTAGTATTTCCTCGACCCCCTTTCACAGTACGGTGTTTCCTATGACTCAAGAAAGAGAAAATGAAACTACGAAAACAAAAGTCTTCACGCTTCATGTTCCACAAATGAATACCAAGTCTTCAAGGTCACACCAATTTCTTCACTTTCAAAGTCTTCAGAAAGTCTTCAGAATATCAAAGTCTTCAGTTGAAGAACTTCATTTTTGGGGGTCAACTTTCTCTCTAAATATCAAACTCCTCATAGACTTATAGACCTGTGTACACTCACAAACGCATTAGTCCCTTAACCTATAAGTCTTCAATACACCAAAATCAGTAAGGGGCACTAGATGCACTTACAATCTCCCCTTTTTTGGTGATTGATGACAACATAGGTTAAGTTTTCAACGGGGATAAACATATGAAGTGTATACACTGATATTGAGGAATTTGATTACAAGATATAGTAGAACTCCCCCTGAAGATGTGCATAGTGAGGAATTTGCTTTTGAGGCAATGCACATTCGAAGAGTTGAATCATGGAGATCTCCCCCTATATCTTGTAATTCATACACGCATTTGATATATAATATGAAGAATTTGAAATGCATGATGAAATATGGTGCCTGATGAGATTCAGCATGCGTGCAATGACATTAACAAGGAAATAAGCATGCAGAGCATAATGCAACAAAAGTATCAGCGCACCATCGGGTTTAAGATTACAACTCGATCCAAATAAAAGTCTCAGAAGAACGAGAGTTGTAACTTAAAAAAATGCCCTTAATATAGACCCGCTTGAAGACTAACTCAGATTTCTCCCCCTTTGTCATCAAATGACCAAAAGGATTGAAACTGATGACTAACGCCCCTGAAGAATTTCAAGTCGATGGAGGAGCGCCAGCGTTGTCGGGGTTGTTTGTTGTAGCAGGGCCTGCCGTAGTGTCGTCCAAATCTTCATACTCATCAGTGTCACGCGATGAAGAATAAGAGCTGGCCACCAAGGAAGGAACTTTGACCTTCTTGAATTTCTTCGGTGGAGGTGCAGACCAGTCAAATTCTTCCTTGAGACCCATATTCTTCAGATCTGCAGCGCTGTAGACATGAGAGAGAACAGCCCAGGTACGGTTGAAGGTTTCATGGAGGTAGTATTGGTTTTTCTTCACGGCATTGTGTGTTGAGGTCATGTTGTGAAGAATTGAACCAAACTAACGCTTGACCCATTTATGATTGCGATCAAACTTCTGATGAAGACTGAGGAGTAACTCACGGTCAGTCATCACCCTGGATGCTGTGGCTTGAGGATTTTGCTTGGCTGAGGTATTTGCGGCAGAGTCATGTGTGGCATAATCGTCATTGGTAGAGTAAGATGCAGCCTTGCGAAATTGACCATCCAATGGACGAATGCCTTCATCGATCACAGCAGCGGCTTTGCCTTTATCATCAGCTGATGAAACTGTCCGTTTGAGGACTTCAATGGGAGGCAAGTAGCTACCGTGGTTCAGAGTGTCAGCTTTGTAATTCAGTGAAGATCTTGCCCTGATGAATCTCATAATCCAAGGAGCATAGGGCTTCAGCTCGAATGGTGACATAGCAATATTGGCCAGAGTCCTCATGAAGAAATCATGGAAGTTGATGGGAACGCCATGAATGATGTTGAAAAGCATATTCTTCATGATGCCAATGACTTCTTCATCATTTGAGTCGTGACCTTTGATGGGACTCATTGTCTTCGTCAGAATTCGATATACAGTCCGAGGCACATACAGTAATTCCTTGACGAGGAATTTGGTTCGTGGGGCCTGCCTTGGCTTCAAAGGCTTCATCAGCACTTGCATATAGTGATTTGAAAGTTCTGGTTCATTGTAGATACAACGAGCATCATCAAGTGGAGGACTGAGTGGTAGAGCACGAAGCAATTCAGTTGCTGGTGCCTTGTAGTGAGTATTTTCAGACATCCAGTCTAATACCCAGGAGTTCACATCTTCAGCGTCTCCGGTGATGTGCAGAGTTGCATAGAATTGAAGAATGAGTTCTTCATTCCAGTCACAGATATCAATGCAGAAATTCAGAAGTCCTACGTCGTGAAGAACACTGAGGACTGGCTCAAAGCCGGGCAGAGACTCCATGTCCACATGAGGAATATGTGCATGATCGAAGACTTTGTCTTTTTTGAAGAGCACTGAGGAATAGAAATTGGCTTGGCTGGCAGTCCAGAAACGCCTCTTGCTTATGCGAGCAGAATCATATGGATTATAATCAGTGAAGAATACATGCTCAGCAAAGAAATCTTCAGCCTTGAACTTCGGTTTGCTTGAGAACGGATTCTTTGGCTTTGGCAGAGGGGTGTCACTGAGTTGCATCACCACCTCGGGAATCGCGAGCTCAGGTTCTTCAGGCTGAGGAATTTCTTGTTCCTCAACAGGTGCAGTCTGAGGATCAGCAGCAGCAGGTTCATCAGCACTAGTGGCTAGAATTTCTTCATGCACAGAGAGAGTGGGTTGAGTTTCTTCAGAGCCCATTTGAACTGTTGGTGTAGGGGACTGAGGAATCTGTTGGATCGGGGTGAAGAGAGGAGTATTGGGATGCCGACTTTCCCAAAAGTCATCATTCATCACAGGTGTGGTGCACCCCATATCCACATCTTCATCTTCAATTTCCTCAACACCAGCCTCTTCGGTTGTGAACTGAGGCATAGGTGAGGAAATGACTGGCGTTGAAGGGATTGCGTCCACTTCAATTTCTTCATCAATCTGCTCTGACGAAGCAGCAGAATGATGTTCTTCATCAGATCTGATTGGGATCTCATAGTCTTCTCCAAAAGGAACAAGGTCCTTTGATGGCATGGAGGAAATCGGAACAGCATCAATTGGATTTTCGAGTGAGCTGGTCATTGGCTTCATTTTCTTCGCAGCCGAAGAATTTGACACAGCTAATGCCTTCCTTTTCTTCACTGCAGCTCGCTCTGCAGCCTTGGTCTTCTTCACATCGAATGCACATGGAAGAATTGGAGTTGGTGTAGGTGCAGATGGAGCTGAGGAATCTGGTTGATTTTCTTCAGGCGCAACTGATGATGTTGCCTTGACTTCTTCAGTTTCTTCAGGCGCACCACTAGTGGATGCCCTGGCAATTTCTTAAGCGGCTGGAATGGGATCATCAGCCCTGGAACTAGCATTTTCATCAGCAGCCTGAACTTCATCAGCGGTGCTGGCATGTTCTTCAGTCGGCTGAGCTGAGACTTTAGCCTGAGGAATTTCATGTTGCGTTGGAGCAGCAACATTGCTGAATTTCTTTGTCAGGTTGATGAATCTGACTTTGGCTCCTTGCCAATCAGCATAGTAGGCATCAAAATCCTTGCTGAGGGCTTGAATTTCAGGCTGAGCCTGGAGAAGTTCCTCAGGTGTCATTCTGACAACGTTTTTCTTCAGGAGCTTCTCCTTTCTGTATTGAGCTTTCTTAATCTCTCTTGCCTTTTCAAACTTCCATTTCTCTTCAGTGATGAAATGGGTCAACATATGACTTTGTCCAGCGGTCAGATGAAAATCAGGCATTGGGGTGTTTGGATCCTTGTGCCAGAGATCAATATAATCGAGGATTTTCCTCGGATCCAACAGCAGTGGCACAGATGTGCCTTTGGCTCTAGCGGCCTTCACCTGTCTGTCTCTGATGATTTCTGCAAGTTCATCATCAGAAGCTTCATCATCGGAAGGCACATGGAATGCGACCTGTTTCTTCTTTGGACTTGGCCGAGGACCTCGTCCAGCTGTTGCTTTGGTCTTCAGCAGAGTCGGGCCAGATGATGACTTTGGTGCAGCTGAGGAACTTCCTGAAACACCAGAGGCAATCGAGAAACCAGCAGTCCTTTGACATGTAGTCAGATGCACAGGAGCTGAGGACTTTGGTGGAGCAGTAGCAGTGTGAGGAATTTGCCGTGAGGGCGCTGCTGAGGAACTTGGCCTACGAATAGGCTTCTTTGGCATGGATTTCCTTGGTTTGACCGAGGCCTCAGTAGCAGTAGCAGTGGCAGAATCCTCATTGAATTTCTTCACTGCCTCCTTGGCTTGTCTTGCCAATTTAGCTTGGTGCTTAGCCCATTCTTCAGGAAAGTCCTCACCACGTTTGATGCTTGTGGGGTCAGCTACTTGGCCAAGTGCCAATGGAGCTCTTGGGCATGGAGGATTGAGGGCGAATTTCTTCATGTACTTTGGAGTCACATATCTGTATTCCCTCCATTCCCTTGCCCATCTCCGTTCAATCTTCTGAATGCGCACCTTGCGCTGATTTTTGTTTTCTTTGCCAAATTTTGCTTCATCAAGTGTGCAATAGTCAGCATAAATTTCCTCAGGGATTTCAAACACAGTCATAACCTCAGGTTTCTTTCCTCCTTTCTGCGGCTTCTTACCGTCTGCCATATTCTTCAGTTGAGGAATGTGAACAAATGAGTTCTCTGAAGAAGTATGCAGTTTTTTTCTTCGAGGAACGCTGCAAATGAGTTAAGTTGATGAGAACCTAGTGATTCAGCAGCAGACATGAGTACCTGTGAACAGAGTACAGGTGCAAGGAATTCGGAGAGGTCATATGCGTTCTGTGAAGGTTTTTGAAAAGAACAAGTTTTGAGGAATTTGACCAGATGAACCTTGAGGAATTTCACTAAGCGTTCTTGTCTTAGGTTCCAGAGTTGTATAGATCGAAGATCCACACAATTAGGGAATCTTGAAGAAAATGATTGCTTAGAGAAACAGTTCAAGATCATATGATGTGTGTGGTGTTCGTATGTGTGAAGATTTGAAGAATAAACACCTTTGAGGATTTTCAGGAAAGCTTGAGAATCAACGCTAGTAATAAAAGTAACTTTTAATTACCCGAAGTGAAGAACACGACGAACTGAGAAGAACAGATGGGAAGTTCGTAAGGTTAGATCTTCCTTGCCCTAACTCGGCGGAGGAAGACAGCTACGGCGGCGGCGGAGTGAAGATTTCCGCGGTCGGCGTGAGTACGACGGCGACGAGGTCGAGGCAGCGAAGCTCTTCCTCACCGGCGATGATGGAGTAGCGGCGGCGCTAGGGTTTGAGGAGCTCGAGCGGGAGAGAGAGGTCTAGTGGAGTAAATGAAGTGAGGAAGGGGAGAGGGGTATTTATAGACACGGTGAAAAACTGTTCGCCCGAAGATTTGGGACGAACGTGCCCCTGACCATTCTCCTTCTCACGACATGTGTCACCCACATACTGTGTAGTGGAGATCGTGTACGATCGTGGGTGAATAGAATAATGCATCATGGGATGCGGAACAGTTTGAGCGGCAAAACCGAAAATTTGGATAAGATTTGTTTTAAAGTTTCGTTCGCAATTTCTTCAGCTGACACGGATACAGCAAAGATTTTGAACGAGTTTCAAATAGAACGCACATGAAGAATTTGTGAACAGATTGGGTTGAGTGTAGCATAGAGGAGGAAGGGTCCGATCACATTCACTTAGCAGAAAAAACAACTTGAAGAAATAGCTATAAGTGAATGCTGTAGAGGACATAAACTCATATATATATATATATATATATATATATATATATATATATATATAGCCAATGAAGAAAAACAAATGAAACAGTGAAGATTTTGCAAAGTTGAAGAATTTGAAAAACTGAAGAATTTCAAAACTGAGGAATAACTCAAATTGAAGATTTTCAACTTTTTGTGGTGGCGTGGCCCACCGTATAAGAATGATGATTTCAGACACCGCGTACAATTGTCGTAGGGTTCTGAGAATCAAATTCTTCATTAATTTCTTCACACTTAGAGTGTTATTCTTCATTGATGAAAAACGTTTCTTCATGTGTTGCACATCTAAGTCATCAATTTTGCATAAGTGTTAGGATGTGTGTCCTTTTCAAAGAACATTCGAAGATTCTAAGATATTTAGCTCACACCGCAACTTGCTAAATATCTTCTCATCCAAGGGCTTAGTGAAGATATCAGCTAGCTGTTCTTCAGTCTTCATGTGCTCGATGGAGATGTCGCCCTTCAACACATGATCACGAAGAAAATGATGACGAATCTGAATGTGCTTTGTCTTCGAGTGCTGAACTGGGTTGTGAGCAATCTTGATGGCACTCTCATTGTCGCATAGGAGAGGCACATTCTTCACGTTGACGCCATAGTCCTTGAGAGTTTGCTTCATCCAAAGTAGTTGAGCACAGCAAGAGCCAGCAGCAATGTATTCAGCTTCCGCAGTAGACAGTGATACGCAGTTCTGTTTCTTCGAGGACCAACAGACCAAAGATCGTCCGAGGAAATGACAAGTGCCAGAAGTTGACTTGCGGTCCACACGATCACCAGCATAGTCAGAGTCAGAATATCCAATGAGATCAAAAACAGAGCCCTTGGGGTACCATAATCCTAGTGTTGGTGTGTGAGCTAGATATCGAAGAATATGCTTCACAGCCTTATGGTGTGATTCCTTCGGTGCAGCTTGAAATCGGGCACACATGCAAACACTAAGCATTATATCTGGCCTAGATGCACATAAGTACAATAAAGAACCAATCATGGAGAGGTATACCTTGTGATCGAAGTCAATACCATTTTCATCAGTGCATAGATGGCCTTTTGTGGGCATAGGAATTTTGACGCCTTTGCAATCTTGCATGCCGAATTTCCTTAGTACATCTTTGAGGTATTTCTCCTGAGATATGAATATGCCATTGCGCTGTTGACGAATTTGAAGACCTAAGAAGAATTTCAACTCTCCCATCATAGACATTTGATATTCTTCACTCATCATATAGGCAAATTCATCACTATAACGTTGGTCAGTACAGCCAAAGATAATATCATCAACATATATTTGGCACACAAACAGTTCACCATCATAAGATTTAGTAAAGAGAGTAGGGTCGAGTGAACCGGGTGTGAAGCCATTCTTCACGAAGAATTCCTTCAATGTATCATACCACGCCCGAGGGGCTTGCTTGAGGCCATAGAGGGCCTTATTAAGTCTGAAGACTTTGTCAGGATTCTTTGGATCTTCAAAACTTGGGGGTTGAGCAACATATACTTCTTCCTCAAGCTTACCATTGATGAATGCACTTTTCACATCCATTTGATATAAGATGATATCATGATGATTATCATAAGCAAGTAATATGCGAATAGCCTCAAGTCTAGCAACAGGTGCAAAAGTTTCATCGAAATCAATTCCTTCAACCTGTGTGTAGCCTTGAGCTACCAGTCGTGCCTTATTCCTTACCCCAAGGACATTTTCATCTTGCTTGTTGCGGTAGATCCACTTTGTGCCAATGATATTATGCTTGTGAGGATCTGGACGTTTGACCAGTTCCTAGACATTGTTGAGCTCGAACTAATGTAATTCTTCTTGCATAGCCTGAATCCACTCCGGCTCCAAAAATGCTTCATCTACCTTAGTGGGCTCTGTGATAGAGACAAAAGCATAGTGCCCACAAAAGTTAGATAAATGTGAAGCTTTTGAGCGTGTGAGAGGACCTGGCGCTTCAATGTCATCGATGATCTTGTCAACTTGTACTTCTTTTGCAACATGAGGATGAGCTGGTTGTCGTCTAGGTATTTGATCATTTTCCTCAGCACCATTGTCATCAGCATTATTTTCAGGTGCGTCAGCTCGATGTTCTTCGCGTACTGGAATGAATTCTTCAGCAAATTCTTCAGTAGGAATGACATCCTCAGTTGCCTTGAACTTGATAGAATCCTCAGGTGCTGGTTCATCTAACACAGAAGGTAGGTGCTCTCTTTGCAAGCCATTAGTTTCATCGAACCGCACATCTACAGTTTCAACAATCTTGTGAAGAGCGATGTTGAAGACTCTGTAGGTGTGCGAGTCCTTTCCGTAACCAAGCATAAAACCTTCATGTGCTTTCGGTGCAAATTTAGAATTGTGGTGAGGATCTCTAATCCAACATTTAGCACCGAAGACTTTGAAATAACTCACATTGGGTTTCTTGTCAGTGAGGAGTTCATAGGCCGTCTTCTTGAAGAATTTGTGAAGATATACTCTGTTGATGATGTGGCACGCAGTATCAATTGCATCAATCCAAAAACGATGAGGCATTTTGTATTCATCAAGCATAGTGCGAGCCATCGCAACAAGAGTTCTGTTCTTGCGCTCCATGATGCCATTTTGCTAAGGAGAATAAGGAGCAGATAACTCATGAGTAATACCAAGTTCATCAAGATAGTCATCAAGACCGGAATTCTTGAACTCAGTTCCATTGTCACTTCTGATGTGCTTGATATTCACACCAAAGTTGGTTGAAGCCCTCGAGGAAAATCGTTTGAAGACTTCCTGCACTTCATGTTTGTAAGTAACAATGTGTACCCATGTATATCGAGAGTAATCATCAACAATGACAAAACCATATAGAGATGCAGCATTAGTGACTGCTGAGTAATGATTAGGTCCGAAGAGGTCCATGTGAAGCAATTCGAATGGACGAGTAGTGGTCATCATAGTCTTCGCTGGATGCTTGGCCTTGGTCATTTTTCCAGCTTCACAGGCTCCGCATAAGTGATCCTTGAGGAATTTGACATTCTCAATGCCAATGACATGCTTCTTCTTCGCAAGCGTGTGCAAATTCCTCATGCCTGCGTGACCAAGTCGTCGATGCCATAGCCAGCCTACTGAAGCTTTTGCAAGTAGACACACGGCTGGTTGTGGTCCTGTAGAGAAATCAACAATATACAAATCTCCTCTCCTAAAGCCTTCGAAGACTTTGGAATTGTCAGCTTCCATAATCACAACACAGCGATACTTGCCAAAGACAACAACCATATCAAGATCACAAAGCATTGAGACTGACATGAGGTTGTATCCTAAGGACTCAACAAGCATGACTTTGTCCATGTGTTTATCCTTAGAGATCGCAACCTTACCAAGACCCAATACCTGACTTTTGCCTTTGTCAGCAAAGATGATATGCTTCAGATGTGACGGTGATAAGGGAGCATCCATCAAAAGATTCTTGTCACCAGTCATTTTATTTGTACATCCACTATCGAGGACCCATTCAGTGGTTTTGGGTTGATCATCCTGTAGATGAATTAGTGTAACTTACAATCTCATATGCTTCATCAATGAAGAATATGATATCAAGTTCATCAGATGAATTTCATCAAGCAGTAACAGATATAGCAGTATGAGGACGTGTGAAATGAAAGTTCATTTCATCATGGTTAGCCTGCGTCCTTTCAGGCAATTTTGTCAGGTCCCCAGCAAATTCTTCAGACGTTAAGGCACGTCTGGAGACCTGACCCTGTAGAAGAGATTAGTTCTTTTTCTTCACCACCCACATCTGAAGGGGTGGCAAAGAGTTCATCACTCTGCGAGCACCATACGAGAATGGTGGCATAGAAGCCAAACCATTTCGTTTCACATAAGAGGGGTTAGGGTAAGCATATGAATAAGCAGAGAAATTCTTCGAGGACTTATGAACATAATGATTTGAAGAATAATGTGCATATTCGTAGCCCTTAGCTCTACCCTGTGAAACAGAGTTGTTAGCACGATGATAGTCATATGAGGACTTTGATCCATTTGAGGAATTTGATCCACGTGAGGAATTTGGTCCATATGAGGACTTGGATCCATATGAAGAAGTAGGTCCATATGAAGAGTTTGTTCTAGGGTTCCTATTCTTCACAGGTGGTGTCATGAGGACATTCACCTGAAGACTTTCAACATAACTTTTGGGAACCCAGATTTTCTTCATAGGGGAACCGTTCCTGCAGTTAGTCCCAACATATCTAGCAAATACTTCACCATTTTGATTTTTGAACAGTTTATAGTTGGAGTCAAATGACTCATCAGAAGAATGAGGAGATTCACATGTAAAGCCAGATAACATGGATGGATCAACTGGAGGTCCCTTTGCAGCAACCCATGAGGTTCTGGGGTACTGCTCAGGCTTCCAATATGTTCCATCAGCATTAAGTTTCCTCTCAAAGGCAATACCCTCTTTCCTAGGGTTTCTGTTGAGGATCTGCTTTTTGAGCACATCACAAAGAATCTGATGCCCTTTGAGGCTTTTGTACATGCCTGCCGTGTACAATTCCTTCAGCCCTGCATCGTCAGTGATACTAGCAATGTCCTCAGATGAGGAATTAGTGATATCAGAGGAGGTGAAGAATTTGTAACAGTTGAAGCATTTGAACATTCCCATGAAGAATTAGCAGATTCACGTTCAATGCATTTTAAGCATGGAGGAACAAAATCTTCCTAACAGGTGATGATTTGTTGAGCAAGTAATGAATCGCGCTCCTTCTGAAGATCCTCATAACTCACTCTTAGCTTCTCAAGATCTTGCTTTCTTTGAAGAAATTCATAAGAAAGTTTCTCATGATCAGATAAGAGAGTGTTATGATGACATTGAAGGTTATCAAACCTAGACTGAAGTCTCTGAAGATTTTCAGTCAGGGCTTTAGTGCGATCCATTTCTTCACCTAACATATCATCACTCTTATCTAGCATGTTTTGAACCTTTTCAAAAGCCCTTTGTTGTTTTACAGCAATCTTTGCAAGTTTAGAGTAGCTAGGCTTGAGATTCTCATCAGATTCATTTTCACTAGATTCAGAGGAGGTGTATTTGAGTACCTTTGCACCTTTTGCCATGAAGCAATAGGTGGGAGCGTAGTCATCATTATCTTCATCAGGCTTGTCGGTGGGGTCAGTTTCTTCAGTGTTGAAGATGGACTTGCTAACGAAAACAGTAGCGAAGGCCAGACTCGCCACACCAGATTCAGATTCTTCACGCCTCCTCTTCCTCATTTTCCTCAGATTCAGCTTTAGAGTCCATTTCCTTGCCAATGAATGCCGGAGACTTCTTGGAGCTGCTCTTCTTGTGAGATGAAGACTTCGAGGATTTTGATGACGAAGATTTTGACGATTTCTTCTTCTTCTTCGCATCATCAGAACTGTAATCCTTGTATTTCTTCTTCTTCAATTCCTTTTCCCACTGAGGACAATCTTGAATATAATGACCAGGTTTCTTGCATTTGTGGCACAGCCTTCTCTTATAGTCACTTGATGAGGAATCACTGCTTCTTGAGGATTTTCCAAAGCGACCACGTCTTGAGAACTTCTGGAATTTCTTCACGAGCAGTGCTAGCTCCTGGCTCAGTTCTTCAGGATCACCAAGGCTACTACCAGAGTCCTCACATTCAGACTCAGACACAACCTTGGCCTTCAAGGCATGTGGTTTGCCATAGCTCGAACCATAGAGATCTCTCTTTTCAGCAAGCTGGAACTCGTGAGTATTTAGCCTTTCGTGGATATCGGCAGGATCAAGAGACTTGTAGTCAGCCCGTTCTTGTATCATCAGACCCAGAGTATCAAATGAGGAATCAAGCGATCTCAACAGTTTCTTCACCACCTCATGGTCAGTGATGTCAGTGGCACCGAGGGCTTGAAGCTCATTTGAGATGTCAGTGAGGCGATCAAAGGTTTTTTGGACATTTTCATTGTCGAGTCTTTTGAAGCGGTTGAAGAGATTCCGAAGAACATCAACTTGAGAGTCACACTGAGTTGAGACTCCTTCATTCACTTTGGACAGCCTATCCCAGATAAGCTTAGCAGTTTCCAAAGCACTCACTCTTCCATACTGTCCTTTACTCAGATGGCCACATATGATATTCTTCGCTTGAGAATCGAGTTGCTTGAATCTCTTCACATTGGTAGCGTTCAGTGAGGGTGAAACAGAGGGAACACCATTTTCCACAACATACCAGAGATCGTTTTCAATTGCCTCAACATGCATTCGCATCTTGTTTTTCCAGTAGGGGTAGTCCGTCCCATCAAAGGTAGGACACCCAGCCGAGACCTTGATCATACCTGCGGTCGACATAACTAAAACTCCAGGCGGTTAAACCAAAATCACACAGAACAAGGGAGTACCTTGCTCTGATACCAATTGAAAGTGCGTTATGTCGACTAGAGGGGGGGTGAATAGGCAATTTTTATGAATTCTTCACTGAGGAATTTGCCGGTGAGGAAATTCCTTAGCGAAGAACTATTAGCAGCGGAATAAGTACTCAGAAGTAAGCATAACAGAATACAAGCATGGTCATCATGATGAAATGAAGACTAGCACGGAGTATAGAAAACGTAATCATAGGATAACACAAGATGAAGACAAATAGACTGAAGAAATTGAACTGAGGAAATTGAGAAAGTCTTCAGTCAAAGTCTTCAAACACAGATATGAACAAACACTCAACACAGTAATGAGGAAATGAAAGGGTTGAGGAAATAGAACCAGTAGGTTGGTGAAGACAATGATTTGGTAGACCAGTTCCAACTGCTGTCTCAGTTGTACGTCTGGTTGGAGCAGCTGAGTATTTAAACTCGAGGACACACAGTCCCGGACACCCAGTCTCTGAGCACGCAGCTCAAGACACCCAGTCCTCACCATATTCTCCTTGAACTAAGGTCACGCAGACCTCGTCCAATCACTCATGGTAAGTCTTCAGGCGACTTCCAAACCTTCACAGACTTGGTCACTCGGTGATCCACAATTCCTCTTGGATGCTCTAGACCTTGACGCCTAACCGTCTGGAAGAAGCACAGTCTTCAAAGGTAACAAGCGTTGGATCCACGTAGGATCAATTTCTTCAGTGATGCTCAATCACTTTGGGTTTGTAGGGGTTTGGTTTTGGGTTTTCCTCACTTGATGATTTTCGCTCAAATTCCTCGGAGGATGGGTTGCTCTCAAATGACAAGTGTCAAGTTCTCTCGGAGCAGCCAACCAGCTAGTGGTTGTAGGGGGCGGCTATTTATAGCCTAGGGAGCAGCCCGACATGATAAGACATAAATGCCCCTCAATGATATGACCATTAGGTGGGTAACATATTATGGGACAGCTGGCGCGCAGCACAGCAACGGTCGGAAATTTGACTCTCAAATTCCTCAGGGCTATCATGTTCCTCACTGTGTAGGTAATTCGCACTGGCGAATTCCTAACTCCTCAGCCAGAACAAATTCATCAGCAACTAGAAGAACTTCGTCTCTGTCACTGAAGAAAGTGACTGAACTGTATGATATTTCCAAAGGCTTCACTCGAAGGGATTGGTAGGTGTAGGATTTTGAGTTGAGCATCACATGGAAATTTTTCCTTAGTATTTCCTCGACCCCCTTGAACAGTACGGTGTTTCCTATGACTCAAGAAAGAGAAAATGAAACTACGAAAACAAAAGTCTTCACGCTTCATGTTCCACAAATGAATACCAAGTCTTCAAGGTCACACCAATTTCTTCACTTTCAAAGTCTTCAGAGAGTCTTCAGAATATCAAAGTCTTCAGTTGAAGAACTTCATTTTTGGGGGTCGAATTTCTCTGTAAATATCAAACTCCTCATAGACTTATAGACCTGTGTACACTCACTAACGCATTAGTCCCTTAACCTATAAGTCTTCAATACACCAAAATCACTAAGGGGCACTAGATGCACTTACAATCTCCCCCTTTTTGGTGATTGATGACAACATTGGTTAAGTTTTCAACGGGGATAAACATATGAAGTGTATACACTGATATTGAGGAATTTGATTACAAGATATAGTAGAACTCCCCCTGAAGATGTGCATAGTGAGGAATTTGCTTTTGAGGCAATGAACATTTGAAGAGTTGAATCATGGAGATCTCCCCCTATATCTTGTAATTCATACACGCATTTGATTTATAATATGAAGAATTTGAAATGCATGATGAAATATGGTGCCTGATGACATTCAGCATGCGTGCAATGTCATTAACGAGGAAATAAGCATGCAGAGCATAATGCAACAAAAGTATCAGCGCACCATCGGGTTTAAGATTACAACTCGATCCAAATAAAAGTCTCAGAAGAACGAGAGTTGTAACTTAAAAAAATGCCCTTAATATAGACCCGCTTGAAGACTAACTCAGATTTCTCCCCCTTTGTCATCAAATGACCAGAAGGATTGAAACTGAGGACTAACGCCCCTGAAGAATTTCAAGTCGATGGAGGAGCGCCAACGTTGTCGGGGTTGTTTGTTGTAGCAGGGCCTGCCGCAGTGTCGTCCAAATCTTCATACTCATCAGTGTCACGCGATGAAGAATAAGAGCTGGCCACCAAGGAAGGAACTTTGACCTTCTTGAATTTCTTCGGTGGAGGTGCAGACCAGTCAAATTCTTCCTTGAGACCCATATTCTTCAGATCTGCAGCGCTGTAGACATGAGAGAGAACAGCCCCAGTACGGTTGAAGGTTTCATGGAGGTAGTATTGGTTTTTCTTCACTTCATTGTGTTGAGGTCATGTTGTGAAGAATTGAACCAAACTGATGCTTGACCCATTTATGATTGCGATCAACCTTATGATGAAGACCGAGGAGTAACTCACGGTCAGTCATCACCCTGGGTGCTGTGACTTGAGGATTTTGCTTGGCTGAGGTATTTGCGGCAGAGTCATGTGTGGCAGAATCGTCATTGGTAGAGTAAGATGTAGCCTTGCGAAATTGACCCTCCAATGGACGAATGCCTTCATCGATCACAGCAGCGGCCTTGCCTTTATCATCAGCTGATGAAACTGTCCATTTGAGGACTTCAATGGGAGGCAAGTAGCTACCGTGGTTCAGAGTGTCAGCTTTGTAATTCAGTGAAGATCTTGCCCTAATGAATCTCATAATCCAAGGAGCATAGGGCTTCAGCTCGAATGGTGACATAGCAATATTGGCCAGAGTCCTCATGAAGAAATCATGGAAGTTGACGGGAACGCCATGAATGATGTTGAAAAGCATATTCTTCATGATGCCAACGACTTCTTCATCATTTGAGTCATGACCTTTGATGGGACTCATTGTCTTCGTCAGAATTCGATATACAGTCCGAGGCACATACAGTAATTCCTTGACGAGGAATTTGGTTCGTGGGACCTGCCTTGGCTTCAAAGGCTTCATCAGCACTTGCATATAGTGATTTGAAAGTTCTGGTTCATTGTAGATACAACGAGCATCATCAAGTGGAGGACTGAGTGGTAGAGCACGAAGCAATTCAGTTGCTGGTGCCTTGTAGTGAGTATTTTTAGACATCCAGTCTAATACCCAGGAGTTCAAATCTTCAGCGTCTCCGGTGATGTGCAGAGTTGCATAGAATTCAAGAATGAGTTCTTCATTCCAGTCATAGATATCAATGCAGAAATTCAGAAGTCCTGCATCGTGAAGAACACTGAGGACTGGCTCAAAGCCGGGCAGAGACTCCATGTCCACATGAGGAATATGTGCATGATCGAAGACTTTGTCTTTGTTGAAGAGCACTGAGGAATAGAAATTGGCTTGGCTGGCAGTCCAGAAACGCCTCTTCCTTATGCAAGCAGAATCATATGGATTATAATCAGTGAAGAATACATGCTCAGCAAAGAAATCTTCAGCCTTGAACTTCGGTTTGCTTGAGAACGGATTCTTTGGCTTTGGCAGAGGGGTGTCAGTGAGTTGCATCACCACCTCGGGAATCGTGAGCTCAGGTTCTTCAGGCTGAGGAATTTCTTGTTCCTCAATAGGTGCAATCTGAGGATCAGCAGCAGCAGGTTCATCAGCACTAGTGGCTGGAATTTCTTCATGCACAGAGAGAGTGGGTTGAGTTTCTTCAGAGCCCATTTGAACTGTTGGTGCAGGGGACTGAGGAATCTGTTGGATCGGGGTGAAGAGAGGAGTATTGGGATGCCGACTTTCCCAAAAGTCATCATTCATCACAGGTGTGGTGCACCCTATATCCACATCTTCATCTTCAATTTCCTCAACACCAGCCTCTTTGGTTGTGAACTGAGGCATAGGTGAGGAAATGACTGGCGTTGAAGGGATTGCGTCCACTTCAATTTCTTCATCAGTCTGCTCTAATGAAGCAGCAGAATGATGTTCTTCATCAGATCCGATTGGGATCTCATAGTCTTCTCCAAAAGGAACAAGGTCCTTTGATGGCATGGAGGAAATCGGAATAGCATCAATTGGATTTTCGAGTGAGCTGGTCATTGGCTTCATTTTCTTCGCAGCCGAAGAATTTGACACAGCTGGTGCCTTCCTTTTCTTCACTGCAGCTCGCTCTGCAGCCTTGGTCTTCTTCACATCGAATGCACATGGAAGAATTGGAGTTGGTGTAGGTGCAGATGGAGCTGAGGAATCTGGTTGATTTTCTTCAGGCGCAACTGATGATGTTGCCTTGACTTCTTCAGTTTCTTCAGGCGCACCACTAGTGGATGCCCTGGCAATTTCTTCAGTGGCTGGAATGGGATCATCAGCCCTGGAACTAGCATTTTCATCAGCAGCCTGAACTTCATCAGCGGTGCTGGCATGTTCTTCAGTCGGCTGAGCTGAGACTTCAGCCTGAGGAATTTCATGTTGCGTTGGAGCAGCAACATTGGTGAATTTCTTCGTCAGGTTGACGAATCTGACTTTGGCTCCTTGCCAATCAGCATAGTAGGCATCAAAATCCTTGCTGAGGGCTTGAATTTCAGACTGAGCCTGGAGAAGTTCCTCAGGTGTCATTCTGACAATGTTTTTCTTCAGGAGCTTCTCCTTTCTGTATTGAGCTTTCTTAATCTCTCTTGCCTTTTCAAACTTCCATTTCTCTTCAGTGATGAAATGGGTCAACATATGACTTTGTCCAGCGGTCAGATGAAAATCAGGCATTGGGGTGTTTGGATAAATGCCCCTCAATGATATGACCGTTAGGTGGATAAGATATTATGGGACAGCTGGCGCGCAGCACAGCAACGGTCGGAAATTTGACTCTCAAATTCCTCAGGGCTATCATGTTCCTCACTGTGTAGGTAATTCGCACTGGCGAATTCCTAACTCCTCAGTCAGAACAAATTCATCAGCGACCAGAAGAACTTCGTCTCTATCACTGAAGAAAGTGACTGAACTGTATGAGATTTCCAAAGGCTTCACTCGAAGGGATTGGCAGGTGTAGGATTTTGAGTTGAGCATCACATGGAAATTTTTCCTTAGTATTTCCTCGACCCCCTTTAACAGTACGGTGTTTCCTATGACTCAAGAAAGAGAAAATGAAACTACGAAAACAAAAGTCTTCACGCTTCATGTTCCACAAATGAATACCAAGTCTTCAAGGTCACACCAATTTCTTCACTTTCAAAGTCTTCAGAAAGTCTTCAGAATATCAAAGTCTTCGGTTGAAGAACTTCATTTTTAGGGGTCGACTTTCTCTGTAAATATCAAACTCCTCATAGACTTATAGACCTGTGTACACTCACAAACGCATTAGTCCCTTAACCTATAAGTCTTCAATACACCAAAATCACTAAGGGGCACTAGATGCACTTGCAAATTACTTATTTACTGAAGAACCTCCCGATATCCCGACACAGGTAGTAAAGGCAAATTCTCTTTATAGATATGATAAAGCTGAAGTCCCTCCTACTAAAATTGCTAGTCAGTGCTTGGATGAGTTTGATAACTTTATGTTTAAGCAAGATGACTTTAATGCTTATTTTGGTAGACAATTAAAACAAGATGCTTATATGATTAAACTCTTGGGTGATTATATGGCTGATATTAGAGGTGAAATTAAACTTGTTAGCAAACATGCTTCTATGGTTACCACTCAAGTAGAACAAGTACTTAGAGCTCAAAAAGAAGCGCTTGATGAAATGAATAGTAAGAAAAATGATTATGCTGTTAGAGTGGCTACTAGATCTGGTAGAATGACTCAGGAACCTTTGTATCCTGAAGGCCACCCTAAGAGAATCGAGCAAGATTCTCAGCGAAATGACATTGATGTACCTAGTTCTTATAAAAAGAAGAAAAAGAAAAATGATAGGACTGTGCAAACTTCTAGTGAACCCATTGCTGAGCCACATGAGAATCCAAACGATATCTCTATTTCTGATGCTGAAACACAATCAGGTGATGAACATGAACCTAGTGATAATGTTAATAATAATGTTCATGTTGATGCTCAACCTAGTAATGATAACGATGTAGAAGTTGAACCTGTTGTTGATCTTGATAACCCACAATCAAGGAATCAATGTTATGATAAAAGGGACTTCGTTGCTAGGAAACATGGTAAAGAAAGGGAACCATGGGTTCAAAAACCCATGCCTTTTCCTCCGAAATCATCCAAGAAAAAGGATGATGAGGATTTTGAGCGCTTTGCTGAAATGATTAGACCTATCTTTTTGCGTATGCGATTAACTAATGTGCTCAAAACAAATCCTTATTCTAAGTATATGAAGGATATTATTACTAATAAAATAAAGATACCTGAAGCTGAAATTTCCACCATGCTTGCTAATTACACCTTTAAGGGTGGAATACCAAAGAAACTTGGAGATCCCGGAGTACCTACTATACCATGCTCCATTAAGAGAAATTATGTTAAAACTGCTTTGTGTGATCTTGGAGCCGGTGTTAGTGTTATGCCTCTCTCTTTCTATCGTAGACTTGACTTGAATAAGTTGACACCTACTGAAATATCTTTGCAAATGGCTGATAAATCAACTGCTATACCTGTCAGTATTTGTGAGGATGTGCCTGTTGTGGTTGCAAACGTTGCTATTTTAACAGACTTTGTTATTCTTGATATTCCTGAGGATGATAGTATGTCTATTATTCTTGGAAGACCTTTCCTTAATACTGCAGGGGCTGTTATTGATTGCAACAAAGGCAATGTCACTTTTCATGTTAATGGCAATGAGCACACGGTACACTTTCCGAGGAAACAACCTCACGTTCAAAGTATCAACTCTATTGGAAAAATTCCATCGATTATATTTGGAGGTTTTGAATTTCCTCTCCCTACTATCAAGAAAAAGTATGACATTCTTATTATTGGGGATGTCCATATCCCCGTTGAGGTAACATAGTGATATTCAAAATTTCTCCGGTTCCGTGTTAATCGGAATGAACTCGTTAACAAGACTTGATCAACCTTGTTAGTGGATTCTTTTTGATGAGCATGAGATGGATGAAACTAGAAGCACAACCTTCCGTACCCTCTTTATATTTCCTGTTATTTAGTAGAAATAAAGTAAAATAGTATTTCTCTGTCTGTTTCCGGACTTATCTGTGCAATATAAAAATATCCCAAAAATAAAAGTCCTCAGAATGCCATGCCAATTTAATATGATTTTTTCGGGAATATTTAAGAATTTACTGTGCAAAAATCACCGCAGGGGAGCTGCCACCTGGCCACGAGGGTGGAGGGCGCGCCCTACCCCCCTAGGCACGCCCCCTGCCTCATGGGCCCATGGTGGTCCTCCTCCACTTATTCCTGCACCCTTCTTCTTCCTCTGCCTCACACAAACACGAAAAACCAACTCAAGCACGAGTTCCAGCCCCCGTTGCTGTGATTTTCGATCTCCTTGCTCAAAGCACCTCTCGCAAAACTGCTTGGGGAGATTGTTCCTTGGTATGTGATTCCTCCATTGGTCCAATTAGTTTTTGTTCTAGTGCTTTATTCATTGCAAATTTGTGCTGCATAGGTGACTATGTTCTTGAGCTTGCATGTCAAATTTAGATGGTTCCAAGTAGTTCCAATGCTTTATATAGGCTCTAGGCACTTGTAGGAGTTGTTGCTATCAATTTTATTGAAGTTGGTTCACCTTTATTTGAAGTTACTAAAAAGTTCAAAAAAATTCAGAGGAAAAAATATGTTTAGGAGGATGTTCCAAGGTGGCTCTTCAAGGAAACAAGGTCCTAGGCTTGCAATACGTGATGCTGACGAGGAACCACCAAGAGATGCTCCTGTGAGGCCCTGTGAATGGCCTTCGGAAAATTTTATGAATCAAGTGGGAATTATAGAAGAATTTAGCGCATATTTGCGCAACGCCGGTCTTGAGGACTTTGAAGCTGACAAAAGCTCCCAGTATCATGATCTCACAAGTTCATTTGTGAGGAGGTTTGAGTTTTCATCTTCGCATAATTCTCCATCAGTCATGTTTGACCTTTATGACAAATCTTATACCATGGACTTAGAGGATTTCACTTCTTCTTGCAAACTTCCATCATGGGGTAGTGTCAGGGATCCCCCTAAATCTGAGTATAAAGACTTTCTTGCTAGAATAACTGTGGGGGAATCTAGAGATATAACACAAGCCACTTTGGGGAGCATTCATTTCCCTGCTATACACTATTTTGCTCTCTTTATAGGTAGATGAATTAATGCTAAGGATGAAGTATGTCATTTGTGTGCCCCTGATCGCAGCATTCTCAGAAGTGCTGTGTTAGGAGACCAATCTTATCACATGGGAGCCATCATAGCTCGTAGGTTGCATCATAATAGATATAACGGAGATTTCTTTGGAGGAATTTATGCAACCCGCTTAGCTAATTTTCTTGAGATAGACATTCAAGAGGGTGATACGGAGTTACCCTCTACTTATTTGGATTTTGATTCTATGGTTTCCCACCAGTTTGTTGAGAGGATTGAACCACCTCTCCAGTATCGACTAATCTTTAACAAACGGCATGTAGTCCATATTGCTCTTCCTGCTCCTGTCTTCTTTGATTCACAGATAAAAGGAAGATATATTATTACCAGACAGGAGGCAGATGAGTATGAGAAAAGAGCGGAGGCAGCCTGACGCTACGCTGCAGCTCAGGAGGTGATAGCCGCTGCATCACAATATGACCCCAACTTCACCTACGGGTATCCGCCAGGCCATCCCTGGCAATAGACCAACTTAGGCCAAAATCCTAAGCTTGGGGGAGTACGTATTTCCCACCAACAATACATTATGCACACACACACACTCATTGCCAGATGTCGGTGTTCATACTCTTTCATTGTAATATCCATGCTAGATTATTTTCTTTTTCCTGCTTTCTTCTTGTGTGTTTAATAAACCATTAGAAAACCAAAAAAAATAGTAGTACAATTATTTCTTTGCTGTAGTAATTAAAAAGGAAAACTCAAAAATATTTCCCGTTCTTCTTTTGCTTGTTGGGAGCTTTCCCGTGTAAATAGTTTTATTTCTTTTCTTTTCCTTGGGGGTCAGTAGGAGAAGACCATGATTAAATTGTTGAAGTGGCTCTTATATGCATGATTGTTTATTTAACTTAGAGCCCATATTACTTGTCTTCTCCTGTTTATTAAATGCTTGCAGATTCCAGCTTAGTCCAATGCACGTGCACTCTTATTATTATACACTTTGTTTGGTCGTGCAAGTGAAAGGCAATAATGATGATATATGATGGACTTATTGGGATGAGAAAAGCTGGTATGAACTCAACCTCTCTTGTTTTTGTAAATATGATGATTCATCATTCCTGAGTTAGCTATTATGAAATAAGCATATTTGCAATGACATTTAGAGATTATAGTTGCTTGCGCCATGCTTGATTAGCTATGAGTTATAATGGTTTACCTTGCATGCCAACATGCTATTAGAATGATCATGATGTGGTATGTTGGGATGGTATCCTCCTTTGAATGAATTGAGTGACTAGACTTGGCACATGTTCAAGCATGTAGTTGAATCAAATCAACATAGCCTTCATGATATTTATGTTAATGGTGGATTATGTCCTACTCATGCTTGTATTCGGTGTGAATTAATTTTAGTGCATGTTTACGACTGTTGTCGCTCTCTCAGTTGGTCGCTTCCCAGCCTTTTGCTAGCCTTCACCTGTACTAAGCGGGAATACTGCTTGTGCATCCAAACTCCTTAAACCCCAAAGTTGTTTCATATGAGTCCACTATACCTTCCTATATGCGGTATTAACCTGCCGTTCCAAGTAAATTTGTATGTGCCAAACTCCAAACCTTCAAATGAAATTCTGTTTTGTATACTCGAGCAACTCATGTTTCAACTAGGGTTGTCCTTATCTTCCATGTTAGGCGGTTATTCTCAAGAGGAGTGGACTCCGCTCCTCATTCACGAGAGAATGGCTGGTCACCGGGATGCCCAGTCCCATGCTTTATGCAAACTGAATCAAAATAATTGGAAACAAAACTCCCCTTGGGACCCGTTGAATGTTGGAGGCACTCGTTGTTTCGAGCAAGCCATGGATTGATGCTTGTGGAGGAGGGAGAGTATAAACTTTACCATTCTATTTGGGAACCGCCTATAATTTGTTTAGCATGGAAGATATCGTCATCTCATAGTTGTTGCGTTGACAGCAAAAGTATGCCGCTCAAAATGTTATTCAATCTCTATTTTAAAAACCGAGCTCTGGCACCTCTACAAATCCCAGCTTCCTCTGCGAATGGCCTATCTATTTACTTTTATGTTGAGTCATCACCCTTCTTATTAAAAAGCACCCGCTGGAGAGCACACTGCCGTTTGCATTCATTATTATTGGTTTATATTGGGTATGACTTGACTGGATCTATTTTACCATGAATTACAATGTTTAGTCAGTCCTTGATCTTTGAAGGTGCTCTGCATTTATGTTTTGTGGTCTCAGAAAGGGCTAGCGAGATACCTTTCCGTTATATCATGTTATGATTATTTTGAGAAAGTGTTGTCATCCGAGTTTTGTTATTATAGCTCGCTAGCTGATTATCCTATTGATATGAGTAATTGTGAGACTTTTGTTTTATTGTGAGTATGGTTAGTTCATAATATTTGCTGAAACTTGAATGCTGGCTTTTCATGTTTACAACAACAAGAGCAAACAGAGTTTGTAAAAGTTTTTCTTTTTCTCTTTCAGTTTGTCAACTAAATTGCTTGAGCACAAGCAAGGGTTTAAGCTTGGGGGAGTTGATACGTCTCCGTCGTATCTAGTTTTCCAAACACTTTAGCCCTTGTTTTGGACTCTAACTTGTGTGATTTGAATGGAACTAACCCAGACTGACGCTGTTTTCAGCAGAATTGCCATGGTGCTGTTTTTGTGCAGAAAATAAAAGTTCTTGGAACGACCTGAAACTCCACGGAATATCTTAAGATAATTAATAAAAAATCCTCGCCAAAGAAGAAGACCAGGGGGCCCACATCCTGTCCACGAGGGTGGGGGAAGCCCCCCCTGGGCGCGCCCCCTTACCTCGTGGGCCCCCTGGTGACCCTCCGACGCAAACTCCAACTCCATATATTGGCCTTCGGGGAGAAAAAAATAAGAGAGAAGAAATCATCGCATTTTACGATACGGAGCCGCCGCCAAGCCCTAATCTCTCTCGGGAGGGCTGATGTGGAGTCCGTTCGGGGCTCCGGAGAGGGGGATTCGTCGTCGTCGTCGTCATCAACCATCCTCCATCACCAATTTCATGATGCTCACCGCCGTGCGTGAGTAATTCCGTCGTAGGCTTGCTGGACGGTGATGGGTTGGATGAGATTTATCATGTAATCGAGTTAGTTTTGTTAGGGTTTGATCCCTAGTATCCACTATGTTCTGAGATTGATGTTGCTATGACTTTGCTATGCTTAATGCTTGTCACTAGGGCCCGAGTGCCATGATTTCAGATCTGATCCTATTATGTTTTCATGAATATATGTGAGTTCTTGATCCTATCTTGCAAGTCTATAGTCACCTACTATGTGTTATGATCCGGCAACCCCGAAGTGACAATAATCGGGACCACTCCCGGTGATGACCATAGTTTGAGGAGTTCATGTATTCACTATGTGCTAATGCTTTGTTCCGTTTCTCTACTAAAAGGAGGCCTTAATATCCCTTAGTTTCCAATAGGACCCCGCTGCCATGGGAGGGTAGGACAAAAGATGTCATGCAAGTTCTTTTCCATAAGCACGTATGACTATATTCGGAATACATGCCTACATTACATTGATGAACTGGAGCTAGTTCTGCGTCACCCTATGTTATCACTATTACATGATGAACCACATCCGGCATAATTATCCATCACTAATCTGGTGCCTACGAGTTTTCCATATACTGGTTCTTGCTTATTTACTTTTCTGTTGTTACTGTTACAATCAGTACAAAATACCAAAAACATTACTTTTGTTGTCTTTACTTTTGTTACCGTTACCGCCACTATCATATTACTTTGCTACTAAACACCTTGATGCAGATACTAAGTTTCCAGGTTTGGTTGAATTGACAACTCAGCTGCTAATACTTGAGAATATTCTTTGGCTCCCCTTATGTCGAATCAACAAATTTGGGTTGAATACTCTACCCTCGAAAACTGTTGCGATCCCCTATACTTGTGGGTTATAACGCACGAACGCTGAGGGGAGTCTGAGCCGGACTCCTCCCCGGGCCTGCCCTCTCCCCAAGCAAGCCGCCGCCCCGTCCCCTTTACAAGCCATCGCCGCTGCCTCCTCGCCTCCCCACTTCCGCCTGCCGCTGCAAGCCCACTGCCGCCGCCCGGGCTAGCCGCTGCCGCCTGCCGCCACCGCCCGCGCTAGCGGCCGCCGCTGCCGTCGCCCGAAGCCCGCGCCGACACCCCCGCCTCCCACTGTCGTCGCCGATCAGATCCACCACCGCCGCCGACCAGTTTTTGTCCGGTTTTCTTCGGTTATTTTGGTAAAACTTAGATCTTTTTTTCACACCGGTTCGGTTTTCTCGGTTTCCTTCTATTAGGTTAATTTGCGAACGTTTGTTCGTTAGTTCGTTTTAACGAACGAATTCATCTGTTAGCCTTTGTTAGCGAACGTTCTTCCGATAGATTTTTCTTTTACTGTTTTATTTTCACCAGGGACCTATCTGCGATTATTTTTATCGCAGATCAGCCCCTGATCTTCAAACCCCCGCAACGTTTTAACCGTTTGTCCAAATCTAGTGAAACCAACGCCAAAATCTTCATCTCAAGCTCCTCTTTCCAGTTAATCAACTTGAAAAGGATTTTGAAAAATTAGAATTTGGTTTCGAGCAGATTTGAGTTCGTACTTCTTTTGATCGTAGTTTGAGTTTCATATCTTCGATTTGATTGATTTTTTTTGCAAATCGAAGCTTTTCAGTTGAACTTTCAGATTGGATCTTCTTATTTGAGTATTACCCATGCATCTATGCTTGAGTGCTTATGTATTCTATTGTTTGTTTGCGGTAGAATTCCCGGAGTGCAAAGCATGCTACTACGAGTCTCTAGGGTTTGCACATCGTCGCAAGGAAAGTAACACTTTGATCATATCTTTTATTACCCAGTTTTTATGCATTACTTCCAATCCTCAAACATTGCATGATAGGGATCTAATTAACATGTGGGTTTAGGAAGTAGATGATGAGGTAGAACCTACTGTCCTTTTAATACCAAACCCTTGGGAGTTACTTCTACGTTATGCTTAGGTTGCCATGATATGCTTGTAGACGTGGATTGGTTGAGTGTATCCATGACAGATGTGAGAGTTGTTAATTAATGGTTATCTTACGGTGGCTACTTAATACACATCTGGGTGGATTGGTTGCGGGCACCTGGAGAATCCAGTGTTGTCCTAGGATATCCCGGAGTACCCGTGTGATCATCCTACGGTTCGCCACCCAGGCTCAAAGGGATCATAAGATTATTCATACTAGAAACTTCCGTGTGCAGCCACAAGTTATTATGGGCTCTAACATAGTTGAGTATGTTGCATGACCTCTTTCAGTGGTGGGCTAGCAGATGTAGGGGAAAGTAGGTGTAACTGTCCACCCAGAGTAAAGAGTTAATGTTTCTGAAAGACTGTGTCTCGGTCATCCGTTTCTCAAACACCATGTAGTGCGAGAAATCGAAGATTGATTCTTGTGGGGAAAAGTGCGCAAACCTCTGCAGAGTGTATAAACTAATCATGGTTAGCCATGTCCCCGGTTATGGACATCTTGAGTATCTGGTTCTTGGATTATCCTGTTGATCTCATCACTCTAAATTAATTTTTTGGGTTATTAATACTGTTTAATTGGGATCGAGTTGGAGGAACCTTCTCAATGTTTAACAAACACCATGATAGTTAAACAAAATATATTCCTTTGTTGTAGGATAAAATTGGCTTTACGCAAAAATAAATTTAGAGCCTCCACCAGCCATATATGCATGTAGTGATAGTATTTATTCTGTTCATTGCTCTATTGGTTATCTTGCCAGCATATTCCATGTCCCGACCCGTTTCGGGCTGCAACATATCATGTTGCAGACTTTTCATACGAAGAGTAAGATTGAAAGTGCAACTATCCCTGGGTGGTTTTGGTAATGATTAACAACATATAGCTCATTGAACTAATGCCATTACACAATGATTGGCATGGCATGGATAAGGAATGTGGACCCCTCAAAATGCTAAGGACAAACGATTGGCTCAAGCTTCAAAGTCCAAGACTCTACATTTTCTACTTTAGTGATCCAAGACCACATTGAGTCTATAGGAAAGCCAATGCTATTAAAAGGGGATGATGTGTTGCTTAATGGCTTGCTTGCTCAAAATGCTTATTGATATGCTCAAAAAGCCCTCAACCACTTTTCATATCCATATATGTCCCAAACCAAAAGTCAAACTCGGCCCACCGATTTGATCCATCCGGTGCCACCGACTTCATTTGACATAGCCACTGCCAGAAACCCTAGTCTGTTCGGTTTCACCAGTAGGAATCTCGGTCTCACCGAGATGGGGTTGAAAACTCTCTGTTTCCCTTCGTAACATTTCGGTCTAACCTAGATGAGTGATTGGTCCCACCGAGTCTGCAATGCAAACTCTCTGTTTCCTTTTCGTAATGCTTCGGTCCCATCGAAACGAGTGAATCGGTCCCACCGAGTTTGCCTGACCAACTCTGTGTTAGCTTATTACCAAAGTTGGTCCAATCGAGTTTGAGTAATCGGTCCAACCGAGATTACGTTATGCCCTAACCCTAATGATATCGGTCCCACCGAGATGACATGTCGGTCCCACCGAAATTGCCTAACGGTCACATATGCACTGAATCGGTCCGGCTGAGTTCTCTGATTCGGTCCCACCGAGTTTGGTATAATGTGTTTAAGGGTTAGATTTTTTGTGGAGGCTATATATACCCCTCCACTCTCTCCTCATTCGTGAGGGAAGCCATCAGATCGTGCCTACACTTCCACTACTCATTTTCTGAGAGAGAGCCACCTACTCATGTGTTGAGACCAAGATATTCCAATCCAACCATATGAATCTAGATCTCTAGCCTTCCCCAAGTTTCTTTCCACTCAAATCATCTTTCCACCAAATCCAATCCTATGAGAGTGAGTTGAGTGTTGGGGAGACTATCATTTGAAGCATAAGAGCAAGGAGTTCATCATCAACACACCATCTATTACCTTTTGGAGATTAGTGTGTCCTAGATTGGTTAGGTGTCACTTGGGAGCCTCCAACAAGATTGTGGAGTGAACCAAGGAGTTTGTAAGGGCAAGGAGATCACCTACTTCGTGAAGATCTACCCTAGAGAGGCAAGTCCTTCGTGAGCGATGGCCATGGTGGGATAGACAAGGTTGCTTCTTCGTGGACCCTTCGTGGGTGGAGCCCTCCGTGGACTCGCACAGCCATTACCCTTTGTGGGTTGAAGTCTCCATCAACATGGATGTATGATAGCATCACCTATTGGAACGACGACAAAAACATCCATGTCTCCTATTGTGTTTGCACTCTCCAAACCCTTCCCTTTACATTCTTGCAAGTTGCATGCTTTACTTTCCGCTACTCATATACTCTTTGCATGCTTGCTTGAATTGTGTTAAGATTGCGTGACTTGTGCTAAGTTGTTAAAATCTGCCAAGAACTAAAATTGGGAAAAGGTTAAGTTCTTGGGTTAATTATCCTTTTGCCCTCAGTGGTGTCCATCTGCTCAGTTTTGCCCTCAGATGCAAATTGTGCTCAGTTTTGCCCCTAGTCCGTGCGCACCGACTCATTCTGTGAACTCTGGCGTCTCCGTCAGGTCAACATTTTGACTTGGCCCTTACAGGTGAGACCAGGCGGCAGAGGCGGCCAATTTTATTCAGACCGTTGCACGCGTGGCTTGCGGGACCCAGCATAGAGCCGTTACGGGTGTGCTATATAAGCGGGTGATAGCGGCGGTGACCACGGCGACAGAGAGCACGGTGCTGACCACAGTGAGAGAGCGAGAGCACGACGGCGGTGGGAAGCTAGCTGTGGAGGGCGCGGCGGTGGGAAGCTAGCTGTGGAGGGCGCGGCGGCGTTGAGATCCCATTCGGCTCCGAGCTCCATGTCTTCCGCAAGCTCCCGCGCCACCTCACGGATGCAGAGTCGGGTGCGTGTGGAGATGCATGTCTTCATCTGTCCACGGTGCCGGGCGAGTGTTGATCCGAGGGTTTCTCACACATCGAGGAAATAGAATCGTCCGTTGTACGTGTGCAGCGAGAATGGGGAAAGAATCAGGGCAGTTGCACCATTTTCGTGGTCGGGATCTTTGAGCAATGGGTTGATCTGTTCCGTATTCATGCAGGTGACATGCTTCTTTCTTTGGGTCGATGCTCTGGCCAAGACTCTGATAAATGAACTTCAAGAAGAGCATGAAGAATGGTTGCGCATGCTGCCCCGAACTGCAGTGGCCGCTGCACGAGCTCCAGAAGAAGAGATGGAGGGCGAAGCACACACTGACAGAGAGCTAGCTATTGAGCTTAGGATGTTGAAGAAGAAGGTTAGGAAGCTTGAAGATCAAGCACTACCAATACCCATTTTCAAATACTTTTGAGCATTTGTAGGTATGGTAATCGCACTGGTTATAATGTTGAAAATGTATGGAAAGGCATGAATTATGGAGGAATTTGTAATCTTGAAATTGTATGAGAAATTCACCTAGTTTAAATGTTGGTCAAAGTTGTTTAAATGTTGAAAAAAAGAGAAGAAGTGACCAACATTTAAATATGTTGAAAAAAAGGAGAAGAAATAAGGAATTCAGAAACTTTTGATCAATGAAATGCAGCTAATGAATTATTCCAGAGCCAAACAATTAAGGTTAGAATTTTTTTGGAGCTGTTAAATATTTAATAGCAATTTAAGTAATCCAATTCAAATACACCGTGATTTAAATCAAAGACCAAAATGTCATGGAAAATGTGCCTCGGCTCTGGTAGAGGTTTACACCTAGTGCCAAAATAAATGAACATTTTTAAGGGCATTACATTGAGTAAAAACTAATTTGTCTAAAAAATGAAGGGTGGAAAATGCACAAAAAATTGGTGCGGCTGGGGACTCGAACCTAGGACCGTGTGGGTTTGTGGTGTTTAGGGCTGCGCTGGTAACCGCTAGGACAGATGGCAAGAGTTTGACATGGGTAGGGAAGGAAGGTATACATAGTGAGACTGTGAAATTTGTCAAAAAAATCACTACTAGGGAAAACCTTATACACAGAATCTTACCAGTAGCGCTTGTTAAAATGAGGTATTGCTGCTACTTAGCAGTAGCGCATCTGGATAAACTGCGGTACTCTTACCCCCTTAGCAGTAGCGCGGCAGGAACAGAACGTGCTACTACTACAATTGCCACACCGGTCCCGACATGCTAGGTATAGTAGTAGCGCCCTTCTAGAAATGGTGCAGCTACTACCGAATTTAGCAGCAGCGCGTTTTTCCTCCCCACGCTACTATTAAAGATATTTTCACCTAACCCCCGCGTGGCCTGATTCCCTCTCCTCTGCTTCCTCCCCCAATTCCCCACTCTCTCTTCTCCCCCTCGTCGCCTCCGCCTCGCCGCCGTCTCGCCGCCATCTCTCCCGACCCCGCCTCGCGGCCGTCTCCCCTGACCCTGCCTCGCCGTCGTCTCCCCCGACCCCGCCTCGCTGCCGTCTCCCTCGACCCGCCTCACCACCGTCTCCCCCGAC
>NC_041381.1:69961047-69983048 GCF_002162155.2 Triticum dicoccoides
TAGTAGTAGATGTAGTAGTAGATGTTAATTAGTAGTAGTAGATGTACTAGTTTCTTTCTATTTATAGTAAGTTTATATTTAGTAAGAACGAGTTGAATTAATAGAACTAGTTTAGTTTTAGTTGAACTAGTTTAGTTTTAGTTGAACTAGTTTAGTAAGTAAATTAATAACTAGTTGAACTACTTTATTTTTAGAAAGAACTAGTTTTTTCTATTTATAGTAAGTTTATATTTAGTAAGAACTAGTTGAATTAATAGAACTAGTTTAGTTTTAGTTGAACTAGTTTAGTTTTAGTTGAACTAGTTTAGTAAGTAAATTAATAACTAGTTGAACTACTTTATTTTTAGAAAGAACTAGTTTTTTTCTATTTATAGTAAGTTTATATTTAGTAAGAACTAGTTGAATTAATAGAACTAGTTGAACATGTCATACTTGTTGTTATTTTTTAGTTTAAGCAATTATTTCATGTTTTGGTTACACCTCCGAGTGGCCTATGTTTTGCCGGAGTGTTGATTAATTTCCGTTCCGGCAAATTTCAGGCGCTCGATATGTCCTTTTTTAGCAAAGGTCATGCCAGATTTTTCCGTGAATTCTAGCATGACTTGTGCTAGAATATGTACAAGTTTAATCTTTGAATTATGAACATAGGAAATGTCGTACTTGGACGACGACAGTCTCCCGGGGGAGTGCAGCTGGTGCCACGACGATCGAGGTATGTGCGACAGGTTCGTTGAGCTGGATGAAGATCGGCGCTTCAGCATTAAGCTCGAGGAGACCTTCGATGTTGAAACGGTATGCAACAATGACAAGTGTTTTTTTCATAATTAAGCATGACTTCAACTATTTCAACGTCTAATTTTCATCTTTTACAATTCGACTAGCTTATCCCATGCCATGCATGACGCTTTGTCTTGGAGAGGATGGGTTTTGAAGACCATGAAAATTTTGAAACAAAGAAAATACACCTAAGGACCCATCATGATATGGATTTTGAAGTAAATCTGTGCAATGCTCAGAGCGTAACCCATTTTGGTTGCCAAAATTGGGAAGCACTTTGCAAAATGTATGGTTTTTATGAGGGTATGATTTTCACCATGGATCTTGGTGATCCTGACATCGAGCAAGACAATATGGACATTTGGGTCCTTGTTGATACGCTTCCGATTGTACCGCTATGTGAGTTTCTCAAACATATTTATTAACTAATTTATATTATTTCAAAATAGTTGACAACTTATTTCCATTGACAACTTATTTTGATTCTTCAAAGACTGTGTGGAAGATGGTAGACAAAACCCACTACACCGATGGCTCCAAATTAACTTATAAGGAGAAATATCATCTGGTCGCATTTTGTACTCTTCTTGAGGATTACAATAACTATTATCGAACTCCTCCAAATTATGGTGAATACGTGCCACTAGTGCACGTGTTGAACGACGGTAACTTCTCTGGAGATACCCTGGTAAGATTTTTTACTATTACGACATCCATGCATCTTTTGCATACTTCTAAAACTAGTACATCATTGCTAACTACGAAGTTATTCCTATGTTTTTCAACAGAAACTCCCGATGGATTGTGTGCCTCATCTAATGTATCTGAATGGTCGCCTTACAGTTCTGAACATACTGCCAGGTAAATCTAGGGAGCTCACCTGTGCATATCGGATTTCTAAAACCGGTGAACACATGTTCATCAAAGAATGGAAGAAATGTATGGACATTCGCAAGGAGGTTCTTGGAAGTAACATTCAGCGAAAGGCAAGAATTGGAGACAGGCTAATCTCCATTCTCCATAATGGAGAGTCAGGGGCTATCTTGATTTTTCCTATTTTACCTTAGAAAATGTAGTAGGTCTTAATCGAATGTAGTAGGTCCTATGAGGTACAATATTTTTATTATGTGGTAATGTGTTAGAGTTGATAATGAGGAGTACTTGTGATTACGACTAGTGACCAATTGGCTAAGTTGATCTTGAGGAGGTGTTATATGACAATGATGTATTATGATGATAAGTTGTTAATGATATGATGATGATGATGATATTATTATATCATTGGGTGAAAGAACCGCGGATTAGTTTCAAGTGGATGGACATCCACTTGAAACTAGTCCACGGTTCTTTCATCCCGTGATGTAACAAATCATTATGATGTAAAAACAATCTCTAAATTCCTGTTGTATGAAAACTTGTGTAAAGGTGTATGAATACAACATGAAATAAAAAAGAAATAAAATACTAAATAATAGTAGTAGCGCGGGCAAGGAGAAGCGCTACTACTAATTACCAGTAGCGCTCTTTTGTAGAAGCGCTACTACTAAGTCAATTTAGCAGTAGCGTGGGTCAAGGCACGCTATTGCTAAGCTTTAGCTTTAGCACCTTATCAGTAGCGCTCCTGCCCGCGCTACTGATAGGACTAAAACCCGCGCTACTGCTAGCTTTTCCCTAGTAGTGAATAGTGAGACTGTGAATGTTTGCACACGCGTGAGAGTGGTTTTCCTTTGTTTTGCACTGAAATTTTGGAGGGTTGGAAGGTTGAAAATGTATGTTTGCACTGCCACGTGGTTTTGGTTAGAGTGGCACTTGGTTTAGCGTTAGAGTGGCACTTGGTTTAGGATATAAAGGGAATAAATTTGCATGTTAGTTCATGACTTATTTTTTTTGAATGAAACGGAGGGCTTCTCACCCCCTCCGATTTTCATTAATGAAAACCACAAGTTCTCGAGCTTCATGACTTGGTTTACGGAAGAAATTATATGTTTGGGCACGAACATTTTTTAACACAAATAATAAACGCTAATAAATAACTTAGATAAGATGCAACACAAGTACCATTACAATAATAAGTTCACGAACAGTTCACAGACACATGACGAAACATGACACGACACGACATAGAAAGGCAACAAATAAAAAATGAAATTGTCTTCATCTTGACCTCCTCCTTCCACTTTGGTCGCGCGCGCCCCTTCAACACCGTCTTCATCTTCACACCTCCTCCTCCTAGTCGTAGGGAAGGGAGTGCATCCCGGCTGGAGTGGGGAAGATGCTCTCGTAGTTGGTGTAGATGTTGTAGACGGTGAAGAAGATGGCCTCGCAGCCGCACCAAAACACTTGGTCGAGGAGCTCGCGCGTGTCAAACGGGTTGGTGAAGGTGACCGTGAGCAGTAGGAGGATGCCGCCGCGGTCACGAACCACGTTGAGGGTGAACATCCTTGGCGAGCCCCGTGGGAGGTGGGCATAGCCGGCTCTGAGGAAGGCGCGGGTGAGTTCAACGGAACCCCTCCACCTTGAAATAGCCCACACACGGAGCTCCCTCTCCACGAGCACGCCCGGTGGGTAGCGCAGCTCCGGCACGACAGGCGGACGGCTGAAGGTCGGCCCGTTGAACTGCATGGTCTCGCTTGGGGACGGGTCGGTCGATTGGGTGTTTGAAGTTGGAGAGAATGGATCGGATCTGGCTTATGGGTGGGAGAGGAAGATAGGCACCCCATTTATAGGCCTGTGGGTGGGAGAGGAAGAGAGAAAGAATGAGAACGGTGCATGTGTGAATCCGAACGCGTGTGTGTATCCGGACGCGTGTGTGTATCCGTTACGCTTCGCACTCTTAAATTTTTGCACAAAAACGATGCGTGGGGCGCGTGCGTGCATTTGAATCACTGCATAGCTCTTTGACTGGACGGTGCATCTGACTCACTGCCGTGAACCACCTAGCTGGCCTCGCTAGCCTAGCGCGCCTAGCGCGCCTCGCACGCCTCGCTCGCATGCATGCACGTCGCAGCCTCCCGTGCATGCAAACCCACGTCGCCACCTCCCATGCATGCATGCAAGGCCTGGAAAGGCTGAGATGGGCTATTTACTGCAGTCCCAGGCCTAGACAATGAGACGGCCCAACGGTCCATCCAGCGCGCCCGATATTTGTTTAAAAAAAGAATCTCCCAGCCAATCAGATTGCATCTCGCGGATCGCCCCCTCCTCCCCGCAGATTCCTTCTAGAAGGGTTAGATCGACGGCCCTTGTTCAGCGCTAGGGTTAGATGAACGGTCCTAGTTCAGCGCTAGGGTTAGCGGGGTTTGGGAGGGGTTTGGAGCAGTCAAAGCTATGTTTGACCAGATTTCAAATGAGCATAATAAATTAAATAAAAATCAGAAAAATAAAAAACCTGCGCACATAGTCTTCTTATGTCATATACTAATGATTTAAGTTGGTAAACAAGGTTTACATACATTTAAACGATAAGTTCATGTGTATTGTATGATATCTCGAGTATCTCAAACTCTCTTGTATGAAGTGAAGAGAAGTGTTTTGGGGAAATAAACATGAAAATTTCAAAAAACTCACCACAACTTCATTTTAGAGTGACTAAGAAGGATCTAGGCTTAGTTTTTCATTTTGATGTTTTATACTAGTTTAAATCTTGGTTAATGAGCAAAACAAATTTTTTAAAAAAAATCAAAAATGAAAAAACCAGCGCACATAGTCCGTATATATAGAATATATGTTTAGGAAAGTTATTTGGCTGATTTAGACAAGGTCGAAAAAAACCTTGCTTAGAAATGAGGTCGTTTACCCTACCTTTGGACCCCTCATTTTAGCACATTTTTCATGAAAATTTCAAAAACCTCACCACAGCTTCATTTTGGATTGACTAAGAAGGATCCAGGCTTAGTTCTTCATTTTGATGTTTTAGACTTGTTTAAATCTTGGTCAGAGTTAGGTTTGACCAGAATTCAAACGAGCAAAACAAAATTCAAAAAAATCAAAAAAAAGGAAAAACCATGTGCTCATTCAAACATCATCCAACAAATTTAAACATCATGTCAAACAAAGTTCTAACATAGGTCCAACATCATCCAACAGAAATACAACATTATTCATAATGTTTCATAATTATTCATATATAGCGTTCGGGCTTCTGTCTGTTCCTTGAGCTTCTTGCCATCACTTTGCTCCTCGTGCACCTTGTCCTCATTGCTTCTTCTCTTCTCCTCTTGGTTGTCGGTACCTTGTGCGTCTTCTTCAAACCTATCATAGAGCTGTGCAAAACATAAAGGGTAATGAGATCATGCCAAGTGATAAATGTACAGTAGTATTTGATCCTTGCAAGATTTACATAAGCATATGTCCCATTGTTATTTTCCCTCCATAGCAGGCAAGGCATAAGCATATGTGGCTTTGAACCTTGCAACAGAGTAGTAATCATGCACATACTGTTGTATGTTTCCTGCTGGACCTGGGAAAGAAGTGATGAAAAACAAGGCATGAATGCATGGCAACCCAGTTATCTGCCATTGCCTACAACTGCAAGTTCTAGCTTCTAAATCCAATGGATATATCCATTCCCTCTTCTCTTTATCCAAATATGATATCTCTGCTGTGGTACCCGAGCAAAGAGTCATGTTCATTTCCAAGCCTGTTGTTTCTGCTTCAGTTCATTCATCATGGCAGGGATGATAATGTGGCCCATGAATTTTGCCTCGGCTATTCCTGCACGATAATGAAATTTCTTCATGTATTCTATCCTTATCCAGTCCAGCAAATCCACCACATAATGACCCTTTAGTTTCCGGATCGTTGAGTTGAAAGACTTCGCTAGATTATTGTGCACATAGTCAACTTTGCTCAGTTCACTGAATTGGCTTCTGGCCCATAACTTGGAGTGGTGTGTTTCCAAGTATTCTTTCACTTTGGGATTCATGTATAACTGCCTCAAGTGGTAGTTGTGCTTCTTCACACTGCAAGTCAAAGATGCTGGCCATAAATTGTTGGTATACACCTTTCCTTTGAATTTCTTCATGAAATTTGCAGCAAGGTGACGCATGCATTCCCTATGCTCTACTCCAGGGAACACATTGTCCACGGCCACTTCTAACCCTTTGCAGGCATCTCTATGAATGACCAACCCATTGGGATGTGCAATAGCCCGTAGATTATGCAAAAACCAAGTCCAGCTCTCCTCAGACTCTGTCTCCAGCACACCGTAGGCAACTGGAAATACAAAATTGTGTGCATCAACTGCACAGGCTGCTACTAACTGTCCTTTAAACCTCCCTGTCAGAAAAGTGGCATCAATAGCCAAATAAGGCATGCAACCTGCCAAAAAAACCCGGCGACAAGCCTCAAAGCAGACAAAAACCCTCCTAAAGCATTCCTTGGTATTTTTCACTCCCCTGAATGTGTACTCCATGGTGTGGTGATCAATATCTATAATACTACCTGGGCTTGTCCTCACCATTTCACCTTTGAATGAATACAACAATTGAAAACTTTCCTGCCAGTTACCATAAATAGAATCCATAGCATGTTGTTTACCATTGAACAACCTCATGTATGGTAAATCTATCTTGAATTTATCTTTGATGTTCTTATGCAATTCCTTTGGACCCACTTGCTGGTTTTCTTTCACCCACTTCTTTACTTCTTCTGCCACCCATCTTGACTTGGCTCTACTGATTGTATCCTTCCTAAGGGTTGATTCCTGGCATGTGTGCTTAAAAGGGGTCACTTTGACCTGAACATTAGTGCTATTTCGCATTTTAGATGCGAGCAGCCTCCATGGACAACCCTCAGTCGGATAGTGCACTCTGTAACGTACTTGATCGCTCTTGTCAACTTTGAAAGTACGTTCTACCTTGATGCAGTATGTCACAAGTGCATTTCTACACTCATTCATGGATGCCAAAATTGTACCTTCTTCCATATGAGGGTTCAAAGGGTCCCATTCAACAGCTGCAAGGTCTTCGTCCTCACCCACCGCGTCATCATCCACACGGACTGCATTGTGAGCCTCATCTTGGTTATCAGCCCGAGGTGCCCGTCGTAAATTCCGAATAACATCAGAATATAGCTTCTCTTCATCAACCCCAGAATTGTAGTCACTAGGCTCCACTTCAAGGGGGACCCTACTGCTGTTGCCCACACTTGTCGATCCACCACGTCGCCGTGCACCAACTGAACTGTTCTGGCTAGAGATTCCATTACGACGACTTGGTTCTCCCCGAGATGTTGCACCCGTCATCCTAGGTCCAAATGCCTGCTCAAGCACATCAACTTGCAGCCTCACATGAAAATTATCTTTCTCTTTATGCCTAACAAACATGGTAGCTAGCTCTTCATCATTACTAATTGTCACCCATTTCTTTTCCCCATCATAGTATTTGTATACCACTTCATCAAGCAAACCACAAGGATATTGGCTACAAATTACCTCCCCAAATTGTCTGAAACTCCAATCACTAGCCATTGGCAACCGATAATCAAAACCTCCTTGGTATTTCTTCTGATCCTTTGCATCGAACGTGTACCGGTCCCTTCTAATGTGCATCAAGAAAGCAAACCGCAACTCCATCCTAACCGGCGAAAAACAAAGACACAATCAGCACACTAATTGGGCAAACCTACTCGAATCGAGTGTTCAAATGCACAACTAAGCTCAATCTAAACAGGAGGCAAGACTTACCCCTCGAGAACCCAGTCGTGGATGCGGCGGATCTCCGGCCCGATGCGTGCCTCGCCAAATACTCTGGGGTCGCCGCTGCTCTCCATTTCGCCCTAGGGTTCTTACTCCTAGTTCAAATAGCTCCAGTAGTCCCCCACCTTTGAGCGCTCTGGCCGGGCGCATGGAAGGAGGCCGCGCCGCGGGTCGAGCAGGTGGCGGGCACCCCACCTGTGGCATCGCAGGAAGGTGGCAGGCGTCGCAGGTAGCCGTGGAGCGTAGGCGCATGACGGTAGCGGTGGAGTAGGCATGCAGCTAGTGGCGGGGCAGGTGCTGGCCGCGGCGCAAGTGGCGGCGGCGACGCAGGGCAGCCGGCCGGTGGGGAAGCGGATGGGCAGAGTGAGCTACGAATGATTTGGGGATTTAGTTGCACGGGCCTACATGTCAGCTCTGGACCGACATCCACGTGGTCCCACGAGTAAGCTCCGGACCCACAACCACTAATGCTGGCAGACGGAATGGACTCAAATATGGCCGTTTGACCTCGTCATAGTAGTTGTGCATGGAGTAGGGGCAAAACTGAGCACAATTTGCATCTGAGGGCAAAACTGAGCACAGAGACACCACTGAGGGCAAAAGGATAATTAACCCTAAGTTTTTATTTGGTCAAGTAGTCTAATCACCCCCCTCCCTCTAGACATACTTTCGATCCTACAATTGGTATCAAAGCTTTGGTATCCATTTGCCTTGATTTCCATAGCTTTTGGTGATCATAGACTTGGTTTCACGACCTAGGAGAGTATGGCGTCTAGCGAGGGAAATTACCACCTTAGAGGTCCTTACTTTGATGGTACTAATTTTGCCAGTTGGAAGCATAAGATGAAAATGCATATTCTTGGACATAACCCCGCCGTTTGGGCTATTGTTTGTATTGGCTTTGACGGTGAATTCTTCGATGGGAGAGAACCGAACCGTGAAGCTACCACGGAAGAGTTGAAGATGATGCAATACAACGCTCAAGCTTGTGATATCCTCTTCAACAGATTGTGACCCAAAGAATTCAACAAAATCAGCCGCCTTGAGAATGCAAAAATAAATTGGGATACTTTGATTGACATGCACGAAGGTACCGACTCCGTCAAGGAATCCAAATTGAATGTGCTTCAAAGTCAACTTGATAAGTTCAAAATGAAGGATGGTGAATGTATCACTGAAATGTACTCTAGGCTTGCTCTCATCACAAATGAGATTGCCGACTTAGGAAGTGAAGAGATGACCGACAAATTCATCATCAAGAAGATCCTAAGAGCCTTGGATGGAAAATATGATACCATGTGCACATTGATCCAAATGATGCCCAATTACAAAGATCTCAAGCCAACAGAAGTCATTGGAAGAATTGTTGCTCATGAGATGTCACTCAAGGATAAGGAGGAGCCCCACAACAACTCAAGTGGTGCTTACAAAGCCTCGTATGATGCTCCTACATCATCAAGTGAGAAACAAACCTTCAATGAGGAATTGAGCTTAATGGTGAAAAACTTCAACAAGTTTACAAGAGTAGAAGCAAAGAAAGAAGTTCCAAGTCAAGGTCCTACAATGACAAAAGATCTTCGAGTCATGAATGTAATTGCTACAATTGTGGAAGACCCGAACACTATTCCAATGAGTGTACGGCTCCTTACAAAAGGAGAGAAGATTCACCCAAAAGAAGTAGAAGAGAAGAATCACCACCAAGAGAGAGGAGGAGTAGAGAAGATCATCATGAACAAGGATTCGGAAAGGAAGGACAAATCATCAAATAGCTACACAAAAGCGAAGACATGAAGCTCATGTTGGTGAATGGGTATCTGGCTCCGACTCCGACAATCACTCTGAGAGAAGCTATCACTCCGACTTCGCATATACTCAAGATGAAGGTGTTGCCGGTCTAGCACTTGTGTCAACCAACTCCTATGACATATTTGACTCACCAAATGATGGAATTGGAAGATGCTTCGTGGCTAAAGTCCCAAAGGTATCACACCCCGAGTATGTTGATTTCAATAGTGATGAACATGACTTGTTAGGTGATGATGATTTACTAGTTGACAACTCTAGTGATGAATACTATGATGAAACGTCAATTAATAATGCTAATCAAGATAAAATGAATGTCAATGATAAGGAGAAGATTGAGAGCCTAACTAAAGAACTAAACACTCTTAAGTTAGCTCATGAAACTATCTTGGAAGATCATCGAGAACTTTTAAAGACTCGTGAGAAGTTACGCTTTGAAAAGCTCAACCTTGAGCAAGAGCATGAGTTTTTAAAGGCAATCAATGATGATCTTCGCAAGAAAAGTTCTTCTTACATTGCCAAGCATTACTCTTATCTACTTACATGCCACAAGTCAAGTCTAGTAAAAAGAGCAAGAAAGATTCTTCTTCTGTTAGTAACAATAATCATGCTAAATCCAATGTTGTTACTTCTAGTAGTTCTCTTGATTACACTAATGATTCTCTTAGCCAAGTACACTTGAGCAAGAAAATAGCTTATTGAAGGGAATTATAGAGAAGGGTGTCTACAAGAGCCTTACCGGGAGTAAGCAATTTGAGGAAATTGTTCGCAAGCAAGGAAGGCACTAGAAGAATCAAGGTGTTGGTTTTGAACGAAAGTTCAATGCCAATGGAGTTGATTGGGAAGAAGATCAATACACAAGATGAAGTTTGTTCCCCAACAAGAGAAGTATGATCCTACTTCTTTCCAAGGGACACAAGCTCAAGATAATCTTCCACCACAAGACCACAAGCAAAAAGGCAAGGACAAGCTTCAAGAGGAGACTGATGCATTTGAAGAAGCTCCCAAGGCCTTGGTCAAGTGGGTTCCCAAGACTACATCAAGCTCTACTTCATCAAGTCCACTACTACCCCAAGTATTCCCATCAATATGATGTGGATCCCAAAGAAGAAGAACTAGAAAGTTATTGAGGGTGACTCCTCCAATATGCTTCATCCATATCATTTTGGCAAGCACAAGTGCAATCAACTTCCACATCTTGCACTAGTTCAAAGAGTCACAAACCATCTTGTTGGTAAGACAAGGGACAAGGTAACCAAATGCTTTCATGGACATCATCTTGTGTGTGCACCACTGTATGTCTATGGATATTCTTGCTTGTTCCTTGTGGGACTAACCCATGTAGGTATTGAAAGTGCAACTCACTCTAATGGATTGCTCCAAATGATCTACAACAACATTGAGCATCCACATCTTCAACACCTACATGAAGTCATCATCGATAAAACCCAAGGTTAGTTCATCCCTCTTAGGGGGGATCTCACATCTAGGGGGAGCTTTACTCTAAAGAATTGAGCTAAAGCAACTCTAATGGTGTGAACACAACAATGCTTTATGTAAAAGTGGTAACCCCACTTGTGCTTAAACGATGAGTATGACCTATGATCAAATGTTCTCATTTGACTCCTAAGTCAATATACTCATATATATAGATGACCTAGTCATTGCCAATTGTTTGATAGATGCTAGAATTGGTTGTGCATGCTTTGCCACATATTTCATTTGCCATTTTATTGTGTGAGCATGTTGGTTGCATATTTTACTCATTCAAGGACATCCACTTGTTGTTTTGATTGTTTGGATCTTTCTCTTTTGCCAAGTGGATGGACAAGAATGCCTAAGAACCTTCTCTAGCTATCTATGCTTTTCTCGTCTGAAACTCTATTCATGCTACATCACAAAGTTTGGTCAAGTCAGATTCGAACCACTCTGTGTGAGGAGCACTCAGAGTCCCCGTTTCGTCATAGACTTAAACTTCCAAAACCTCTTTGTGCATTTCGGTCTGACTGAGAAATCCATTTCGGTCATACCGAGTTCACTAAGTTGATCTAGGTTTTCATCTCGGTGCAACAGATTTGAACACTTCGGTCACACCGAGTTGCAGCAACCGCTTGTGATTCTGCAATCTTGGTGTCACAGAGTTGTTCCACTCGATCACACGACAGGGTCGGGATATATATACCCACGGGTGAGATTTTGGAAATTACTTCAAAACTTCTTAGCCCGCACATGTCCTGCTCTGCCTCCTTGGGTCTCCGGATCGTCTCCTTGCTGCCAACAACCTCCCGTCATTGGACTCTGCGCCATCGACGGATTTTGCTCCGCTGTCGCCGTCGTAGCAAACACTCGCCGCTCTAGGGTATGTGTTCAACCCCTTGTGCTATCTTTTTCACTCTGATTCCTAGCACAAGGTCAATGCCATGATTCTTTCCATGAATGAGATTAATCTATCCAGCTAAATCTTCCTTAGGTCTAGATTGATTCGAAAATTTTAGGGTTATCCCTCCGCAGAACTCATGTCGGACCGACCGAAATGTATAAATCGGTCTCACCGATTCGGCTTAGGCCATTGCACATGCACTTTTCGGTATGACCGAAACGTGCAAATCGGTGTGACCGAGTTCAGGATTCTGTGAAACCCTAGCAATCTCGGTGCCACCAAACTGTGACTCGGCCCAACCGAGTTCACTAGTTTAGGTTCCAAGTGTTGCTTCGGTATCACCGAGTTTATCAATTCGGTAGCTCTGAGATCACTTCTGTAGAGAACTAAAACTAATCTTTTTCACTCAATTTGTTTTGCAAAATCTCTGTACTTTGTGATGATCATCTACTCTACCTCATCTACAACCTATTCACAGGGTCTGCTGACAGTTTGCACTACAAAAAAATACACTTCCGTGATGATACGTGTCTGTCACAGTAGGTCGCGTTTTTTGTCATGCATGTACATCCATGACAATTTTATGGCAGAATCAAGATAGTCATACCTGTGTTGTCGTAGAAGTGTTCCATGACATTACCAAAATTATCATCACGGAAGTGTCCATTTCCATGACGATAAATCGCGTGTCACAGAAGTGCTTTCGTCAAGGGTGACCGACACATGGAATCCATCGTAATGGAATGTCGTTAAGCTATCGGGTCGGGTTTTGGATCTGATAAGCCGTTAACAGCCTCGACCAATGGGAAATTTCCACGTGTAAAATTCTTATTGGCCGGACGAAACACGTGTCAGCTCGTCAGTGGGTCAGATAGGAGCCTATGATATGTCGAGACATGCCACGGCCCACCACTAGCCCATTTAGCTTACAAAGTCGGCCCGTTTGACTTGGTCAAAAGTTAACAGGCTGGCCCATGAAAAGCCTGTTAATGGTCTCTTTGCAAATAGCCCATTTTACGGCCCGTTAACTCACGGCCCATTAGGCCCTGAAGGAAATCGGCCCAACAACGTCATGTGGGCCGTCAAATATAACACCAGCTCATTTCACTTTAGGCCCATGTATGGCCCACGACGTCTTTCGGCCCATATGAGGCCTTCATATCTTTCGGCCCTTTACAGGCCCACGGTAACTCTAGCCCATAATGAACAGTAATTTTCTTTGTACCCGTTAACAGCCCGTGATTTACATGGGCCGTTTCCAGCCCATGTTAGCTTTCGGCCTATTGACGGCCCATACGTTCTTGGGCTCCTTTTCGGCCCTCAATTACTTCAGTCCTGTTACTGGCCTGTTCCTCTAACAGGCCAAATTCGGCCCATGGCAAGAGTCGGCCCGTTACTGGCCTATTACCCTAATGAGCCAAATTCGGCCCATGGCAAGAGTCGGCCCGTTTCTGGCATGTTCCCCTAATGGGCCAAATTCGGCCCATGGCAAGAGTCAGCCCGTTACTGGCCTGTTACCCTAATGGGCCAAATTCGGCCCATGGCAAGAGTCGGCCAGTTTCTGGCCTATTAACCCGTTGCGCCTTTTCCAGCCCGTCCTATATTCTGGCCCATTAACGACCCCGTTATGCCTATGACATAATTAAGCCTTTGCTCTCCTACGGCTTCTTATCGGCCTGTTACTGTGTTGGGCCTATACCAATTACGCCCGTTTACGGCCCATGTAGACCCATTTATCCGACGGCCCGAGGCCGACTGAGTCTACGGCCCTGTTGGAGGCCCATTTATCGAGGGCCCGTAGGAGACCCATGGATCCTACGGCCCGTAGGAGACCCATGGATCCTACGGTCTGTATATGGCCCATGGTAGTTGCGGCCACTAGAAAACCAGGGAAAAAGAAGACTAGGAAATAAATAAGGCCGAAACTAACACTAGGCTATTAAGGCGATTGCACATATTACATCCACTCGGCATCAAAGATCGCCAATATAGGGAACACCCTACACTATACAAAAATGGCTTGCTATTTTCTTTAACCGGTGGCTGCACGTTAATAATAAATTTTGTATCACACCAAAACAAATTACAACTATATAACAAAAGGAAGGTTGGCATAAAACTTAACAGTCTAGCAGATAAATGCACCACCAGAAGTTCAGAAGCTCAGTTCATTTGACCTGAATGTTATGTTTTCATGCTATATTGTCCGATGGAGCACCATAACCCTCGCCTTCATTTCCCCTAGGCTCCTGAACAACATAGCAAATGTCTGATAGTCTGGTTTCAAAACCATGCATATCTTGACGACATTGAACAATGTCTCTCCTTGTTTCACAAAGGGTCTCTGTTAGGGAATGGACTTGTGTCTGGAGCGCAGATACAACATTGCTTTGAGCTTGCATATCTTGATCATGAGGCAGTTTGGACGATATTGCCTTAACAACCAACCCAGTATTACGCAGGAACGTGCTTTTGGCACTGTTAGTGGACAGGTACTGACCCACTGCAGCAAGAGCTGACATTGCGGTTATAGTTGCCTCGCCACCTTCAGAAGGTGGTGGTTCCACCATTTTTTCCATAGCTCGCTAAAAAGTTGAGGTTTTACATTAGTAGTACCAGAACAGAAGATATTAAGGAGGCAGCAAAACCAAACAAAATAGCTTTGGTCTATATATAGAACTTATTCTGGTGAACCCATGTAAAATATTAGTTGTATTTTATTGCAAAGTACATAATAAAACCAGGTTCCAAACATATGACCATGTACCATCGCTAATGTATTGTCTATTTCTTCACATTGTATTGAGGACTAAGGATAAAGAGACGAAGTTTATAATATGGTAAGTATAGTATGACATCATTCATATCACAAAACAATTGAGAACAGACAAACAGGCAATTGTAACATTGTGTGGGCAAGTCCAGCACGGAACTAGATTACGGGTCAAGATCAAAGGAACATCACTCCTCTCTTTTAAACCTTGTAAGGTGCAATGATACGCTAAGACAATTGTGTATAAAATTGAAAAGAGTAATAGGCATTGGCTGCAAACCATGTAGTTCAAGGCACAAGTCAGAGTAAGTAGTAGTTAAAAGGCATGAGGATTAAGGAATTACAACAGCGGCTTTGACTGGTGTAGTCATGCCCTTCTTCTTGCTGGTGTGACAGTCCTTGAAGATTTCCACAGCATTGGTTCAGGTACTTTTTGGTCCTTGCGGGCTTTCCTCTGCATTTCGAACAAGTCAATATAGATATGATAATATGGTACAGCGAAAAGCGTGAAACAGCAGCTAATTACAAGAGCCTCGCAGTGTGCAATATAGCTACGAGATCCTGTCGTCTATTGGAATTTCACTTTCGTACGGTTGGCCTTGTTCTTTGAACAGTTCACCTACAAGAAGATAGATTTGTGTGGCACATGCGTAAATAGGACTTCAACATGTGATCTGATCACATATATATAATGTACCTGATACTTTGGATCAGACCAGTGTTTAACAAGGCCCCTCCAGTCTTCATCCGATATATTTTCCACTGGAGATGTTTGGGAAAGTTCACTGTTAGCCTTGCCTTCAAAGTGAGTTTTCCTCAAGTTATACCGATACTGTCGCAGAGCATACTTGAAAACATGTGTGCAAGCTTGTCTGGTTGCATCATCTTGGATATCCAACTTGAACCTCATCTGTTGAAAATTATGGGAGTCTCATTATCAGCAACCTAGAAAGTATGGGACAGAGCAAGACGATATTACTAGTTTCCATACATAACCATACTTATAGATAAATGGTCGAGGAAGGTGTTGAACTGGGTTTCATCTTTGTCATTCCTGTACTAAATCCATGTTGGGAGGATACGTACATGACACCTAACGGCAACCGTTGCCTCTGATACTATCTTGGCTGATTCTGTAGCATCATGTGGCGTTTTTAAACCTGCCTCAAAATGGATCTCCATTCTTCCTCCTCTAGATTTAGTTAACCTATCGAGCAATATCCCTGATGTTTGTTTCCTCTTGCGCCTAGGTGCTAGTCCAACAATGAACATAGGAAGTGTTAGTGTACATCAAACTGTGAGACTACATATAAAGAGCATGCAACTGTAACTTGACTCCAGCAACTACCTTCTTGCTGTTGAAGCTCACAAGGTTCATCTGATATTGCCAACTCGTCTTGTGTCAAGAGTGCTTGGGAAGTAGTGTCAGGTGGCAAGGGAGCTTGGGAACGTGCTGCTAGCTCAGTTGATGCACGAGTAAGTCGTGCAGCTGATAGTACTGTGGTAGGTGTTGCAAGAACTAGGGTTGTCTCTGCTTGTTTGGTGGCAGCTATTTGTTTCTATTTGGCTTTTTTTGCAGCTCGTGTAGCATGGGACGGCGTGTTTGTAGAATTTCCCGCTGGACTTTGACCTTCTATTGCACCATCAGTACCAGTAGAATCTGCAGGATTCATCCGCTTCTCATTCACTGCCATTCTGTGTTTCTTCCTCTTTGTCTGTGCCATGTTAAGTCAAGCCGACAAGAAAAATGAATAACAATTTAGTTCTTCAGAACAAATTCATGCATGATGCAAACGAACTGAACTTTGATGTTAGACAACCACATGATAGGAGGATGTAATACGTATGAAAAACAGGACGGAAGAGATAACCAGAACTATGATGTGTAAACTAAGAAGAAGACATTTCATCAAATTAGAAGCAATGCAATGGAAGGTAGACACCATATGAAAGATGCTAAAAATGTCGCTCTTCCAAGTTAACAGTGTCTCATCATAAATGGCGTTTAAACAAATGTGAAGCAGTACAAGAAATAAATCATATGCAAGATGCAAACAACATCACAGTACCATGTTAAAGGTCTCTCGTCATTAGTGCCATTGTATATTCACAACATTGCATATTCACAACTTATGATGTGTAAACTAAGGAGAGGGCATTTCGACAAATTAGAAGCAATGAAAGCTAGACACCATATGAAAGATGCAACGAATATCACTCTACCAAGTTAAAAATGTCTCGTCATAAGTGCCATTTCAACAAATTAGTAGTACAAGCTAGAAAAGAATGTGAGATGTAACCTATATCACGCTCCAAAGTCAAACATGTCTTATGATAAGTGATTGTTGCAGGTTACACAATAGTAGTAATTTGATGTAAGAACATGGTGTGATAGACAGATATTGTATGTTCTAGAAGCAAGAACACGTGTCTTATTCAAGTACAATGTGTAAAGTAAGCAGATGGAATTAAACAAAATTAGAAGCAATACAAGATAGACATCACACATAACATGCAACCACATATAACAGTGCCAAGTTAGAGGGAGCACTGGTGATGCTGCACTAGGGGATACGTGCTCATCATAAACATAGCTTTGTTGAGTGTCTATGCATGTGTTGTCTTGGAAATCATCTTGGGGGTGTGGAGGAGTAGAAACTGTAGAGGCCCTCCGTTCGGAAGGAGCACCTTTATCCGCTGCCTTGCTAACTTCCTTCTGCTTTATTGATTTTGAATTGTCAAGTAAAACCGACAAGAAAAAGCAATAAAATTCTCTCTTCTGAACTCATTCATGCATGATACTGACAATCACTACTTTGATGTAAGGCAAACACATGATACCAGGATGGAATATGTATGAAAAACAGGATGGCATAGCATGTTCACAACTGTTTGTGTAAACTAAGTAGAAACCATTCCAGCAAATAAGAAGCAATGCAAGCTAGACACCACATGAAAGATGCAACCAATATGACTCTGCCAAGTTAAAAGCGTCCCATCATAAATGGAATTTCAATAAATTACAAGCAGCGCATGCTATAAATCATATGAAAGATGCAACTAATATCGCACTGCATATACTAAAGTTGTCTCGTCATATTGATTGATGCGGCATACAGAAAAAAAAACAATAGTTTTATGTAAGGACATGCTTAATAGACAGATGTACTATGTACTAAATACAGGAAGGCATGTCACATTAACAGGTATAATGTATAAGCTAAGCAGACTAGCACATGCAGTTTAACCAGATTGGAAGAATTACAATCTAGACACCATATGCAACATGCAACCACATATCACGCTGCCAAGTTAGATCAAGCACCTGCGATGCTAGTGTAGAGGAAATGATGTAATCAACTACAGAGCTACGTTCACTATCTTCATCTAGCATTTCTGTTTCTTGAGAATCATGTTAGGAGGCTGACATTGCATTCTTTAAATGAGGAGTAGTCCCCTTGCATGCCTGCCTCGTCATAAGTGATTGATGAGGGATACACAAGAACATTAGTTTGATGTAAGAACATGGTTAATACACAGATGTACTAGTATGTACCAAAAACAGAAAGGCATGTCATATTCAAAGGTATAATGTGTAAGCTAAGCAGATGCAATTTAACCAAATTGGAAGAAATACAAGCTAGACATCCGGCTGGAGTGGTGAGCATGATCATATAGGACCTGAGAGCCTGGTGGGAAGCGGGCTGCATCCTCACCATCGCAGCTTTTTAGTTGGCTTCCAGGTGGTGCCTATCTTTGCTGGGCTTGTCACTGGCTCGGCCAGTGCCCTGACTAGCTACTCCCTCTGTTCCTTTATCTAAGGTGTATTATTTTCGGCACGGTGACCAAGACACATAATTATGGACGTATTAGGACGAAATTAGCCTTGGCAAATTTATTGGTTAGTGGCAAGTAAATCAGCTAGTATAGGGAAGTAAGATATAAATGCAATTGGCATAGAGATAGTTTCCTCCTTTTGCTTCAAGGAGAGATACAGACAATCAGAAGAGAGATACTTTCCTTTTTCGGGAAGGCTAACAAGGGAATTATGAGGAATTAGAAGAAATGCACCTTATATTCTGGAATTTTATCAAAAAACAAATACACCTTATATAAAGGAATGGAGGGAGTATTTGTCTTTTGGTGCTCACGGGATGGTGGTTCATGTAAAAAAATATCTTTCCTTATCAGACCGACTTCGGCCTTTCGAATACAAGCTAGACACCATATGGAACATGCAACCACATATGACACTGTGAAGTTAAAGCAAGCACGTGGGATGGTGGTTCATTGCGAGCGAGGTCATCAACTCCAGAGCTACGTTCAACATCTCCATCTACTGACACTGCACCCTTTATAGCGCTGTAACATGTCGTGCATACCCGCGAAGAAAGCTGGCTCGACTTTTCTCTTTTCTTTGCTGCTTCTCTTTCGGCAGACTCTAAAATACCCTTGCATAAAAACACAATAGTGAGAGTATGGGTGAAGTGTGTGCAGAACTAGTGCACTGCAAAAGTAGCAGATAGTAGGTGGCTGGAAAATAAATGATAGGAGACATATGATAGCTCTACAACATTGCATGGCAAACAAAATTAGATTCTACTCCGTATGATTTTGTAATATATGAGCATAGGAAATGCAGGTACTCCTCCAGCACACAACCACATGTGGTCATATCTAAGATAACAGTCGACTGGAAATAAATAGGTCAGTCGATTTTTTTTAATGAACCGTCTGATCTATAAGAAATGGGCAGATGGCATTCGTCTACCTCCCGCCAATCACTGTTGACGATCTTTCTCGAACCGCCAGCGACCACCGGCCCAGACCCCTGCCTCCGCCGCCCCGCCCTCCCCTCGACCTCACACCACCGCCGTGCTTGGCAGCGCCCCCAGGCCATCCCTTTAATCCCGGCCGACCTCCAGTCTCCAGATCGGGTGCCAGTAGATCTAGGCCGCACACGCCCCTAAGATAAACACCAAGGCGCTGCTTCCCCAGCGTAGTAGGTGTACTAGCGCCTGTTACGCTAGGGAATGCTTCCGTTAATTGAGAATCAATTGGCCAGAAATTGAAATTCAGGGGGGCAACGGACCTCTAGCTAAGGTGAAATAATATATGAGGGGAAACCTTGTGCATCGCTAGTTACTAGGAACATCTAGTATGAAGAAGAAGCGGTCAACTATGTCTTCTGTGGGATGAATACCGTGCAAGCAGACACGTAAGATTTGCACGAATAAGGGAAGAGGAGTACCCGTATCGGTTGCCAGTGTGGTGTCGATATGTTGCAGCGATCTTCTTGTTTTTCCCGGGGGAACCGATGTTTTGGAGAGCCGTTGTTCCTTGGAAAAACCCATGGCCAAATTGTTGACTGTGTTGCCATGACCGTATATCGGCGGAGGGGAAGCAGATCTGAGGCAGCGAAGGACGGCGTAGCAGGAACAGCTCTGGTGCAGTGGACGGTGGCGAAGTTAGAGCGGCAGCGGTGAGGCGCAGGACGGCGTGGTTGAACTGGCTCGGGTACGGACTGCTGGGCCTCGGCTTCAACTACTAGCCATGGAGAGCGTTGTGGTTGAGGTTGCGGTGGACGCCGACGTCGGGGTATCGGCTCCAGCGTAATGGAGGAGGGCGGCGGTTGATGGGTGGGATGGGGTGGTGGACGGAGGACGTCGGGGTTTCACGGCTGGTGGAGAGGTAGTTTTCGCACGCACGGAGTACGAATGGGGAATCGTACGGGTGGGGGAACCATGTTTCGGTCTGGGATGCGCTTGTTTTTGGCTTTTTTGAACAGAAGATGGGACGCGCTTGTTTGAAATTTGGGGAAAGTACAAACTTTGCCCCCCTCTTAAATTTCGGACCTACTGTGGGTCGAGGTAGGATGGTAATCCCGGGTGTCCTAAATAGTGGGCGGGAGCGATTTCGGCCCCGCGCATGTGTGCTTAGGCGGCCATTGTGTATGAATGTTTTTCGGAGGCAGTTGCGTGGCGTCTAGATGAAGCTACAAACCTACCCCGGTTTAGACCTTTGGACGTCGGGCCGGTGGGTTTCATGGGTCGGAGTTATTAGAAAAGTAATTTCCTTGTCCTACCAAACATTGGTCTCACGCGGTTTGGGCGAGTACAGGCTCTTTTGGCACTTCATTCAAAATTTTGAAACACAAGCATTCACGTTTAGAGTACTCTTGAACTATGAGGATTGATCTAAATAGACAACATTATATTTGACCTTGTATGTTTGAAAACCTCATTAAATTATCCGCTTCTTTTTGAAATTTTGACACTTGAAAATCCTATAACTACGATTATTTTGGAATGGAGGAGCTAAATTTGAATCTATTTTGTACACGACTACATATGCTATTGTACAAAATCAGAGCAAAGATTGGTGCCCCCATAATTTAGGTATGGTTTACAAATGCCGTGATATCAAATTCAAATAATTGAATGGACTTCATGTTGAATTCGATTTTTTTAAACCACCTTAAGTTGAATTCAAATGTATGCTAGTTCATAGGTAGCTATTTATAATGTTCGTTGTGTAACTTTCGTATGTATAATGTGCTTTACACACACAACATGAACTATACTCACGTTTATATTCGATTGCTAAAGCGATGCATTGTCTGGAGTTCGAAATACTAACTATGTGGATCAATTGTGTCGAATAATAACATAGACATGCTCAAATTCGATAGAATCTAGATGTCTGATGGATCAATGACCGCTCCTTACACGAATTGCAAATATCATGATCCCATCCTAATATTTGGATACAATTTATATATTTAATCAATGTGTACAGCAATCTTTTACATGTAGTTTCACTCTCCATCAGTGGTCTCTCCCACATGCTCACACACTCTCTCCCGAGGTGTCTTTCTCGCACACATGCTCTAGATATTACCCTCCCTCCCTCTCATAACCATTTACAACTGTTTTCACTAACCTTTATCACAAGCACTCTTCCTCTCGCAAACATACGCACACGCAATCCCCATCGACCCTTTCTATATACATGGACCTGCCTACGTATCTCATGTACGCACATTATCTTTAGGCATGTCTCTAACGCATTGTCTCACACCTCTCTTCCTAATCGACGAGTATGATTCTAGCAGAGCATTCTGTAGGATGCCCCTTAAAGTTAGGTTGGATGAATAGTAATATCAGAGATAAAGGGGTTACCTTAGTCCGAGAACCTAGGGTTACAAATCCTAGCCGGCTTTGTTAGTGGACACAGAGTCCTTCACAATTCTGCTATCTTTGTCTTGTACGACTAGTCATCCATGGGTCTTCCTAAATGCGTCACGGGTTGACCAATGTGGCGCAGGATGGAACCGAACGAAGGGCCTCACCTCGACCCACCGGACCTCACATGGTGACACACCCTCTGCCCCCACATCTCATTATCTTCTCACACCCACACATACCAACACAAACACCACACACACACAAAATTTCTCCTGGTACCTCTATTCCCTCCCCCTTGCATATACACACTCAAGGGAATGGAATCTCTCGTCGTGACATCATATTCGTCTCTCTCTCTCTAGACCACTCTCATTTCTCGTGTTA
>NC_041381.1:69983429-69991757 GCF_002162155.2 Triticum dicoccoides
CTCTCTCGAATATGTAATACACACACATACCTCTCTAGGCCCCACCAAATGCATCAACTACACATTCACATATGTTACATCACGTACCCCATTGATCTAAAAAGCCTTATCTTCACGTTTATTTCGCATACAACATTCCTTTTGAATAAAGTGTGGCCAAAAAATTATTTTAGAGTTTCTACATATATACAACATTACAAAGTTATATGGAGGAGTACGAACGCTAATTTGCATTGCATGGTGCCCACAATGATATTTATTCCGCACTGTGAATTTGTATATTTTTATACTATACACAAAGTTAGTCATAATAAAGAGAAACGAAGAGCATCTCTCTCTCTCCATCGCATACCCCCCCCTGTACGCCCCTTTCACGTATGCACACAAAACTATCTCCAGGTCCTCTAAAAGTAAGCCCCTAGAAAATTCACGCATGTTTCATCTTTCTCTCGTGATATATGCAATGACGATCATTGTATTTGAAGCGAAAGCACGATACGCACATTGGACTTCAGAATCCACTCATTACGGTCACCATTTATGTTTAGTGGTTATTATACAGTCATGGGCTCACCGTACAACTCTGTATTTGCTCATGACATGACTAGTTGACCAGTTAAACGCTCAACGTGGCACCTCTAGTGTTGCATCACATTATCTCACTACCATCATGCCCACCTGTCGACTTGTATCTACTCTACATCTACACTCTTATAAAATACATTAAATACACTCTTATAAAAACAGAGTTGGTGATGATGGTGTGCCTGCCATCCTGCAATATAGGCTGTCCAATTTATATCTGACGGATTGGAAAGAAACTATGGCAATTTTGCAAAAAGGTACCCACACACCTCTCCACATTTGCAAATAAGGCCTTCCCTCGTTCATCCTTTTCTCTCACAAGATAAACAAGTCATACAAATGCCTCTTGATGTTACGTGCAACGCACGGGCATCTTGCTAGTAAGAATGAAAACAAACGACAAAAAAATATTTGGACGGTGGTTCGAAGTCATGACCGCGGGCACAGCGGACAAGGTGGCCTTGTATTGGTATGCTGAGCCATCTGTTTTAACACACAGAAGCTGGTGTGGTGATTATACCCACACGCACGCATGCACACGAACTACATCCACGCGACACTCACACAAACACATGCACCCACGCACGCACGCAACACTCACACATACACACGCAGCGACACATGCACGCAACACTCACATGCACACACCAGTACACCACACGACCAACACACACTCTCACGCTCAAGTGCTCAACCTACATGTGCATGCGCACACATCAGGCCCTGATAGACACATACACAACTAGGTGATTCCCGCGCACGGGTTAGAGCCTTGTCACGCCTGCGTAAATTTGTGTTTATCTGACCTTTTCCCTATGCGAACTGACAGGTGGGACCCACAAGGAACGTGGTCAACTTAACTAGTCAACATGGCGCCATGCAGACTATTTGGCCGGTCAACAGAGTGCAATCCAATGTTGAACCGTGAGCAAGCAACCGTATAATCACCGCAAAATGTATATAGTGACCGTAATCAGCTTATTCTGAAGTTCGGTGACCATATTACGCTTTTCTCTTTATAGGCCCTCCAAAACTACATCTCTACATGTTCTAGCATGTTACAGCACTACTACTACACTCTAACACAATAAATCATATGTGTTTTTAGTTTTACTAGATATCATATTGTTACTTATAATTATTCAGTTTGCATACATTAAAATTGCCTTTGAAATGTATGGCCAGTATCATCTACCGCGCGGGAAAAATCCCGCCCTTTCCTGTTTAATCGGGTTTGTATCCATGGATCGTGCGAAACAGCAAAACAGCAAAACTATAGTACTATACAGTACAAGTGACAGTTCACTGGGCCGTCGTGTCGTCTACTCCTCCATCGTAACAGTGGAGCGCTCGCTTTCATAAATATTCTAGTCCCTTTCGCCGACATGTGGGACAACAAGCTACCGGGTCCACGTGCCATACCGGAATACAATGCAGAGCAGCCGGGGTGAAGCACCCCAGTCATGGCGCCGGCGTAGTAATGAGCAATGAGGCGTCAAATCACAAATCTGCACCTTTCCCATAGTTAAGTTGGAGGGACGAAGTAATAATGCTAAAAAAGAAGTTGGAGGGACGAAGCAACCATCATTTCACTCGTTGTTGAATCTGCTTCTCCCTTATCTTCTTCAACTTAACCATGTGTTGCTTCTACCGTTCTTCTGCCTCATGTGGGACGCGGATCGGCTTGGTAAAGCACTGACATGTGGGACTGCATGTTAGCAAACCGCTAGGACAACGTCCTCCGAAAATAAGAACCCCCCCCCCCTGCCGCCATCCGCGCTGCAAAATCACCTCCTTTTACTAATCTTGATTCTATAATTTTTTAGATCAATATAATTGAGATTTTTATAGATAGCACACAGGAGCAAAACCAAGTGGTACGGTTAAGGACATCCACAATGTGTATCCAAATGTGAAAATAGCTTTTGGCATCGTGGGAACCATTGTGGACGGTGTTGCCAAAGCCAAAAAGATGGAACTGAAGCTCCCTGATTGATTGATTGAAGGAATAGAAAAATGCAACATCTCTATTCTTTCTCCCATGCTTGGACGCATGTAGTACAGTATAGAGCACAGAGTCTACTCCCCTGTCCCTTCTATCACAAATCACAAAGCAGCGAGGCGTCAAATCACAAAAGCACAAACGAACCAACCATCATTTCACTCTTTACTGACTCCGCTTCTCCATCGTCTTCTTCGAGAAACCATCTCACTGCACTAGTACTCCTAGTAGTACTAGTCCTTTGGTTCAATGGACTTCCTAGATGAAAATAAGGCGGTTGTCTCGGCTTGCAGGCGGCACTTGCGAACGACTTACCATGATCTCCCTCAATGGTGTTCTCCGTCGAACGCACTTCACCAAACCACAAAAAAAGATATCATCGACGTCACTGCAATGGGGAAGGAAGTCAAACATAGTTGCTACCTCCATTTTTTTGTACACAAGGCCAGTATTATCAAAATTACAATTTGCAAAGGGCCACTAACACTAATCGAGGCAAAATTGATGGGGTTAGCAACCAAGGACATTAATATCCCATGCGTGCATGCGGAAGTGAGAAGGTTGGTTTGCATGGTGCTGCATTACTCAAGCGATGAGGAGTGAGATGGTTAGCTCTTTGGTCTTTGGAGAAAAAAATATGCATTAATTGACACGTGAAATGAGGATTTGTATCGATTAAATCCCGCGAAGGAAAACCCCGCCTTTCTTTTTTAACAGCAGTACTCCTAGTACGTACGTACTTATCCTGTTTGGGTCTAGGCCTTGCATTGCCAAACTTCGCCACACATTTCTGCCAAGCTTGCCTAAAGTTTTCAAAATGAGAAGGAGGTACACTTGCGCACGACTGTCGCGGTTGCACCGCACCCTCACACGGTCGCTCCTGCACGCCGCGGTCGCACCGCACCCTCACACAGTCGCTCCTGCACACCGCAAACCCAACCAAGGGAACGCACCCTCACTGATACGTGATATTGTATGTGAACAAACCAAACTTAGCCATCCTATCGCTGACACATAATTTTCGTTCATAGAGTATGTTTATCCAACCGCATGTTGGGGAGTATCCGTACGGCCCGTGCGATGGTCTGTTGGGGAAGAAGAAGAGGTGAGGAAGAAGGAAAGAAGGGTTAGGAGACGTAGGATATTCCTCCAACCGCCTGAAATGGTAGACTGGCCCAAGTCAGGCGACTTTCATAACAAATATAAGTTTTTACACAGCAAAAGATCCATAAAAACAACAACATAAAGAAAAACTATCACTGCTCGCGGAAAGAGGCGGCCTCGTCGTCTTTGGCTGCCGGTGCAAACCAGCCGTAGCTGCCGACGTGTGTCTCCGCATCGTGGTTGTCCTCGGCATCCAGCTACTCGTTCAAGCGGAGCATGTGGGCGCTCTGCACGGACGAGAGCACAGCGCGATTCAAGTCGAGGACGTCCGGTTCCGCCAGCAGGAGGTCCTCGATGGCAGCGGCATCCTCGCGCTCCACATCTAGTCGAGCCTTCGCCGCCCGGTTCAAGTCCAGGACATCCGGTTCCGCCTGCAGGAGGGCGACAATGAGAGCGACATCCGTGCGCTCTGCATCGAGTCGACCCTCTGCCGCCCGGTTCAAGTCCAGGACGTCCGGTTCCGCCTGCAGGAGGGCATCGATGGCAGCGGCATCCGCGCGCTCCACCTCAAGTTGAGCCTCCGCCGCCCGGTTCACATCCACGACATCCGGTTCCTCCTGCAGGAGAGCCTCGATGGCAGCGGCATGCGCGCGCTCCGCGTCGAGTTGAGCCTCTGTCTCCTGGACCTCCTTTAGTATCGCCATGTTGAACCGCTGGTCCACTTGCACCATGGGGGACTCAGACGCCGGCAGGAAGTCGACGTCCATCTTCTCATACCCATCGAGGGTCTTCTGCACCGTGACCTCTGCCATGAACATTGGATCGGCTTCCTCCTTGTAGCTTGGCTCCAAAGAACTCGGGGATTGGCCCGCCGCAAAGCGAGCTTGGGAACGGAGGTCTGTGGCGCCGACCGCCGCCGCGATTTCTGCGCAGCGCTCCGGTGTCAGCATCTTGTAGTAAGTGATCTTGTAGCGCACCATGGCTTTCCGACGAACTAAGGGACGCTTGATGCGGGCTAGGGGATCGAAAGGCGGGGGAATGGGCTGGAGATTTGGTGTGGTTTTAGGGCAGTGGCTGGCGTAGGCCGAGCAGCGAAGGTTCTGGTGTGAATATTGGTTCCGGTGACGACCAGTCAATCAGTTTTGACTGTACATCGCTCTTGTCGCGTTTGCGTTGCAGCCCGGCATGCTGGACCCTCCACATCGCTCACCGAATGGAACGTGCTTCGTCTTGCGTTTTCTCTCACTTGTGGGACCGCAGTTGAGAGCAAACCGATGTCCGTCCCCTCCCCCGCATGCGTCATTTATTATACTACCACTCCCTCCGTTTTATGCGGAATAAATAAAAACAGAGGGAGTATACTACGGATGAGTATCCCCTGACGTGGCCGAACCCATTGAGTAACTGACATGCGGGGCCTAGCAAGCATGGGGTCCGCCAGTAAGTGATCGAAAGGGAGGGCAAGGTAGGGATACCTATGTTAGAGGATCCACTTCCACTACTACTCCCTCCTTCCATTCACTATATAGGGCCTAATGCGTTTTTCGAGGCTAACTTTGACCAAATGTTAGAGTAATAATATATGACATGCAACTTACACAAAGCATATGGTCAAATTCGTATGTGAAAGGAGTTTCCAATGATACAATTTTCACATTATACATCTCATGTACTATTAATCTTGTCAATAGTCAAATTGGAGACCATGTCGAGTACAAATCTAGGAGTACGTACGAATCTAACAATATTGATTGGGCGTTGTTGAATGTTGATACCTTCTTGATCAAAGTAGAGATACTTTGACTACACATAAAACCTATATGTAAACTAGAAAGGATAGGAGGGGGTATATTGTACGTTCAAAAACAAAACGAACATTGAATACCCTTTATATATGATTTGCGGATGCTATGATCACCGGTTCAAAATTTTGAATCCGCCTTAGGTATCACGTGCCCCCACTCGTTCCCTCTCGATTTCATCTCGGGGTCCGGAGATCTATTGAAAGAGGACTAGGGTGGGTACATGCAAATGATACTCGGCGGAATGTTCAAATGAGGCATGCGGGAGGATGTACTCGACAGGAGGGCGACATGATCGATGGAGAAGAGCATTGGAGAGGAATGAGAAATAAGCAAACGCCACATGATTATACTTGAACGGCTCAAATAAACAATAAGTTGTCTTGCTTGGCCTACATAGTGAAAGGCCTAATGCGCAACGTGGAGCACTGACGTTTGAATATGGCCGGGAAAACAGGGAAACTGACATGTGGGGCACACCCGTCGGGACGACGTAGCACAGACTAGTCCAATGGAGGAGCTGGCCCACGACCTTCTCGCCACCGACAACCGTTCATGTGGGTCGTTGGGGCCAACAATGGGGCACAGGTCCAGCACTGCCTCTGGACACCGCGACCGCGGTGAGCGATACGCTCATATCGTTGCTAGACACGGTTGGTTTCAGTGTGCCGAGGGTGGCGTTAGTGTTGTGGCACGACCAACAGTATGTTTGGTTTGTGCCCAAGGTTGCCCCATCAAAGCATTGGGTAGCCAAAATTTTGGTTGAGGTATTGGTTGCCCATGATTTGGCCGACATTGGCAAGAAAAATGAACTAGAGTTGGCTAGAGTTCATTGGCATGCCAAAAAAATGGCAACCATCCTAACAAAGACCAATCTTTGGGTCATGACCAAAATTTTGGTAAGGTGCACTTTGGCCACAATCCAAACACACCCCAACACCCGGCTCGTCGAGGATACACGGGGTGCCACGACGCGTCCGCGGAGTGGTGTAGCGCGGCCAACTGCATCCTCTGGACCTGAGATCATGCCGGGTTGTCTTGCTTTTTCAATGACATGCGGGGATCGCATGTGAGCAAAGGGCATCTCCAACATTGCCACGACCACAGCTGACTACCCTGGCACACCAAAACCATCGTCCCTCGCGCCGTCGCGTGGTGCGTTCCCAGCCGGCGCCAGCTGCCAACATTCATGCCGTCCGTTCGTATGTCGTCGTTAAGAGGCTCGGTGCCCGAGGAACTAACTCCGGCGACTTAATGACGCACCCAGACGCTTGGCCTCACCAGAATGCGCTACTTAAAGCGGCAACGCCCAGCTAACCTCCACACCATAGCGCATCGTCCTCCTACCTGGCACCACATCCGCCATGACCGCAAGTGCGAACTCTCTGCGGGAGAGCTTGTCTTCGGGGATGAAGCTCGAGGTCGCCGCCCTCGCTCAAGTCGCCTCTCCCGGCGCAATAGCGGCATAGCCGGACGCGGACGCGACCGCACAAGCGGTGGCCACGCTGGCGACCAGCGACGGGAGCACCGTCAGCCACGCGTCCTTCTTGCCGCCGTCCAACGTCCGACACCGCCGAGGTCGGGGACTCCTCCGAGGATGAGTAGGGCATGGGAGGCGGCAGGGCATGGTGTGCCAACTGGCCGGTCCGTCTCTCGTATTCTACTTTTCCTCGCCGGAGACCACAACTTCACTTCACGGGTCTTGAACCCCGCCCCCGTACATAGAGATCACCGATGGAGGACGTCGGTCGCCGCCGTAGAATAGGTTTAGGGACGGGTTTCTTTTATTTTTCTGTCATATAAAAGTTCGAAATGTAATGAAAACCTGCCATGTTTGCATTAATCTCGGCCGGTGTATATGAACTTTCACAATAATATACATATTGTAGGAGTACTAGCAAGATGCCCGTGCGTTGCACGGAAGATCAAGATCTTGTGGGAGAAAAGGATGAACGAGGGAAAGCCTTGTCTTCAAATGTGGAGAGGAGTGCGGGTAAATTGTCATAGTTTCCTTCCTATCCGTTAGATATAGATCGGACGGCCTATATTGCAGGATGACAGGCACACCATCATCACCAACTCTGCTTTTTATTGAACCGAGACAAATCTAACATGCGAAGTAAAATAAACACATAGGGTCTATACATACACAAATTATCTTAGGCACTCCAATAGTACGTCCACTACACATTCACGCATTTCACATCTTTCTACATCTACGGAAACCTACAAAAGGGTTAACGTAAATTGCCTCTCTCTCTCCTCCCTTGATTTTCATGGTGGTGGGCCCCTCCCTCCCCCCAATCTACAATCAACAGCTCACATGTTTCACATTACATTAATTATGTAACTGGGATTACGTAGGTGTGGCGTTACTCGTCCTAAAAAAACCAACTAAGCCAACCTCCCAGCATATCGCGCGGGAAAAGAGCCGGCCGCGCCGTTTTATTCGGGATTACCGGATTACTAGTAGTAGTATCGATGGATCGCGCGAAGCAACAAATTGTTTTTTGAGGGGGCGAAGCACCTAGTTTAAAAGGAAAAAAGGCGGTACACTCACACCACTCCTGTCGCGGTCGCATTGCACCCCACACACGTTCGGTCCTACACACGGCTCATGCAGATGGAACGCGCTTAGGCTTGCCTCTTCACTAACATGTGGGACTGCACTTGGAGTAACCGACCATGAGCCAAACTCCCCCAGCCCACCGCGCGAAAATCCTCCCCCCACGCACACACAAAAATTCACCCCAAATCCGATTCATCCGCCCTTCGGCCAACTACCCAATAATATTCCCCAAACCCCCCTCCCCCCGTCCCCCTCCACTCCATTCG
>NC_041381.1:69992005-70006788 GCF_002162155.2 Triticum dicoccoides
TCGGCACCGCGATTCGTCGAGGGGACGCACGGCCATCCTCTCGCTCCCACAGTACGCTCTTGTAGTCTGCCGTCCTCTAGCCGTGCCGCCACCTCTGGCTACATTCTTGTGGAGGCACACGGCGGTCAGCGCCGCCACCGCTGGCGACGTTCGTGTGGAGACACACGGCGGTCAGCTTCTCCCATGGTACATGCATTCTAGACTGAGGCCCCGTTCATGTCGGTGTAGCGCTGAATGTTAGCTGATAGACGCTGTTAATCTCACTGTCTGCCGAAGTAGTTTACTGTCAATATGCTCTGCTTCAGAAGCTTCCTTGCCCTGTTCTGCACTCAATCTGCTTAGCTGAGATGGCATCCCAAGGCCAATTAGTTGCTAAAATATCCTGCCATATATTTATTGTGACGTAGATTGCCATGGTCTAGTAGCCAATCTGTTAGGTGAAATAGCTCTACATACTCGATCTTTGTTGCTGCGATGGCCTTCGATAGTTCGATGGCTGTGTGCTCGGCCTCATTGACTGCTGAAACAGCCTGCCATAATTTAGCACTCAAATTTTTTTGCTGAATTAGCTTTACATATATTTCGTTACTTAGATCTGCTTGTCCAAATATCTTGCCATAGCTTTACACATCGACCTAGGTATTTTTTTCTGGACTTCATAAAAAAGCATATATGTTTTTCCTGTAATATATAGTGGAAGAACTAATTTGTATGTCTAACAGATGGAAAGGACTTGGATAACTTCTACTCGAAGATTCTCCGCTGCATATGTCGAGGGGGTTGAAAACTTCATGAACTTTATCAGAGCTGAGTACGGTGGTCCGAAATCAGATGTGCTCTGCCCATGTAGAAGTTGTATGAATTGAGTTACAAGACCCCAGTTAACTATGCAAAATCATCTACACTTGTATGGGATGTCGGTCACATATACTAGGTGGGTTCATCATGGTGAAGCTGTGAACGTCAATGTTATTGACTACGTGCAAGTAGTAGATCACCATCTTGATCTGCCTGATGCTCAGGTGGAAGAGGAGGAGGAGGTGGTGGTGGAGGGCCAGTGAGTTTGACCAACATTAAAACAATGCTATGAAATGCTCGTGCATTTCGTGAACTTTCACCTGCAGAAGAAAAACGGTGGGCCCGCATGTTGGAACAATGCAACGTTGCTGGCACCCCAGGAAATAAGTTGTCAGTATTCTTAGCTATTGTCACCTTTCTTCAGGTGAAGACATCTGAGCGGATGACCAACAAATCATTCGATGCGATGTTGGCTGCTTTTCGCAAATCTTTCCCAGATGCGTCTGAGCTGCCACACACCTACAGTAAAATGAAGAATTTCCTTCGTGTAGTTGGAATTGGATATGATATGATCCATGTTTGTAAGAATAATTGTGTTCTATTCCGGAAGGATTATGCCAACTTAAGTGAATGCCCAAAATGCAAATCATCAAGATGGAAAGATGGTGATGCTGTGAAGAGGATTCCTCATAATGTTCTGAGACATTTTCCAATTACACCAAGATTGCAGAGGTTGTTTCATGATGCTGAAACAAGAGAGGATGTATTGTGGCATTCTAGGAACCAGGAGTAAGAGATCAGAATGTAATGAGCCATCCATCTCATGGTAGTGAGTGGAAAAGCTTCAATGATAAACACAAAAAGTTGTTGCTGACCCGAGAAACATTAGACTTGGCTTAGCTTCAGATGGATTTAACCCATTTGGCCACCAGAGCGCCACATATAGCATGTGGCCAGTGCTTGTTATCCCTTACAACATGCCTCCAAATGTCTGCACCAAAGAATCAAACTACATGATTGCCTTGCTCATCCCAGGTCCAAAAAGTCCTGGAAAGGATTTTGATTTGTTCATGGAGCCTCTTGTGGAGGAACTTTAATAGCTATGGAAGGGTGTTCTCATTCGAGACCTATATAGCAGCCCACCAGCTGATTTCTTTCTGCGTGCTGTTATAATTTGGTGCATCCATGATTATCCGGCTTTGGGCACTATGTCAGGGCGAACGACACATGGTTACAATGCATGTGTTCGTTGTGACAGGAATCCACTGTCATACGCAATACTTAGCAAGATCTGTTACATTGGACACCGCTGTTTCCTTGCCAAGGACAAGCCGCATCCTAGAAAATACCAAAGACATGTGTTCAATGCAAAGCATGAAAACCGTGATGCGCCAAAGAGACTCATCGCCGATGAGTTGCAAGTGGAATTAGAGAAGGTCAGGCATATTACACCAGGAAACCATCCTGGTAATGGTAGCAGGAAAAGGAAGTGTGGCAGGGCAGAAGAGAGATTATTGTTTATCCGCAGGTCCACTTTGTGCGACTTCGAGTATTGGAAAGATTTGGATCTGCGGCATAATCTTGATGTGATGCACATCGAGAAAAATATATGTGACAGCATTATCGGCACACTTCTTAATATTGAAGGCAAGATGAAAGATACCTTAAAATCTAGGATTGATTTGACACACCTGGGTATCAGAAAGGATTTGCATGTGCAAGATGAAGGTAAACCACGAGATATGGCACCAGCTGTGTACGTCTTGGACAAGGTAAAAAGAAAAGAATTCTGCGAGGTCCTGTCACGTGTGAGATTCCCACATGGATTTGCTTCCAACCCTGAAAGGAGAGTAAGTGCAGATGGAAACAAGGTACAAGGGTTGAAAACTCATGACTGCCACGTCCTACTTCAAAGGGTTTTACCTATTATCCTTAGAGGATTGGGCCCCCTGGCTTATACAGAGCAGTTGCAGAGTTGGGACAATTCTTCAAGGAACTCTACAGTAGAAATATCAGGATAGATGCTTTGGAGCGTCTTAGAGAAAAGATACCAACTATCCTATGCGACCTTGAGAAGATATATCCTCCAGTCTTCTTTGATGTGATGGTGCATTTGGTTGTTCATCTACCTGATGAGGCACTACTTAGAGGTCCAGTACAGTATGGCTAGATGTACCCTATTGAAAGGCGGCTAGGCACTTTCAAGGGCTATGTTAGGAACAGAGCTAAGACCCGAGGGTTCCATTGTAGAGGCTTACATTGCTACATAAGTGTTGACATTCTGCTCAAAATACATTGAAATGGCTGATCAGCTTAGCAAAGAGGTGGGTGAAGACAATCCCAGGCTCAATATTTTCGATTATTCTGTTCGAGTTACAGGGAAGAGTCGACAAGAGGACAAACCTAAAGATTTGGACAAAATGGTTTGGTATGTGTTGAATAACTGTCCTGAGATACTACCTTATATCAAGTAAGTGAAGTACTGCAGCTTATACATCGTAATCTACTAAACTTGCAGCACATTCTTATATATTTAGATGTTTGACGTGATCACTATGTTGTGCAGCACCTACAAAGAGGAGTTACTGCCGCAAAATCCAAGAAACATTGACAAACTGGTTATGGCAGGATTTGCGAAATGGTTCAAGAACCATGTAAGCTTTTGAAGTGCACTGTCAGTTTTTTTAATATATTGAGTACATAAGATGACCAGCTTGTCTATTTTCTAACCATAGGTTAAGAAGATGCGGGAGGATGGGCAGGCAGTTGATGATGCCCTTTACTCACTAGCAATGGGTCCTGATACTCGGGTAAGACATTATGAATCTTGCGTTGTTGGAGATGTGCGCTACAACACCCTTGCACGAGACAAAGGCAGGAAGACACAAAACAGTGCATCATGAGCATGGATACATATGACAAAGAGACAACTGAAATGTATGCTAATATAACAGACATTGTTCAGTTGCAGTATATCTCCAGTTTCGAGGATCATCGGTGTGTGGTTCTATTGTGCTGTCATTGGTATAACCTGTTTTCCAGGATCGCAAAACCCAGAGCTGATGATTATTTCAAATCCATCAATGTCAAGGCAGTGTACTAGACCAACGAGCCTTTTATTTTGGCAAATCGAGCAACACGGATATTTTTCTTGGAAGACACATTTGCACGTAGCGATGACTGGAGAGTATTGCAAAGGTTTGAGCAGAGGAATTTGTTTAATGAAGTTGCACAACAAGATGATGCTTACACTGCTCCTGATGTACAAGATAACACAGATGTTCCTAATATCTTTGAGAACCATCACGTCAATGACGCCGGCGAAAAGATTGTCTGTCATGCTGTGGACATACAAGAGTTGATCAAGAAGAAGCCAACGTTCGAGGATGTTGAGGACGAAGAAGAAGATGACACCATGGGGAATTACGATTCAGACTGATACACATGGCGAAGATGTTGACGCTGCTGCTGCGGATGATGATTACATTGCTTTTGTCGTATTTGCCTGTCAGAAGACGTTTTTTTATCTACTATGCGAATTTGTGTTTGCTATGACAACTGAAACCTGATGAACATGTTGTTTAGTATTTTGCTATGAGAACATCACTTGTTATGTATGCTAATTTGTGTTTGGTGATTGTATGACAACTAAAACATGATGACATTGTTGTTTAGTTGTACTCATATTTGGCTGTGAAACTTGAATTTGATGACATAGTTTGCTGTTGGACTGCAATTTGCTCGACATCTTCGAATGAGAACAAAGCTGACCCGACAGGACCTCTGCTATTTATTTATTTATGAGTGTCGGTGTCAAAACCGGCGGATCTCGAGTAGGGGGTCCCGAACTGTGCGTCTAGGCGGATGGTAACAGGAGACAAGGGACACGATGTTTTTACCCAGGTTCGGGCCCTCTCGATGGAGGTAAAACCCTACTCCTGCTTGATTAATATTGATGATATGGGTAGTACAAGAGTTGATCTACCACGAGATCAGAGAGGCTAAACCCTAGAAGCTAGCCTATGGTATGATTGTTGTTCGTCCTACGGACTAAAACTCTCCGGTTTATATAGACACCGGAGAGGGCTAGGGTTACACAGAGTCGGTTACAATGGGAGGAGATCTTCATATCATATCGCCAAGCTTACCTTCCACGCCAAGGAAAGTCCCATCCGGACACGCGACGGAGTCTTCAATCTTGTATCTTCATAGTCCGGGAGTCCGGCCAAAGGTCATAGTCCGGCCATCCGGACACCCCCTAATCCAGGACTCCCTCAGTAGCCCCTGAACCAGGCTTCAATGACGACGAGTCCGGCGCGCAAGTTGTCTTCGGCATTGCAAGGCAGGTTCCTCCCTCGAATACTTCATAGAAGATGTTAAACACCAGGATAGTGTCCGGCTCTGCAAAATAAGTTCCACATGCCACCATAGAGAGAATAACATTTGCACCAATCTAATCTGCTAACGTATTTCGTAGCGTGACATCACGCCACGGCCAGGCTTTTATTCATTTTACTGTTCCACCTTAGCGCGTTTAGCGAGGCAGTTTCCTTGGCATGTCTTGTCAAAGCAGAGATCGTGTCCCCTTATTCTCGGATTTTCATCAATACGGGCGTGGGTAACCCAACCATGCCATTAACCGTGGCGCTTGGGAGATAAGCAAGTTTTATTAGGCCGGTGGGGGCTCGTAGTTTTGGCCGCCCATATAAGGGGATAAGAATCTGCCCTTTCCATTCATGCCTTCTTCCTCCTTTGCTTATTCGTCCCTGCGCGCTCGAGCTCCAACGCCCAAGCCCGCACTTCCCACCTCAACCTTCTTCGATCATGTCCGGAGCGGGAGGTAGATGGATGGCCTCCTCCGTCACGGAGGGGCAAATCAAAAAGCTGAGGAAGGCCGGATACCTGTCTGACGACATCGCAAACCGGCTTCCAGATGTGGGGAAACTCATCCCCACCCCCAGGCCCCATGAGAGGGTTGTTTTTCTTCCCCATTTCCTCCGCGGACTGGGTTTTCCTCTTCATCCGTTCGTCCGGGGGCTCATGTTCTATTACGGCCTGGACTTCCATGATCTGACCCCGAACTTCATCCTCAACATCTCGGCGTTCATCGTCGTGTGCGAGGCCTTCCTCCGCATCCAGCCTCATTTTGACCTATGGCTGAAGATCTTCAGCATTAAGCCGAAGGTCGTGGGCGGCCGCCAAGCGGAGTGCGAAGGTGCCATGGTGGGCAAGATAGCCAACGTTACATGGCTCGAGGGCGCCTTCGTAGAGACTATCAAAGGGTGGCAATCGGGGTGGTTCTATATCACTAAGCCGCGTGACCCAGAATGGGCAGCGGCCCCCGAATTCCGATCTAGAATCCCCACACGGCTCACATCTTGGAAAGAGACGGGCCTGTCGTGGGGTAATTCGGCGGAAGTGACCGGACTTCAAACCTGCATCAAAGACCTGATCGGCAGGAAGGTTAAACTTGTCACCGTAGTCCAGGTCATGCTCTTCCGCCGGATTCTCCCGTGTCAACGACGGGCTTTCAGCTTGTGGGAGTTTGACCCGGCCCAGCACCAGACTCTGTCTCGGCTCTTCGACACAAAGCACGAGGATGCCTGGAAGGTGCTATTCAAGAGCTCCGAGGTCTCCCCTCCCCTCACCGAGGATCGCGGATTTTGCGCCAAGCGCCAAGCCAGTGCGGTGAGCTTAATTTTCCCTTTACGGGGCATTTGTTTTTCATAGATATGATTCTATGCGGGATCTAAACTCCCATCTCTTTAGCAGGATTGGCAGAAGAAGGCCAGACAGATCGACTGTCCGGCTCCCTTGCCCGAAGACCCAGCGGACGCTCGCTTAACGAAGCTGCTGGTTCCGGCACCTCATGTGGTGCCGGAGAAGAAGGCCAAGAAGAAGGCCACGGGGACTCGAAAGAGATCCCGGCGCCTGGTGGTGTCGGATTCGTCGCCCGACAACCCCGACGCACCCTCCGCCTCCGAAGACGAGGAGGAGGAAGAAGAAGAAGACGCCTCTCCCCCTCCAACGGGGGCAGGAAAGAAAAGAAAGGCCGCCCCAACTGGGGAGGTCGGAGGGTCCAAGAAGGGGAAGACCCTTCTCCCGGACTACGCCTCCGATGCCGAAGACGGCGGGGAGGAATGGCCATCCAGGGTCAAGCCCCTGGCAAAATCGTAAGCATCCGGATATTCGAATAACTTATGGTACTTCTCCGTTATTTGGCATTTTCTGACGCCAAATTTGGTCATGCAGTCCGCCCAAGGCTCAGCTCGACGATTCGACGAGCGGTTCCTTGGATTCGTCGGATGTGAACAGTGCTTCACTTCCGACGGCTTCCTCCCCTCTCCTTGCGGACGACGCCGAGGTGGAGTCCCAAAAGGGACTAAACCAGGAGGAGGTGGTCCTGGAGGCACCTCAAGGCGACCTCCCGGACTCCAGGCCAAAAGGGGGTAAGGCCCTCGAGGGATCTAAGTCCGGCCCCGGGCCGGACACTGCTCCGGAACCATCAATGGTTCCAGAGTCCGACAGGCGGCGCCTTCATAAGAAGGGCAAGCCTACGACGCCGGCAACCTTCGCCCATCTAGAGGCACCGGACAATTTGCTGGAGGTGCTTGACGGCGCCTCCATCGACGAGGAACACAGCACTGTTATGAGTGCGGTGATTCAGAAGGTTCAGTCTGCCAAGAGCGGGCTGACAGAAGCCTGTACAAGCCTGTTAACAGGCTTTGAGGTATGTGTTAAAAAACATATAAAAAATGTTACCGCATAGACAGTAGCTCCTGATGCTCAGTTCGGCGTTCGGAAAGAAAAGCCGAGCTGAGGATCTAAAAAGATATACGCAGGAGTCTAATAAAAATATGTCAATATGGGAATGCAGGCTGCGCTGCTGACCTCTACCGCACTGACTGCAGAGGTCAATGCATTGAAGGAGAATCTCAAGCGGTCTGAGAACGAGCTCGGCCGTGCCAAGAAGCAGCTCGAGGACAAGGAGGGTATGTAATACCGCATATAAATGTATATAGAAATACTTGGTTGCAAATAATGACATGACCAACTTAAATGTTGCAGGGGCCACAGCCGAGGTGGCGACCCTGAAGGAGGCGGTCTCCAAGGCCGAAAATAGTGCGGCCCTGGAGTGCACCGAGCGATAGAAGCAGGAGGCGTGGGTGGCGGAGGTGCGGCAAGAGCTCCAGGCTCTCGTGGAAAAACATGAGAGTTTGGAGCGTGACTCGAAGACTCGAGAGTCCGAGCTCGCCCTGGCTCTTGAGAGTGCCAAAAACGCTAAGGCCGAAGCCCAGAAGGCCCTCCAGGAGATCGAGGCGATGAAGAAGATAGCGGCGGGTAAGGCATTCTTTATGCAAAGCAAGAATATAAAAGTTAATTATCTGCTACTTACCCGAATCCGGAGCTCTCCAGGAGCGTTCGCCGATCTGCCCTGTAGTGTGTCTGATGTTGCCGCATACTACCGAGCCGAAGAGGGGATCTCAACGGAAAAAGTGTTCTGGTCTCAGTATGCTGAGGTCGAACATCCGGTGCCCCTGAGCGATCAGCTAAAGCAGCTGGTCGAGCTCCACAAGGTGGCCGAACAGGCCATGAAGTGCCTTATAGCTCGGTTGTGGCCTCGAGAAGCCATGCCTGGGAGCTACTTCGGTCTGGTGCGGCGGCTGGTGGACGCGTGTCCGTGTATTGAGGTCGTCAAGCGCTCCGTTTGTATCGAAGGTGCCCGTCGGGCCCTTGCCCGTGCTAAAGTGCACTGGGGCAAGCTGGACGCTGAGAAGCTTTTGACGGACGCGCCACCGCCGGGTAAGGAGTATCGCATGCCTGAGATGTATTATAAGGGCGTCCTGAAGGGTGCTCGCCGTATAGCGGATGAATGCTCCAAAGATGTAATTTTTGAGTAGACTCGCATCTGTTATCATGTACGCTGAAAACTTTGTTCATATGCGTTAAGCAGCGCTTGTTAATTTAAAATATTACCTTCTGTGCGGCCGTTTATCAAATCTGAGAGATGCAAGTCGTCGGCTTTGACACCCATGCCACGAGTGCTGGGGTGTTCGGGATAAACCTGAGCGCTCTTGTTTCCATTCTTGGGTCCATCTAGGGAGGCGCTCAGCACAACGAACCAGGCCGTCGTACTTATAATGCTTTATCACTCTCACTTGGCCATAGAATTCTATAATTTTAAATTTCGGCGAAGCCCCTAGTATTCGAAAGACCGAGTTCGGGGCGCTATCCACGCCTAGGCCGGATAAGTCCAGTTCCTCGCTCTAAGCGGCATAATTCTTTAAGGACTCGAAAAACCTCGCGAACAGCAACCGGTCTCTCGCACTATCATGACGGTCAGTTTTAGCTTTCTCTACTGAGGTGTTAACCCAGCTCAACTGGGGCACAATCGCAGTAGTTCTCCCAGCGCTACCTTAGCCAACATTGCGGAACGTAAGGTACCAAAACATGGGAGCCGGGCAAACCCAACTATTGACCAAAGACATGATTCGGAGCCGATGCATATAGTGCTATAAGTTCGGGGTGCCGCACTCATGAGAGTGTTCGGTCTTCTCACACCATGTTATGGGGTGCTTAAGCCCCTGGTGTATTGGCCATACCAAAGTGTACGGTTGCAGAATGTCATGACTGAACATATTTGTATATATAAAAAATAAATCAGTACAATAATAGATAAGAGCTATGTACTATTTATTAAAAAAGGGCTGCTGCTAAAGCAGAACGATACAAGTAGTGCGATAAGCGAGAGATGGGATTATTTGACATGTCCCCCTCTAGGGGCAAGCTGCGGGATTTTAAGTAAAGCAGGTATTAAGCTCGTTATAAAGACCACCTAGACATTTGACGCGGCCTGTTTTCTCCCTGGCTGTTGCATCGTATGTTCGGCGGGTGTGTTGCCGGACAGGCCTTCCGAATAGTTGGGTCCTGAAAGTGTGTCAAAAGGAAACGACGGAATAGGGAGCCCCTTAGTGCGGTTGAGCCGCATTCTGGGTGTGCCGTAGTTGTGCCCCTCCCCTTATGCCCATGGTATCTCTAAGGCATAATTATGTACGTGTGGTACCGATATCACCATCTGGCGAGGGCTGGGGTTGGGGCTGCACTGCTATGCTTGCTCGGAACGTGCCAGCCGGATTTGTTGTAGGTTACTTCGGGCTCGCTTGACATTGTCCGGACGTTTGACACCTGGGTTGGAGGATTGCCTTGAGAGGCTACTCTGTACTTCTGCCGCCAGGGCCGCCGTGTGCTCCTCCGTTCGGAGAGAGCATTCGGTGTTTCCATTGACCGTAATGACTCCACGAGGGCCTGGCATCTTGAGCTTGAGATATGCGTAGTGCGGCACCGCATTGAATTTTGCGAATGCGGTTCGTCCAAGCAGGGCGTGATAACCACTGCGGAATGGGACTATGTCGAAGATTAACTCTTCGCTTCAAAAATTATCCGGGGATCCGAAGACCACTTTGAGTGTAACCGAGCCTGTACAACTGGCTTCTACACCTGGTACGACGCCTTTAAAGGTTATCTTTGTGGGTTTAATCCTTGAGGGATCTATACCCATTTTTCGCACTGTATCCTGATAAAGCAGGTTCAGGCTGCTGCCACCGTCCATTAGGACTCTGGTGAGGTGAAATCCGTCGATAATTGGGTCTAGGACCAATGCGGCGAATTCGCCGTGACGGATGCTAGTGGGGTGGTCCCATCGATCAAAAGTGATCGGGCATAGACGTCCTTGAGAGCATGCTTCCGCTCCCCTTTTGGGGATGTGGGTTGCGTATATCATGTTCACCGTACGCACTCACGGGGGGGGATCCCTTCTGTCCTCTGTTGTTCGGCGGCTGGGGCTCCTCCTCATCATCGCTACGCAGCCCCTTGTCTCTGGTTTCGGCACTTAACTTGCCTGCCTGCTTGAACACCCAACAATCCCTGTTGGTGTGGTTGGCTGGTTGCTCGGGGGTGCCATGTATTTGGCATGAGCGGTCGAGTATCCGGTCTAAGTTGGATGGGCCCGGAGGGTTTCTTTTGAATGGCTTCTTCCGCTGACCGGGTTTAGAGCCTCTGAATCCGGCGTTGACTGTCGTATCCTCAGTGTTGTCGCCGTTAATGCGGCGCTTGTGTTTGTTGCGACGTGACCGCCATTGTTGTCCTTGGTATCCGAATTACCAGGGCTCTTGGTTATGTTATTGCTACGAGCCATCCAGTTGTCTTCGCCCGCGCAGAAGCGGGTCATGAGTGTCGTGAGGGCTGCCATAGATTTCGACTTTTCCTGTGCTAGGTGCCGGGCAAGCCATTCGTCTCAGATGTTGTGCCTGAAGGCAGCAAGGGCCTCGGCATCCGGATAGTCGACTATTTGATTTTTCTTAGTTAGGAACCATGTCCAGAATTGCCTGGCCGGTTCCTCTGGCTGCTGGATTATGTGGCTTAGGTCATCGGCGTCTGGTGGTCGCACATAAGTAACCTGGAAGTTGTCAAGGAATGCGGATTCCAGGTCCTCCCAGCAACTAATTGACTCTGCTGGCAGGCTGTTAAGCCAATGTTGAGCTGGTCCTTTAAGCTTGAGCTGGAGATATTTGATGGCATGTAGATCGTCACCACGGGCCATGTGGATATGAAGGAGATAATCCTCGATCCAAACCGCAGGATCTGTTGTGCCATCGTATGATTCGATGTTCACGGGTTTAAAATCCTCGGGGATTTGATGATCCATTACTTCGTCTGTGAAGCATAGTGGGTGTGCGGCGCCCTTGTATTGGGCTATATCACGACGCAGCTCAGATGAGCTTGGTCTGCTGTATTCGGCCTGGCCGTACTTATCTTGTCCGGTGTGACGGCTAGCGTCACATGAAGCGGGGCGCCCATGTGATCCGTAGATCGATCTTGCTTGCCTTGCCTTGTTCTCCAATATGTCTTGCAGGTCTGTTGCATCTCCCCGTACTCTGGTATGTTTTGAGCAGTGTCGGGGTGCGGCTTGGGTCGAGGGCCTGAAGGCCTCGCCGTCACGGCCACGGGGTGGCCGATCGGGCGCATCGTATGCTGGTGATGTAGGTTTAGTTGCTTCCTCCTCAAGTTGGGGTAGCAGCCTGCGCTTTGGGTAGCTCTTGGAGGGGCGCTCGAGTTTATACTCTTCGGCCTCCAGGACTTCGGTCCATCTGTCGGCTAGCAAGTCTTGGTTAGCTCTAAGCTGCTGCTGTTTTTTCTTGAGGTTGCTTGTCGTGGCCATAAGCGTGCGTTTGAAACGCTCTTGTTCGACGGGATCCTCTGGCACGACGAATTCGTCGTCGTCAAGGCTTGCCTCATTTTAGGAGGGAGGCATATAGTTGTCGTCCTCAACCTCTCTGTCGGCCGATCTCTCATGAGGGCTGGCTCCTTTGTCCTCCTACACTGAATCCTGCTGGAGGGGGTTATCTTCGGCACTGTCCGGCGTGTTGTTATCTCTGGTGCCGGAATCGCCGTTTTTGCTTTGGCGGGACTTAGAGCGGCGCCGCTGACGTTGGCGCTTGGGTTGCTTCTTGGAGGGGTCATCCTCCGTTTTTTCCTCGCATCCCCTGCTTTGGGGGTGTCCACCATGTATATGTCGTACGACGAGGTGGCTTTCCAGTTCCCTATAGGTGCTAGTTCCTAGTCATCTCCTTCATCGGCGTCCATACCGTCGATGTCTTCGGAGTCAAAGTCGAGCATGTCGGTTAAATCGTCGACAGTTGCTACAAAGTGGGTGGTGGGTGGGCCTCGAATTTCTTCGTCATCCGTATCCCAACCATGCTGACCGTAGTTCGGCCAAGGCTCTCCTGACAAAGAGACAGACTTTAGTGAATTCAGGATATCGCCAAAGGGCGAGTGCTGAAAGACGTCCGCTGCGGTGAACTCCATGATCGAAGCCCAATTGGGTTCGATCGGAAGGGGTGCGGAAGATTCGGAGTCCGGAACGGAGTCCGGCATCTTGGAGTCACGGGCCTTGCAAAGGACTAGGCTGGTATTCGGCTCTATCGCCGTAGTGATTGCGGCTCCTAGGGTGGCGTCCAACCGTCCATCCCCGACTAGCGCAGTCAGCTCCGAGCTAATGGTCGGAGCGGGCACCTGAGCGACGCTTTGGGCGCTATCCGGCGACAGAGCTATATCATGCCCATCGTAACAGTGCGGCGTGCTCGGCCGTGGCTCGAATCCGTCGAAGATCAAGTCCCCTCGGATGTCGGTCGTGTAGTTTAAACTTCCGAACCTGACCTGATGGCCAGGGGCGTAGCTTTCGATCTGCTCCAGATGGCCAAGCGAGTTGGCCCGCAGTGCGAAGACACCGAATACGAAGATCTGTCCGGGGAGAAAAGTCTCACCCTGGACCACGTCGTGATTGATGATCGAAGAAGCCATCGGGCCTAAAGGCGACGAAACAGAGGAACTCTCAATGAAAGCACCAATGTCGGTGTCAAAACCGGCGGATCTCGAGTAGGGGGTCCCGAACTGTGCGTCTAGGCGGATGGTAACAGGAGATAAGGGACACGATGTTTTTACCCAGGTTCGGGCCCTCTCGATGGAGGTAAAACCCTACTCCTGCTTGATTAATATTGATGATATGGGTAGTACAAGAGTTGATCTACCACGAGATCAGAGAGGCTAAACCCTAGAAGCTAGCCTATGGTATGATTGTTGTTCGTCCTACGGACTAAAACTCTCCGGTTTATATAGACACCGGAGAGGGCTAGGGTTACACAGAGTCGGCTACAATGGGAGGAGATCTTCATATCGTATCGCCAAGCTTGCCTTCCATGCCAAGGAAAGTCCCATCCGGACACGGGACGGAGTCTTCAATCTTGTATCTTCATAGTCTGGGAGTCCGGCCAAAGGTCATAGTCCGGCCATCCGGACACCCCCCAATCCAGGACTCCCTCAACCCCCCTGACTGCTCGGACCCACCAGCTACATCTTCTTACGCAAGGAGGTGCGTCCGGGCAAAAAAAAACGATTCGCCCCCCTGACTGCTGGGACCCACCAGCTACATCTTCGCACGCAAGGAAGTACGTCCGAAAAAAATGATTCGCCCCCCTGACTGCTGGGACCCACCAGCTACATCTTCGCACGCAAGGAAGTGCCTGAAAGTCGGGACTCACCTGGTCGAAGTGTACGTAGCGTTGTCATTCTGGTCACGAATGTGTACGTACATATATACTGGTCGATGTAGAGGCGCGCACATGTCGTAGTAGAGGCACGCACATGTCGTAGTAGAGGTGCGCACGTAGCATATACACGTATGTACAGCGGCCAGTATGCAAGAAAGAAAATACAGCCACATATGTATACATACGGGCGGGGTCTCGAACGCCTACTCGTGCATACGTACGGCCAGGGCTCGTGTACATGGCTGGGTCGGAACGGAGAAACAGCGTCGTCGTCGTGTTCATGGGGAGCCAACCGGCTGGGTTGGAATGGAATGTGTCGCCGTGTTCATTAGGAGGGCTTGGACGGAACAGGCGATGGAAATGAGGTCTGGCGTACCGTAGAACGGAGGAAACTGCCTTGTGTTCGACCGGCCACGTTCGAAACGGGATCTAGTTCATCGGGAGGGGTCTGGCGTACCGCAAAACGGAGGAAACGGACCTCCTATGGTCAAAACGAGGGTCATGTTGATCAGGAGTGGTGTGGTGTACCGCAAAACGGGACTCCACGGGATACTGTTCATCTCCACCGTCGACCTCCTCCAGCCTCCACGGGCTACTGTTCATCCACCGTCGACCTACTCCAGCCTCCACCTGCGACTGTTCATCCACGGGCTCCTGTTCATCCAGCCTCCACCGCGCGCTACTCCACCGGTTACTGTTCAACCACCCCTCCACGGGCACCCCTCCACCGTCTACTGTTCATCCAGCCCTCCATGGGGTCGTCCTGTTCATCCAGCCCTCCACGGGGTCCTGTTCATCCATCCCCAACCGGCTCGATCGACCGGGGTCCCGTTCATTTAGAGGCAATGCCACGGGTCCTGTTCATCCACTCCCACCGCT
>NC_041381.1:70007108-70033614 GCF_002162155.2 Triticum dicoccoides
ACTGTTCATCCAGAGAGGCAGCATCGATCGGCTTCAGTTAGCAGCAGTAGCGAAGGGATCGATCGCTTGGATTCAGTAATGTGTAGCCTGTAGTGCAATCGCTCGAGTTCAGTTAGAACCCAACGCCTCGCTCGGGTTCAGTTAGAGCCAACGCATCGCACACACGCGCGTACGTGTACGAGAGAAACGTGCATCGCTCGGCCCCCAACCTCCCACCGTAACCGGGAACTCCCCGAAATTTTCCTCGCCCTCGCTTCTACCACAGTTTTTTCTGTCATGGACGACCCAAAGAATGTCATGCAGCTGCGTCTCCGGCCCGCCCAGGACGAAAAGCCCATTTTCTGTCATGATTTTTTGTCATAGAAGTAGGAGCCCACCACATCTATGATGATACAGGGTTTTGTCACAATTATCGTCATAGAAGTGTCATATGTATGACAGGAAAATAATTCGTTCGGCCCAAAATGTCACGGATGTGTCTTTTTTTTGTAGTGTTGCCTGCAAGATGTCTGACCAGAGTGATAGCCAAAATAGGTTTGAACAACAAGGACAGTTGAGTGAGGGCACTAGTCCCTCCAGTAGCTATGATGAGGGCAGCAGGAGCACACCTAGTAACTTTCCCAAGGCAGCTACTAGAACAAGGAAGAAGAGAACTTCTGATTCAAAGGATGAAGACTATGTTGCAGCTGAGGATGAGGCCACTTCCAAGAAGAAGGTGGTGAAGAAAGAATTTGGCACTGCTGCATCAACTAGGCCAGGCATGAACAAGAAAGCACCTGCCAAGAGAGCTCCTATGTCAAAGGCCATAGCCTCCACTCATGAAACTTCCAAGTCAACTAGAGGAGAGGCTGCTGGTGAGGAAAAGAATAAGAAGGAGAGAAAGAGAGGAAGATGGTGCAAGAAGGTGGATCCCATGGCAGAATTTGAAAGGCACTCATCTGATGAAGATGACGAAGAGGAAGAGGATGTTGCTCCAGCACCTAACGCACAAAAGCTCATGGGAGATGCTATTAAGTCAGGGGCTACTACTAAGCCCAAAAATGCTCCCAAAGCTGCTGCCCCAGTTCCCAAGACTATACCCAAGAGGAGTACCAGGAACATACCTGCTGAGGAGAAGAACAAGGCCCCAGTGCTTGAAGCTGAAGAAGAGGAAGCTGAAGCCCAAGTGTTGAGGAAGCTAAACACCAAGATCCTAGATCATAATGATGCACATCCTGTTGCAGAGTATATGAGGATCAGGAAGGATACAGGACTAAGATAGTGGAGAAAGGCTGACCCATATGCTGTCAGGAGGAGAACTGTTGTGGACTACAGGTTCCACACAAAGGAACAACAAGATTTCTATGAGACAATCCTGCTTGACAAGAAGCCCATAGTGTGTGACATGAGATGGGTGGACTGGACCTACATAAGAGAGAATGGAGAACACTTCCCATGTGTTTATGACAGCTTCAAGGCATGTGAGGTTGACAAGTTTGTTGGCCAAAAGCTCACTAAGTGGAATGATGAGCTGGTCATGCAATTATATTCAACTGCTCATTTCTATCCAGATGGCAGAATTGTGTGGATGTCAGAGGGTACAAGGTACCAATCTATAGTTGATGAGTGGGCTAGATTGATCAATGCCCAGAAGCTCATGAAGATGACTTGGATGTCTATGCCAATAAGAAGAAGGATCACAACTCAATGGCTAGCATGTACAAGGATATTCCTGATGCAGACCTGGAGACTCACAAGTTTGGCTCAGTGAAGCACTTCTGTCAGGACTACCAACAATCAATACCATTCTGAGGCAAACTTTGTTGCCAAAATCAGGAGATCACAGAATGATCAAAGGACACTCCATCAACTTGTTGCATATATTTGATGTCCCTCAAAAGTTCAAACTGATGAGTCTGATTGTGGAAACAATCAAGAGGACAGCTGTAGATCAGAAGAGATCTTGTGGGTATGCTCCACAAATTCAGGTGCTCATCAACTCCAAGATGGGCACAGGCACATATTTGTTGGACAAGGAGCATTTACCCCTCAAGCCAGACTTTTAGGACAACATTGTTGTCATGAATGAAGAAGATCCATCATCAGTGCAAGCACATGAGAAGAGAGAGAAGGCAAGGGCAGAGAAAGCTGCAAAGATGCCAACGGCTGAAGAGGCATCTCAAGTGTTCTTGAAGAGCAAGCAAGATCAGCTTGGATATCTGATCGCCTCCACCTTGAGGGTTGAGAAGGGCCTGGACACCCTGACTCAAAATCGGGAGAGTTTGGAGAGGATCATTGAGCAGAAATTCTATGATCTTGATGTCAAGGTAACTGAGATTCAGTCAGTAGTTGAGCAACTTCAGGAGGAAGTGGAGGAGAAGAAGGGAAAGTCTACTACAGATGCTTTCACTAGAGTGCCCAGGAGTCAGAGGTCTGCTGCAGTGCCTGTCCCAGACACAAGAGCTACTACATCTGCACCAGCAGCCACAACTTCAGTGCCACCAGCTCCAGCAGGAACTCCACCAGCTCCAACCACATCTACAGACGCTTTCATCCTTGGAGTCATCTCTACACCACCTCATGAAGACCAAGCCTGAGAGACGCATAGCACTATCCATATTTTTAACTTTTTGGTACTTGTTGCCAAAGGGGGAGAAATATGTATAGATCATAGTCTTCGAGAGAGAGAGTGTTGTTTTTTCTCTCTTTGCATTTTACTTGCTTGAACTTTATTGCGTGTTTGCTTGATACATTTTGTCTTTTGTGAGATAGTTGGATGATCATGTGTTTGATCATATGCTACTTTAATGTGTGCTTGAATGATATTATCCTTCATATCCATTTATGATCATTCACTTTTCTTGGTGATGACTGCATGTGTTCAATTATTATCATTTTGAGCGCTCCACCAAGAGGTATGTGACATGGAAGAGTGACCCATGATCCTAACACACTGTGCATTTGCAGTCCAAAGCAAATTTAAATAATGCACAAATTTAGGGGGAGCTCTTGTTTGTCACATACTTCTCAAAGCGACAATGTATTTCAATCTTATTATCATTTGTCGAAGCTTTGATCTATATGTTGTCATCAATTACCAAAAAGGGGGAGATTGAAAGTGCAACTATCCCTGGGTGGTTTTGGTAATGATTAACAACATATAGCTCATTGAACTAATGCCATTACAAGATAAATATTTCAAGAAAGTTCAATGATTGGCATGGCATGGATAAGGAATGTGGACCCCTCAAAATGCTAAGGACAAAAGATTGGCTCAAGCTTCAAAGTCCAAGACTCTACATTTTCTACTTTAGTGATCCAAGATCACATTGAGTCTATAGGAAAGCCAATACTATTAAAAGGGCATGAGGTGTTGCTTAATGGCTTGCTTGCTCAAAATGCTTAGTGATATGCTCCAAAAGCCCTCAACCACTTTCTCATATCCACATATGTCCCAAACCGAAAGTCAAACTCGGCCCCACCGGTTTGATCCATCCAGCGCCACCGAGTTCATTTAACATAGCCACTGCCAGAAACCCTAGTATTTTCGGTTTCACCGATAGGGATCTCGTCTCACCGAGATGGGGTTGCAAACTCTCTGTTTCCCTTTGTAACGTTTCGGTCTAACCTAGATGAGCGATCGGTCCCATCGAGTCTGCAATGCAAACTCTCTGTTTCCTTTTCGTAACGCTTCGGTCCCACCGAGACGAGCGAATCGGTCCCACTGAGTTTGCCTGACCAACTCTCTGTTAGCTTATTACCAAAGTCGGTCCAACCAAGTTTGAGTAATCGGTCCAACCGAGATTAAGTTATTCCCTAACCCTAATGATATCGGTCCCATCGAGATGACATGTCAGTCCCACCGAAATTGCCTAATGGTCACATATGCACTGAATTGGTCCGACCGAGTTTTCTGATTCGGTCCCCCTCCACCCTCTCCTCATTCATGAGGGAAGCCATCAGATCGTGCCTACACTTCCACTACTCATTTTCTGAGAGAGAGCCACCTACTCATGTGTTGAGACCAAGATATTCCAATCCAACCATATGAATCTTGATCACTAGCCTTCCCCAAGTTGCTTTCCACTCAAATCATCTTTCCACCAAATCCAATCCTATGAGAGTGAGTTGAGTGTTGGGGAGACTATCATTTGAAGCACAAGAGCAAGGAGTTCATCATCAACACACCATCTATTACCTTTTGGAGAGTGGTGTCTCCTAGATTTGTTAGGTGTCACTTGGGAGCCTCCAACAAGATTGTGGAGTGAACCAAGGAGTTTGTAAGGGCAAGGAGATCGCCTACTTCGTGAAGATCTACCCTAGTGAGGCAAGTCCTTCGTGGGCGATGACCATGGTGGGATAGACAAGGTTGCTTCTTCGTGGACCTTCATGGGTGGAGCCCTCTGTGGACTCGCGCAGCTTTTACCCTTCATGGGTTGAAGTCTCCATCAACGTGGATGTACGATAGCACCACCTATCGGAACCACCACAAAAATATCTGTGTCTCCTATTGCGTTTGCACTCTCCAAACCCTTCCCTTTACATTCTTGCAAGTTGCATGCTTTTCTTTCCGCTACTCATATACTCTTTGCATGCTTTCTTGAATTGTGTTAAGATTGCTTGACTTGTGCTAAGTTGTTAAAATCTGCCAAGAACTAAAATTGGGAAAAGGTTAAGTTTTTATTTGGTCAAGTTGTCTAATCCCCCCCCTCTAGACATAATTTCGATCCTACAAAGGTGCGCTAGGTCATTGTCGTGAACTCAGCTATGACGTTGGAGTTGATGGACTCACTTTATCTTCCAAGCCTTCCACTGTTGTCTTATTTAGATGGCCTTAAGCCATATTATCGTAATAAGTTCTCTTTTGAGACATTCGATGTAATAAGTGTGTGATTGCACTCTGTTATAAATCCCTCAAGTAATGTGTGTGTCAGCATTACCGATCCAGGAATGATACATAAGCATAGAGATTTGACCGTTTGAGCTCCGATCGCTAAAATGAGGGGGGACGATATGGCTGTGGAAAGTAGACGTAACTACATAGGAAGATCAATCGTCCTTTGTTAGAGAAAGGAGAGACATAACTTGTGAGATACATCGATCGATGGGTAGGGAGGAAATAGTTAAAGTCAACCTAGGTATATGTTGGGAATCGATCGGTATACATGCATGTATGTGTTAGGAGCAAATAAGGCACGGGGAGAAGGATAGGGAGAGAGGGATGCATCTAGGAGGTGGTGCGAGAGGCATACTATATCGAGGGGGAAGGAGTGTGCGAGTACGAGATCGATGAAAAGAGTGGTGGGAGTGAGGCATGGATAGTGATAAGAGAAGAGGGGAAGCTTGTGTTTGTGCTAGGCACACCTGGCAGGCATATCAATCGATGTGTGCCGTAAAGAAGGAGCTGGGGGGCCTACACACACCATGGGTGAACGACCTGTGAAAAGACGATTTTGTGTGATGGAGCTAGAGAATGCTAAGGGAGGGTGAGAGGGATGCGGGCGTGTTCATGCACGAGAGAAAGTTAGTGCTAGCTACAAAGATAAGAGGATTGTGTGGCTGTAAAAGACGAATAGAGATCATAATTCATTATAAAAAGCGAATTCGGATATTTGAAGAATTTATCATAGTGTTTTAAACCGATGCATGTGTGAATATATTTAACGGTGATACACATGGTGTGGTTAATTATGAACATGTTATACTATATATAATATATTTTATCTCTACTCTTATAAAAAACAGAGTTGTTGATGATGGTGTGCCTGCCATCCTGCAATATAGGTCGTCCGATTTATATCTGACGGATAGGAAGGAAACTATGGCAATTTTGAAAAAAGATACCCACACCCCTCTCCATATTTGCAAATAAGGCCTCCCCTTGATCATGTTGATGTTTCATGGAACGCATGGGCATCTTGCTAGTACTACATATAATATATAGAACATTGATTATAATTTGGGCTAATGTGTGGCTTTTGTAGCTCCGAGCTAAATACTTTTCATAATGTAGGGGGCGGGGCACTATACTTTGTGTGATAAACACGGTGTACGTATGGAACATGGTTTAGATTATGAATATATAGTTAGTACATCAAATGTACTATTGTTTGGAATCAACATCAAGTGTATTCAAAAAATAGAATTCGAGTTCATATAGTACACATAGTTCATATCTATATCTATAGTAATCATGTGGTGTGTTATCAAGGTAATACACGAATGATGGTTGAAGTTGGCAACAATCATGATTGTAGATTCTTATTGAAATAGAGAAACAAATTCAAATTCAGTTCGAATTACAGCGGTAGTATAGACATTTGGAATGCACTAAAATGTTGGTATGAGTTGGTTACATGGATTATACAGTCAGCGGAAAAATTTAATTGCACATAACATGGATTCATACTCCCTCCTTCCATCTATATAGGGCGTAATGCGTTTTTTAAGACCGCCTTTGACTATTGACAAGATTAATAGTACATGACATGCACAATGTGAAAATTATATCATTGAAAGCTCCTTTCACACACGAATTTAACGGTGTGCTTTGTGTAGTTGCATGTCATATATTATTGCTCTAATATTTGGTCAAAGTTAGCATCGAAAAATGCATTAGGCCCTATATAGATGGAAGGAGGGAGTAGCTTTGAATAGCATTTGTATAGTAAAACGGGGCAAGACTCTCTCTTTGTGTGGTGTGAATAGCTTTATTTCTTCGTTTTTTTTGTTGAGGGAAGTGCGAATTGATTTGGTACGTACAAGTACAATATTACACGTTAGGCTTGTCCCTAAATTCAACCGGTGCCTTATTATATCCCGAAAATTCAAATATCGTGCTCCCAAAACTGGTGCCTTCACAAGCCGTGCCTTGCTATCCCGAAATTACAACGCGCGCAAAAACTCCCTCCAGCTGCCAAATCCCGACACACGAAATCCCTCTTCTAACCCTGAGCTGAAAGGGCCGCTAGTTCAAATCGGTGGGGGTACTTTTGTAACACACCCTACATTTTGGACAAGCGCGTCCCTAAGTCATGGTTCACCCCCTCCCATCGCCTCCTTTTCGCCATTCGACATCCCAGGCCGCCATAACCTCTCCGCTATAGCCATGAAACCCCACCCTCCTTCGTCCGCCACCTCATCGCTGCCCAGCCGGAGCCTCTTCCCCGACGATGTCGTCCACCGTAACAGCTCGACGTCCCTCATCCACCTCCCCGGATGAGGATCCGTCGTCCATCTCGTTGTCCTGCCGATTCAGCCGCCCCGTCCTTCACCTCCAAGGAGCTGCTCCGACGATCGCCTCGTCTATCGTGGTTGCTCCATCCCCATAGCGTCGCCTTAACCTGCTCCACCGGAACCGCAACATCCTCACCGACTCATCGGACGAAGCCGAGGCCTACTCGGCACCACCAAAGAGGTTGTACACTCATCACATCGCACCTTCTCCTTAACTCGACCTCCCGGCACCGACGGTGCTCCATACCGCACCCCCATGGAACGGCTACCTTGAAGCCGGCGCCGCGGGCGACATCTCCACGGCGGCTCTCCCCCAGTGCGAGGCCCCTTCGGCGGCGGCGTCCATACCAGCAGGATTTGCTGCTGCTGCTCTGGCTCTCGCTCACTCGCTCGCGCTGCTGCTGCTTCAGCTCTCGCTCACTCGCGCTGCTGCTGCTGCTCTGGCTCTTGCTCGCTCTCTCGCACTGCTGCTGCTGCTCTCCCCCTCACTCCTGCTGCTGCTCTGCTCCAATTTAGCTACACTTCAGTCGACTGAATTGACTTTTGGGTTAGTTGATTTTCAGGGGGTGGGGGGCTCGTCGGAGTTAAGGAAGAACCACCCGCAGCGGGGAGGGGGTTTGCTGGAGAGGTACCCCACTATCTATCTTAGGGTTCAGGGTGGGGGCGGGGGCTAGAGGGCTGGCCGGGGCGGCGAGGTGGTGGCAAACCGGCGGTGGGGAGTTGTTTCGGGGCGGCAAAGCGATGCTGGGGCTGGCGGTTTGCCCGGTAGTGGCTGGCGGCTCAGGAGGGTGCAGGTTGAAGATGAACTGCAGGCCCTCCCTAAACTACATGTCAAGTGCCTCTCTGCTACCATTGCGTTCAGTTTCGATAGTAACATTCAGTTTCCACAGTAAATTTCAGTTTTGACAGTTAAGTTCAGAGTCAAGAGTTTTTACCTCATCTGTTGTAGTCAGGTGGTTTTTGGTGATGTAAATTTTACATCTATTTTACAGCATCTATTGGAGATGCTATTAGAATCCCACTTGAGATTAACGATGTATGTCTTGTGTTGCTTCAGCCTTGACGTCTTACGGCTCACCGGAGCTGCTCCAACGACAGTACGATCTATCACAACAGAGCAGTGCCCTGGACACCATCTACAGATTCCTCAGATCTTTCTCCACACCTCCGACGGCCACCTCTGCCTCAACTTCTTCAGCGACCAACCCAATGATGTTGAGGTCGACACGGCTATGGCAAAGAGGTTGTATAGTTGTTGCATCACTTATTACTCTACATTCATGTCGATCCATTGGGGCTATTTTGGTTCAACGGAAAAACATAGCCGTAGGGAATTTTCTTATGGCACTCTACTATTCAATTATTCATGCATTTTGTTGAAAGGAATGGAGCAAAACATCCACCTGGACCTACTTTTCAAAATCCTATGAATGAAAACAAGACCAAGTGCATTAGTGGCAGAATAACATTCTAATTGTACATGCTTTCATATGGTTTCACTTTATTTTGGCCATGATTCTTTGCATTCCTCTGCTCTTCCTATTCCTGTGAACCAAACATCCAAGCTGATAGAAATCCTGTGTTTACAAATGCTCTATTTACCATGTGCATTCCTATCCTATTCTGATGTTTTTCCTATCCCTGCGTTTTTAGAATCATCCAAGCCAAATGAGCCCTTACAAAATTACTTCAGTTACAGGTAGGTGTCGAAGGGAAATTTGTGTGGTTTGTCCTGCTCCTGGCGCGACGTCGTCCACCTCACCTGAGTTGCTCCATCGACAGAAGCATCCACAAAACCAGACATCACGACTCCTGGCCGTCTTTCGCCGCCTCAGATTTCCTTCCCTGCCGCCGGCACCCACCGCAACGGAATCACCATCATCGACTCAGCAGATGAACCTTAGGAGTACACGGGTCCACAAGAGAGGTCACACTCTCTTGTTTCTGCTTATGTTATGCATTGCTTAAAATTACCTGCTACTTTATCGTCCTATTCACCTCTTAGACTCCAAGTCAGGTCCAAATTAATGTTCAAACTTGAGTTCTAAATTAGTTGTGGGGCACATATCGAGGCAGCAATGAATAGTATCTCTGTCTAATATCTGGTTCACCTAGGGTATGCCTATGTTGTTCATCTTGGGTGGGAAACAAATAGTAAAGCAATTATCATCTGTCTTTTTATTAAATTAAAGCAATCATTAGCATTCTATCATTATTTTTGGATCCATCCACTGGTTGTACCACCACTCTAAATTTTTGCATGCTCTCCTTACATAATCTCACCATATTTTTTTCGTATGCATGTCAGATATTGTACACAGTCATGCTGAACATGTAGAGAAAAAGAGAAGAGTTTTGCATGGCAATGCAATGTCATGCAGACATCGCTCCATGGTGGGTTCAATGGCAAACCCTCCCCCTCTCCAGATTGTAATCCAGAGGAAGATATCTGTTCTGAGGCGGATTCAAACGCAGCTGACCACTCCTATTTACCCCCCAAGGTGTTTGCTCTACCTTGGCATGATGATGTTAGTCATATCATGCATATGTTGCCTTGCAGTGCCTACTTTTGACATCATATATGTCCTCTACTTAGTTTAGACATGTTTTGTAATGCCACCTGTTTAGTTTCTATATCATATATGGGAATTATGCAGTCTCGTGTCTTTTAACCAGCCATAATATATTTGAAATGTGCAATGCCATCATGTTTAACCAGGCATCATATATTTTAATGATATCTTGCCCATCCTTTTCTTCATTAAATTTCCATTTGTCGACAATGTTCGTACATAAAACTACTCTTCCTGTGAATCAGCCATTTGGGTGGAAAATGAAAAAATCTGGAGTGAAAACAAGGCCTTCAGAGCAGACAGTGCTACATGTCGAAGCAGATCTCTTGTTGGGTCCTGATAGCTCCTCGGAGATGGATTTCGAGACACATGACCAGTCCTATTCCCCCACCGAGGTGTATGCTCTAACTTGGCACGGTTATACTGCTCATATCATGCATATGGTGTCTTGCATTGCATAGTTTAGACATCATATACACAATATTCAACACCATGTTCTTAGTTCATACATCATATCGAATGCCCTCTGTTTAGCATATAAATCACATATGTGAATTAAATCATGCGATCCTCATTACTTAAATAACATGTAGGTGAATTATGTCATGCGATCCTGTTTAGTTATTCATCATATCTTTGAATTATGTTATGCTATGCTATCCAGTTTAGATAGACATCATATATGTGAAATTATGTCATGCTATCCGTTTTAGTTAAACAATATACATGTCAACTATTTCATGCCCTCTTTTTTCCACACTATCTATTGCATCTGTCTCTCATACAATGTCTGTACATTCAACTATGTTTCCTGTTTATCAGCCATTTGAATTGGAGCGGGTGATGCCAGTATCTAGTGGAGTAAAAACACGGTCTTCAAATAAAACAGTGCTACCTCCTGGTGGAGATAGCACCCCGATTGTACATGCACGAGAACCAGCCCTACCACACATAACCCAGACTCTCGCAGATTGTACCCCTACTGTGATGGACAGAGAACCAGCTTCACCCAATCTAACCCCAACCCCAGCAGATAGTAACCTAGTTCCTGTTGACACAGCACCATCTCCACCACAGAACTCCCAAATAAGAGCAGTTAGTAAGGCAGCTCCAGTGCCCAAAGGGCCAGTACTACCACGGCGAACCCCAACTCCACCAGTTAGTATGCCTATTCCTGTGGAGGAAACACAACCAGCCAGTCGTAGTTTAGCATCTATCGCATTTGATGTTGTTAAATCCTATGTGCGTATCTTCCCATCTTAGAAATATTATACTGAAGATGAAGGAAAATGCCAGTTGTAGGTGTTTATCTAGGAGTTATGTGTAAGTAATGTTATTCATGGCAATTACTTTGCTTTGTCCCATACATCCTACCTCCATGATGGTTATAATACAACAAATTTTCCCATTTTTCCCTATAGAGAAGGACCGATTTGGAAACTCAAGATGAGGTAACCTGTGCTAATACCTCTGCTATCTTCAAGAATGCTTAGTGGGAGTATTGGAATTACCTGAAGAAAACTTACTTCACCGGCAAAGAAACTCACCAAATTCCCTTATGTTCTCCTGAGACACATTTACTGGACGATGACTGGGAATGCCTTGTTCTGTACTAGTCTCGAACCAAGAATGTGGTAAGGTCTATGAGCTCATTTTCTATTTTAAGTACTATATTCTTGCGTCTTATTGTACTCTATTCATGTAGAACAAGTGCCTAAACCTGAAGAACAACTGTTCTAATTTAAGATTCCATTGCTATCGTGCATACTGCTTTGCTCTTGTATCACTGTATTTACTCATACAAAATTATTTTTAAATTGAAGGATCCAATCAAAACTCCAATGGCAGATATGTTCACGCATGTTTGTTTAACAGGTTTGCTCTTATCAATAGCTAAGTTGATTTCAATTTCAATTGTGTATATAGTTGACTTCTCATATCATCCACATTACTAGCATCACAACAGAGCCAATAGTGTTGTTGTACATGTAGACCCGTGGTACCCATATGAAATCTTGTTATGCCATGTAGTTTCCCACGCTTTGTATTCTTTCACAGCTGCTTTGTCTTGAACTGGTATGATTTGAACCGTTTCTCTATTTTGATTTGGCAAGACAATGCAGTGACCATAGGACATAGATATATGTTTGTTTGATGCTTTTAGTATGTACTAGTACTTGGCAATAGAAGACTTGGTAGTTTAATCGTGTCCACCTTACTAATGAACTGGTTCACCGAAATGAGTTTCATATACTAGTACATGCTAAACCTGTTATGTGTCTGCTTGTTTCTTCTTTTAGAATGCTGACAGAATATTGGGGAAGAGTGCCTTATTAAGCAATGGTAAAGGAAGTAATGTAGATAAGGTTCGGGATAGTGAAACATCCTTGTTGGTCTCCAACAAAGCTGATAAAACAGCTACGGAAGACTATCTTGAAGACAGTGAGACAATCCCAAAGTCCTGTCTTGGTTTAGTGTTCGAGTTACTGGCCACTACCGCTTGCACAAGCTATTCAAACTAACTGTCTGAATCAGTTTGGTTTCTTGAGTCTCAACTACAAACTGAAAGACATCGATTAGCTGTGCTGCGACAAGAAGCGGAAGGACTGCGGAAGTCCCTGGAGCATTAAGATGCATACTTTCTGGTGCAACAGCAAGCGTTGGAGGATTTTAGCGCCAAATAGGACAAAGCTATAAGCTTGCTAAGCTTATTGCCAGCATGGTGGATACCCAGGATAATGTTTCTTGAGCTCTTCTGAAGTTGGTTCAGTTATGGACTTGTTTTGTTGCCTCGTTTATTTGCACTGGTGGCCATTTTTGACGGCTAATGTATGTAATATGCTGCTTTGTTCCCTATACTAGATCACTGAAGGCGCGCGTTGCTGCACCCATCTATTTGACAATTGACATTTGGAGACATGAAACATATATGTTAAACTTGCACAAACTTATTTCAAGGTAAAACGGAACACATGATGTGTGTCGTGTTGTGTAAAAAGTTTTATATACATCCATTTCTATCAAGTTCCTTATAATCAAAGGTACAAAAATGTAGGCTCCCAAACCGTCTCAATGCACCAAATATACATCCATTTCTATCAAGTTCCAATGTAGAATTTCAAATAAAAAGAGGCCCATCAACAGTCTAGATCAACAAAGCCTATCAAGAAATATCATACATCAATAGCTGCAACTTGCAGATAATATGAACTAAAGTAATCACTCACATATGTCAAAAAAATATTTGAGGGCGCCACTTTGATGTGCAAATAAATTGATTTCTAGATAGATCAGAGTTTGAGAGCTGTCTAAGCATTCTGTTTGGATACTTATAATCAAAGGTACAAAAACGTGGGCTTCCAAATAAATAGTTATGAAGATTGTAAGCATATGCAGTAATTTTGATCAAATGTTCTATGAGACACGTGGAAATGAAACTAATTAATTAACCATTTATGAAAATAGGGAGGTTATGGCACAACCATTCGCCAGTAGAGACAAATATTGCCAGATAGAAGGCAAGTTCAAACTTGAAGAAGCAACATCATATATCTTCTCTGTGGAACAACAGAAGAAAAAATAGAACAAATTTCATCATTGCAGACCATCAAAGCATCTTTACATAATGATGAAGAAGGAGTTTAAGCTTTGATAAGACAGAATATAACCAATGGCATTTTACAGTTATTATATTTCTGATCCATGGGTGACCTAAAGAACATATGTGATACTAATAACGCCATAAGTTTAAGCTAGATCCATATAGACAGATCGAAACTCATTTAAAGTTTAAGCTATAGGCATCCTTCTATGTGAATATTTGCATAGAAAACACTTACAAAGTCCACTGCTTCTGTCAGAGAAGGACAATGTTATTTCTTATAACTGGGGTCAGCTTTGAGAACAGAACAGGTTGCCAGATTCCTCATGTGCGAAAAAAACGATGCTACCACAAAGGAGGATATGTACAGTTACATATATACTCCAGGGATTAGCTTCTGTCCTAGCATCTATGGAGAAATCCAGGAGTAACATATCAAAGTGCTAACATAATAAGCACTTCCAACCATATTATTTAGGCTCTAATCTGCATAAAGCATTAAAACCTACGAACAAACATGCCATGTCAACAACATAGAGAACAAAATACTCATGAACCAAGTTGTACAAGTACACTAATAAATCCACGACAAATGTAATTAGATACATACTGAAGTAGATACACCGGCACCTGAGCAAAGCAGAGACACAGTGTCGCCCCCATTTCCTTGCTCATCAACTACAAACTTTATTCTTGTATCACACCGGCGGCAACTGCCGAAGCCTCTCAAATCCAGTCACAAATCGAAGGTAAAAGTCAAGATACTAAAAAGTAGTATCTTGGTCTCGATCATGATTGACCATATGCTTAGAATATTACCTGCTCCTTATGTAAAAGGTGCGCTGCATTCTCATGCTCCTCGTCCTCTATCCACCTTTGGCTTCATTGAGGAAATGTTCTTCTCACCATGATCTTGCACCTATTGGCATCATTTTTTTTGCTTCCCTACCTCAAAGTCAGAATGGATGACGCCTGATCAGTGTCATTGTTACACAATAGTGACCGTCATAATTATTTAACAAAATGAAGCTCGCCCGATCTATGGCACTCATGGAAGGGTCCTTGACTTTGCCTTTCATCTGCATTTACATGAATGAATGCTATGAATGAGAATGAGTATGTGGTTCATTGACGATAGAGGTACAATACATCTTAGGTAGCAGCAACGGAGATGACCTCTTCTAAATAAAGGAAGTAGGGGTGATGATTTCACCTTGTATGGAATTATTCCTATAGATGAAAATGCGTCAGTCTTCCAGTATCCTTTTCATCTTGAAAGGGCATAACTTTCAGTTAGAGCATCATCAAGAAGCCATTCTGCAGCCAGGACAAATTAAGAAATTCAAGCCTTCTTACAACCAGTACACATTACGGAATTTGCTATATGGTGTACAAGAGAATACAAAATCTCTTTGATGTATTGACTAACTCTCAAATCTCTTTGATGTGTGACAATATTTCTAAATAACATGACAAGATATCCAGCATCAATGTGCAGCTTGAGGCACTCGATAGACCTCTAGGACGAAAGTATACACGACTGTACATTAGTTTTCAAAGTAATCCATAAAATCCAATCTGACCTTAAGCCTCTAATCCAACAGTGATGTGGTGGTGGAGCAGAGTCCAGACGATGGGATCCAACCATCCAAGGGGGGCTTTGAGGGGGACCCCCAGCTTGTGTGTGGCATGAAGACCCGGAGGTGCTAGTCGTCTATGGCGGCACAAGGAATCGGGGCCGCGTAGGGAGGTAAGACGTGGCTCTCCGGCCTAATCGCCACGACGGCGGCAGTGCACCACATGTTCACCGGTTGGTAGAGAGGAGAGATCGGGGAGGAGGTCTCGTCGAGGAGAGCGCCCGCCCAGGTCGCATGCGCCTCACCTCGTCGTCTCCGCGAGAGCGTAAGTAAGGGGGGACGACAGGATAACCAGATGCGCCGCCGAATCGCATACTCTCCTTCTTCCTTCCTGCTACTGGAATTTTGCGATGCACGATGGGACGCATCGTGCGAGACTGGGAGAGAGACGCGAGGTGGGGGAGGGGAGGGGAGGGGAGGGGAGGAGGCGGTTTTCCTTGCTTCGCTGCATTTTTCTCGAGGGGTCCTCGACTCTTCGCTTTCGGCCCAAGAAGACCTTAGTGCGGGCGAGGGCCCAATCAACCAGGTGGCTCCAATTTTGCTGCTGGAGCGGCTGCCTAGTTCAGTCGCGGGAAGTTTCGCCTGAGATTTTTATCGGACGGCCGAAAACATCTAAAATTGAGGATCTGACGGCTGTGAGTGCTAATGGCCTGAGAGAGCTCCTAAGGTGCACGGTTATAATGTATTTAAATTTGCACTGGTGGCGAACTTTGATGCCCGGTGTATGTAATATGTGTAATAGTTGTAATAGGCTAGTGTTAGTTGCTTGCTTATTTATTTCCTTATTGTCTTGTTTAGTTGTTTGCTTGTAGTCACTGCAGTTCTTTTTCCGCGTTTTTCTAGTGGCCACAATAACCTATTTTTGGTAACTAGGCCACAATAATCATGGAAACACACGGACTGTTGTAACCATGGGCCTCCTGCGGGCCATAGGATCTGTGGTCCTTCTACGGGCTGAAGGATCCATGGGCCTTCTACGGGCCGTAGGATCCATGGACTTTCTACGGGCCGTATGATCCATGGGCCTTCTACTGGCCGTAGGATCCATTGGTCTTCTACGGGCCGTAGGATCCATGGGCCTTCTACGGGGCGTATAATCATTTCGCAAAACATTGGGTCGTACTATTCGTGGACCATAACGGGGGTTAATAGACCGCATTTGATAACGCTATGAAAACAGCCCAATGGGTTAACGGGCCGAATGTAACCATGGGCTGAATTTGGCCCACAAACGGAACAGGCCAGTAATGGACTATAACTAACCGAATTCTAGAAATGATCCCAAGAATAAATGGGCCCTTAGAAGGCCGAAAGTTAACACGGGCTGGAAACAGCCGACGGAATAATGGGTCGTTAATGGGTATAAAGTGATACATTGTTCATTATGGGCCAGTTTCATCTAGGGCCTTTAATGGGCCGAGAGTTACAACGGGCTGGAATCATATTGGGTGGCCCAGATGAAGGTACTGAGCTTAATTCCAATAGGCCGTAACGGGCCGGGAGTTAGCGGGTCGTAAATGGGCTATATACGAACAAGTCGTTAACAGGCTATCCGTGGGCCGGCCCGTTACCTTTTGACCAAGTCAAATGGGCTGACCTTTTCACCGGAATGGACCTCTATTGGGTCGTGCCACGTGTCGACATATCATAGGCGCCTCCTTTCCAATGAGTGGCTGACATTTGTCCCAACGGTGAGGCAACACGTGTTTCCTCTGGCCAATGAGAATTTTACACGTGGAAAATCCCCATTGGTCCTGGCTGTTAACGGGTTATCAGATCCAAAACTAGACCTGATAGCTTAACGGCGTCCCATTATGGTGGATGTCATGTGTCGGTCACCCTTGATGAAAGCACTTTTGTGACGCACGATTTATCGTCATGGAAGTGGACACTTCCGTGATGATAATTTTTGTAATGTCAGGGAACACTTCTACAATAGCACAGGTATGACTATCTTGATTGTCATAAAATCGTCATGGATGTACATGCATGACAAAAAACGCGACCTACTGTGACAAACATGTGTCATCATGGAAGTGTATTTTTTTTGTAGTGATGTGTGAATACATAGACAAAACATATAGTCCCTAGTATGCCTCTACTTGACTAGCTCGTTAATCAAAGATGGTTATGTTTCCTAACCATAGACATCTGTTGTCATTTGATGAACGTGATCACATCATTAGGAGAATGATGTGATGGACATGACCCATCTGTTAGCTTAGCATTATGATCGTAACAGTTTCTTTGCTACTGCTTTCTTCATGACTTATACAAGTTCCTCAGACTATGAGATTATGCAACTCCCGAATACCGGAGGAACACTTTGTGTGCTACCAAATGTCACAACGTAAATGGGTGATTATAAAGGTGCTCTACAGGTGTCTCCGAAGGTGTTTGTTGGGTTGGCATAGATCGAGACTAGGATTTGTCACTCTGTGTTTCGGAGAGGTATCTCTGGGCCCTCTCGGTAGTACTCATCACTATAAGCCTTGCAAGAATTTTAACTAATGAGTTAGTTGCGGGATGAAGTATTACGGAACGATTAAAGAGACTTGCCGGTAACGAGATTGAACTAGGTATTGAGATACTGACGATCGAATCTCGGGCAAGTAACATACCGATGACAAAGGGAACAACGTATGTTCTTATGCGGTTTGACCGATAAAGATTTTCATAGAATATCTAGGAACCAATATGAGCATCCAGGTTTCGCTATTGGTTATTGACCAGAAGTGAGTCTCGGTCATGTCTACATAGTTCTCGAACCCGTAGGGTCCGCACGCTTAACGTTCAATGACGATCGGTATTATGAGTTTATGTGTCTTGATGTACCGAAGGTTGTTCGGAGTCCCGGATGTGATCACGGACATGACAAGGAGTCTCGAAATGGTCGAGACATAAAGATTGATATATTAGAAGGCTATGTTTGGACACCGAAAAGGTTCCGAGTGGTTCGGGCATTTTTCCAGAGTACCGGAAGGTTACCGGAACCCCCCGGGGAGTCAATGGGCCTTAATGGGCCATGGTGGAAGAGAGGAGGAGGCAGCCTAGGTGCCCTCCCCTCAAGCCCAGTCCGAATTGGGAGGGGGTCGGCCTCCCATTCCTTCTCTCCCTCTCCCTCTTCCTTCTTCTCCCACTCCAACTAGGGAAGGGGGGAAACCTACTCCTACTGGGAGTAGGACTCCCCCCCTTGGGCGCGCCATAGAGAGGGCCGGCCCTCCCCTCCTCCACTCCTTTATATACGGGGGAGGGGGCACCCCATAGACACACAAGTTGATCAAGTTGATCTTTTAGCCGTGTGCGGTGCCCCCCTCCACAGATTTCCACCTCGATCATATCATCGTAGTGCTTAGGCGAAGCCCTGCGCCGGTAACTTCATCATCATCACCACCACGATGTCGTGCTGACGAAACTCTTCCTCGACCTCAGCTGGACCTAGAGTTCGTGGGACGTCACCGAGTTGAACGTGTGCAAATCGCGGAGGTGTCGTACTTTCGTGCTGACAAAACTCTCCCTCGACATTAACCGTGTTGTCATAACGCTTCTGCTTTTGGTCTACGAGGGTACGTAGACAACACTCTCCCCTCTCGTTGCTATGCATCACCTAGATAGATCATGCGTGATCGTAGGAATTTTTTGAAATTACTGCGTTCCCCAACACCCAATAGTGTTATAATATATGCACTCTCATCAGCGCTCGGGCGATGCGTTCTTGGTGCCAACCTCGAGATCAGTGAGTGGATTGTGGGGTTTCGTAACCAAGGAGCATCACATTTGACGAGGTGTATGTGGGGCGGTTGGCAGGATCTTTCTTCATGTTCTTCCGTCGAGTTGTTGCTAGATGTGGATCATAGTATGCCCAAGGCATGAATGATCCTCCCTCGACCCCCGCCAATCGCTGCATTTTTCAACATCTTGAGGCACGGAACTTTAATTCTTCCTACTTTTCAAGATACACATGACATGTTTGTATCATTATTGTATATGTATAAACACAGGGCCATGCTACACGTCCGCCGACTGATCTTTTTAGGGTTGTGAGTCATCCGATTGTATGCCACGAGCCATCGTTCCTCTTTATTTGTGCAACAAGATGCTTGTTGCGAAATTCCGTTGCAACATAATCTTTGTTGTGAAAGCATCTCCGGTTTCTTCTCTGTATTTCTGCAACAAGACCATTGTCGCAACAACATCTCCGGCCTCTTCTCTAGATAAGAACGAGCTGGACTCACCAGGACATGGGTCGCAAGCATGAGAGGCGTATGGGCGATGAAAAATCGGTCGGTTGAAGCCAATTATTTCCCATATGTCGTGCTACGCGTCCGCCGACTGATCTTTTTAAAAGATCGGCCGAGTAGTGAGCCATCTGATTGTATGCCACGAGCCATCGTTCCTCTTTATTTGTGCAACAAGATGTTTGTTGCAAAATTTCGTTGCAACATAATCTTTTTTGTGAAAGCACCTCCGGTTTCTTTGTATTTTGCAACAAGACCATTGTTGTAAAAATTGTAGCAACATCTTTGGCTTCTTCTCTAGATTCCCGCAACAAGATCCTTATTGCAAAAATTGCGACATCTCCGGCCTCATCTCTAATTCCTGCAACAAGCCCAATGTTGCAAAAAAAAAAAAGAATCTTCTCTATAACCCTGCAACAAGACTCTTATTGCAAAAATTACAACATATCACCTCTTTTTTGTATTCCTGCAACAAGACCTTTGTTGTAAGAATTCCGCCTGAAGCACTTGTAGTATCGTGTAGTGAATTTCATCCAAATCTTGTTGGTGAGCAACACACGCATGTAGCATCCAGGGCCTAGCCTACGACCCAGGAACCTTGAAGTAGGCATGTCATGGATCTGGCCACCAAGCTTCCCTATGTGACATGGGCGTCAACTCAGGCATGTCCCATGCGTGAGGCAGACGTCCACCGTCTTGCCAGGCATGTCCCGTGTAACCGATGCAGCACCACTGTATGGAGGGGAGATTTTTTTTTGTGTGTGTGTGTGGACGAAAGGGGGACACACGCCGCAAGCATGAGGAGGCGGATGGGCGATGAAAAATCAGTCAGTTGAAGCTAATCATTTCCCATAAACATATTCACTGCCATATTTTTCAGAAAAAGAAAAGATACAACCATTATCTCAAAAGAAAATACAATTTTAAGCAAAAATGTTAGTAACATCTAAAACATGATAGGTGTTCATCATTACTTAAGCGGAAGCCACATCTTCATTTATTCATATTTCATACAGTTGAACAAGAAAAAAGGACTTGCTTGCCAATTGCTACCCTATTTGACACACAATACATACTGTTATTGTCAATCTATTTCCTTTAGCTATACATACATACATACATACACACTCCTACATACATAACATTGACAATAATAATGCGGACACTTCCAAAGTACAGAAGAATGCTCGATCATCCGAAAAAACATAGCATCTTTCCTCCAGTTCAGGACAAATCAACCTGACAAAAGCCATCTCAGATACTCAGTTCCATCACTGTAAGCAGGGGGAGCATCAGGAGCAGCTACCCTCTTCCGCATAAAAGTATCGACTGAAATGGGCTTCCTCTTGCGGCCGCCTGGATGAGGTCGGAGTTGCTCATCAGCCTCCACAAAATCGCCCTGTCAAGATGTGAACATCGTGCGGATTATAAGTTCCTAGAACAGAGCATCATGTGGAGGTAAACTATGTGATATGGTGGTGGTGGTTGCCTTTTATTTACCTCAAAAAGCACGTGAACACTAGATTTCTCATGATTGTCCCTTACATGCTTGTACGAAAACTTCTGGCCGCACCCAGAGAATCCACATGTGAAAGGTCTACTCTGCTCATGAACTGCCTTAATATGCTTGTGCAAATTGGATTTCTGAAGTTCAAAGTTATTGAGAATGAAAACAGAGCAGTTTTGAAATTTATTGCAGAGAAAAAAATCCATAAGAAGGCCACATGTGAGCTTGCAAATCACACCTTTGAAAATGAGCGCTTGCAATCCTTGAAGTTGCATTTAATCCTCTCAGTGACAAACGAACCTTCATGCATTCGCTGATGCCGCTTGAAGTTCTTCTTAAGCTGTTTAGTGTCACAGATATCACACTGAACATACTGATGAGACGATTGGTTATGGGCCTTGAGGCATTCCACATTAGTAAAAGTCTTCATGCAGCCTGGTTCGCAGCAGATAACTTCAGTGTAATCCAAGTTGACTGCACCATAACATTTGAATCATCAACTTCCAAGACTGGCATTGCTAAGCATATCTTATTACAGTAAGGAAAATAACTATGAAAATTTTATAGAATGACAGTTTCTCACCATGTGATTCCTCGTGTTTCTGTAGCTTGGAAGCATATTTGAACGCCTTCCCACAGTTAGCCTCTGGGCAGATGAACTCTTTCTTGCCTCCACGCTGAGGGCCATCCTCGTGAAATTCCTCAACATGTCTCTGGATATTACCCTTGATACTGAACTTACGGTTGCATCCTTCCATAGGGCACATGAATAGTTTTCCTTGATGAGTAAGTAGATGGCGGTTCAAATGGTCCTTCCTGCTATAGCTGAAAGGGCAACCATCTACATGGCAGGCAAAGGGTCTCTGCAACAGTTTTGAAAAGGATAAAATCAGAATAGTACTCTCATATCCAAAAAAAAGTTCACTTGTATAAGTTTATGCATACATTTATAAACATGCTCAACAGCATTAGCATAATTATTGTGCACATGCTTAAACGATTTGGACATACTATCTAAAAAAGAACTATTTGGGTGCAAGACCATCAAGTGGTAGTAACACCGTGAATAGTACAACAGCATCAGTTATCCAAACGTGACTAAACAAAACTACATGTAATTCACTCTGCATGCTAAGACTGCACATTTTAGTATGTTGAGAATGCCAAGTAGTACACAAATAGTAGTTTTGGCATACATACTACATTGTACATACATACACATTAGTAGTTTGAGAACGCTAAGTAGCACATAAATACACATCACATCCAATAAACAGAGCTTGGAACAAGAAGCAACGGCTAGGGTAAAAGCAGTTCCAAATGAACAAGCAAACCTGAGGAAGCGCGTGAATGAGGCATTCTTGATGGAGCTTCTCAGGAGGGTCTCCCCTTCCTGATACTGGTCCATTCAAGGCCTTCTGGCATTTTGGAGTTCTTGGGATCCAATGCTTCACACATCCATATCTGAACATGTAGTCTGCCAAAATCAGCACAATTCAGAGAAATAAAGAATGGTACACCCACACACTAATAAAACAAATGATCCAAATAGTACTCAAAATAAGTGACTCAACTTTGTACTAGCTTGTACTAACTTTGTACCAAAGCTAGTACAAAGTTGAGTCACTTATTTTGGGACGGTGGGAGTAGTAAATAAATCTCAACATAATTCACTGTCAAATGGGAATTGTTATTTTTCCTGCAAGGTATATTACTGCAGAACTAAACGGATAAGTGACTTGTGCCAAAGAACATAATTTTTATTATTTCAGGGATAATTTGTTTTAGACCTCAGGGAACACAATAACCATCATTCACATAAAAATATGCTCAATGAAACATATAGTATTATCTTATCATGTGCACATTCTACAACTACTTGCTTAACTATTGGATCATAGATGGAAGGCCATTAAGTGGCTATTGTACTTAGATACCGAGTATAATAACTCAAATGACGCAGCACCAACTATGACATACAAGCATATGACTGACAAGAAGGCACGATTTGTTGACAAAGTGGTGGATGCTAAGACACGAGCATGCAGTAGCTTTGAAATAATAAGGGTGCATCACATGTAACGCTCAAGAATTAACAGCAAGTAATTTGACAAAAGAAGGAATAACCTGAAGAAGGGCGTGAAAGAGGCTTCCTGAAGGAGCTTCCCAGGAGGGTCTCCCCATCCTGGTACTAGTCCATTCAGGGCCCTCTCGCATTTTGGAGTTCTTTGGGATCCAATGCTTCACACAATTAAATAGCCTGCAAAAAGTCAGCACAGTTCAGCAAATCGGAATACCATACAACAAGCACACTTAAAAACAATCAATCAGACACTCTCAATCATCCACAGATTTCATCACTATTAAGAAATGGGTTTCAAACACCACTTCTAAGCAGACGTCGGCGCTTATTTTGCTCTAGAGCATCGACTGAACAGCCAAACAGAATGCATCACTTGCGCCAACAATACGGAAATCCCCTGAACACAAAAGGGACTATTCGGATACCTCAAGCGAATGGCTCTGCATATGCTGCTTCAGATGCGCCGGCTTCTTAAACCTCGCTCCGCACTCCTTGCAACCATGGCCGATCTCCTTGCCCGGCGGCGCACTGCCGCCACCACCACCTAGGTTGTACTCATCCAGACCATCCACTTCGTCCTACAGCACACAGCGGCAACACTTGAGCTCACCCACAATTCACAGCTCCCGCAGAAATCAGTAGCACGGGTGCTTTATTAATAAGAAAACAGAACAGATAACACACGTCCTGGACCGGGGAGAAGCCACCCCACCTTATGGTGTTCGAGGACGTGGTCTCGGATCAGCCGCTTCTTCGAGCGCACGACGTCGCAGAACTCGCACTTGTACCGCCTGATGTCCCTCACAGGGGCGGCCGCCGACGCCGCCGAGGTCGAGGTCGCTGTCGCTCCGACGACGCAGCCACCATCGGGATCTCCTTCTCCCATCTGGTCTGACCAACCCCGGAATTCACATCAGGAAACTCACGAAGCAAGCACGATTACAGCGAGAAATCGACCGAGATCGACAAAATCGGCGGCTCCAGCGGCAATAATCCGCAACGAATTACCTCGGATCGTGGAGGAATCCGGCCGGATTTCGCAGAATCGCGACCGAGGGGTCGGGAGGCTCGCGGCGGCGCAGTGGAGGAAGAGGAACCCTCGAGCACACTAACCGAATGAGGAGGAGGATGGAGAAGCAGCGACACGTGTCGAGGAATTAGTAGCAGAGCCTAACCGGGCCGAGACCGGGCTCACTTTCGGGTTCGCGTTGGGCTTCGGGCCGTGGATCTTGGTTGGGCTTTTAGTGGGCCGGTGGCCCGTCGGGCAGCGACTCACACAGTCACACGTGTGCTGCCGTTTCCTCGGCTCGCTCTCCCACCCGCTGTGGCTGAGGCGCGAGACCGTACGCTCGACTGCCGCTGCCCGCCCCACGGCCTCTCCCCGACCTCGTCGCTGGCGATGGCCGCCATGGTCGCCGCCGCCGCCCCCGCGCGGCTCGTTCCTCCACGCCTCTCCTCCCCGTGGCTGCACGCGGTTCAGCTTCGTCCGGCGCCGGGGCGGCTCCTCACGGTGGTCGCCGCGTCGCGTCGGAGCCCCGGCGACGGCGGGAAGAAGGGGAGGAAGAAGCCGGGGAGGCGCGCCACGGAGGCCGACCGGGAGGACGGTCTATCCGTCGGCTCCGGTAAGCCGCCCACCCCCGCTCTGCTAGCTCCAAGCGTCCTCCGGGCACTGCGCTTGGCTTGGTTGGAATCTTTGAAACTCCATGACCATGAGCTTAATTATAATTGCTTGAGAACTCATAGAACCTAAGGATATTTTTGTTAGCTTATAGAGAGTTTATTATGATTTCTGAACATGAATCCCAGGTCAAATTTGATTGTACAGTGACCACTCCCAGAGCTATCCACTGAAGCACTGCTCATATTTGTTGCGAGCTTAATTATGAGCTTCCTCTTGTGGACATATGTTGCAGAGATGGAGAGGAAGAGCACCACTCCACGTGCAACGGTCGACGATGGAAGCGTGAAGCCTGCGCTGGAAGCCAGCGTGACCCCGAAAGACTCGGCCGTCAGAAGAGTTGCACTGGTGGTGAGTCTTTACATGTGGATGTGTCGAAATTAGTTTTGGTGGTATAACAATTTTTCACTGTTTGTGCTGAGGGGTGAGCTCGAAAATTTCTCTTGTTGTAGGTCATCGCTGCAGTGTTATTCGGCGTTAGCATCGCCTTGAAGGATGGGGTTGAGAAGGCATCGGAATATTTTGCAGGGTGTGTGCTATGCATCTCGACTAATCTTTAACATTGAGGCTGTTTTACCCAACTGTTGGAGGTGTGGTTCCTTTCTGCATTAGAATTTTCAAGACCATATAGGAGCCCGTTCGAGAATCGAATGCATCATTGCATACTAGCTTCACTAGATGCTTTAATGAATGCATGGCTAGTGTTTCAGACATAACCGCGTAGGAAAATGTTCTACTAACAAATAGGATGAGGGTTAGTAAAAGTAACAATCAGTGTACTGTGTAAGCTCACTCTTTGGGTTGTGCAAGTTAGTTTGCTACTTTGCTTAGTTCCCTTGCATATCTTTACATGATTTCTTAGAAAAGCTCTCCTTAATTTCTTCTATATTTGAGGTATAACAATGTGATCGTTCTGTTATGTAACAGCTATTTGTTGGAACAGAGTTTGTCGGTGGACAATCTCTTTGTTTTCATTCTGGTTTTCAAGTATTTTAAAGTGCCACTGGAGTACCAGGTACAGTTAATAGCTAATGTGATAGGCAAAGTCCTAATATACTTTGTGATTTTCTGCTCACTCTTTCTTTGACATTGGAAACAAGAATCGGGTGCTTTCTTATGGTATTGCCGGAGCAGTGATCTTTCGTGCAGTGTTGATCATCCTAGGAGTAGCTACCATTCAGGTTGGTTGTCTCCCATGTTTCCATTATTATTTTTATCCGATTGTAATAATGCTTATAAGTTCCTCATGTTCTGTAGAGTTTTGAAGCGGTGAACTTATTTTTTGCTGCGATCCTGCTATTCTCTTCCTACAAGGTAAAACTGTTCTCCCGCGTTAAAAAATGATGTCATGCTTTTCATATTTTATTTTTCTTTCGTATACATAGTTACTTTGGCTGTTATTCATTGGCAACTTCCTTTATGAGAAGTTCTTGCTGGCACTTTTTTTTTCCATACGGTTCCAGAAAAGGATCGGGTTCCACTGTCATAAGATAACGGAACAGAAAGCATATAAACTTCACTGGGAATAAAAGGAAGTAAATCCTTTTATAAGTGCTAATCTTTTTTTAAGTTCTAGCAAGAACTGCAATGGAGGACCCAAAAACTGAGGGCTTTGAAGGCTGATTCACGGTTGGATGCTGATGGTCTAAAAAACTGTTTGATGCTGGTTATTTTGGCTGAAATATGAGCTGGGCTGGGGTGCAGATATCCCCCATGTAATATGTAATAAGTTTGCGTTCGTTTAAAACTTTGCTTTCCTAGATCAGCTGATTAGCCTTAGGAGGCGGCAGCTTTAGCTCGCTCTTTTACCTTTTGCACCAGGATGATTTTTTCCTTTGGCTAAAGCACAGTCTGATCCCTGTCTTTTAACAATCTGTTCAAGCAATTTAGTTGCATGTACTATCTTACCACAAACTTATTCAGCATAACCCTTTCATCATTTTTTTTGACGGGTAACCCTTCCATCGCTTAGCA
>NC_041381.1:70033900-70060159 GCF_002162155.2 Triticum dicoccoides
CTTCTTGTTCCAGTATATTATAACAATTGAACCAAGTTCTTACATGAGTCCATAAGTTGTCACCGATCCAATTCAATTTTTGGCTGCTTATTTGGAGTGGCACTTCTGTAAGTAGTATGATTTTTTTAGTAACTAAAGGTATATTAATATATCCAATACATGTGGATGCTAATGGCCATACTCATATGACAGCTATTTGCTGGAGACGATGAAGAATCTGATCTGACTGATAACTTCATTGTGAAAACATGCCAAAAATTCATTCCTGTCATTGGTAAATAACTTCATTAAATGATTATCAGTTTTTCTGATCTTTTTGTTATTTAGGTTATCAGCCTCTTCCACTTTCCGTTCCAGATCATAGCCACGATGACCAGATCCTCACTGGAATTTTGAAATATTTCTTTTGGAACTTAACTCCTTATTTACAGTAGTCACTCGTTTGCATGGGTGATGAACTCACTCTTCTGTTTCTTTTATCAGATTACTATGATGGTGACCGGTTTTTGACAAATCAAGATGGCATATGGAAAGTAAGTGGTGTCCAATTTAAGCATGGCCAATTATCACAACAGCTATTGAATAAGCTTGCTACTAGATATGATTGCTAACTAGTTACGCAATGTGATACGTCTATGTCCTGTAACATGGAAATTTTATCAATTCCACTAAATGTTTGGCTGGTTTACTAATTTTGCATGCACGGAAAGCTAACGCCAGCAGCAACACTGTGTGTTTGAGTGAACCATCTCAAAGACATATTTCAACTTCGTAAAGCTATTTGTTTCTGAATATGTCATTTTTTGTTTGATTTCTGCAGGCCACCCCATTACTCTTGACTCTGGCAGTGATCGAGCTAAGTGATATTGCTTTTGCTGTAAGTTCGTTCTCAATATTTCCCGCGTGATGTTTCCCTTTCCATTTTAGGACCACGAGCATGGGGATTAACATCTTCAGTTTGTAGGTCGACTCAATACCAGCAATCTTTGGTGTGACAAGAGACCCACTTATAATATTGTCATCAAATATTTTTGCTATTTCTGGTAAACCTTCTTTCTGTCCTTATGAACAAACTCTGTGCTATGTTTTTTTTTCATAGACAAATGGAGCATTTTTAAGTTAAAATTCTCCATCATTAGTGATGGATTACGCTGCCGACTTTTGATTTGTATATGTTTCAAAACTTGTCTTCCTCGTAAGACTTCGTTCTTTCATTCTTGCTTTCTATACACGGTTTTGAAGTTATTTCTTCCATTGATTTTTTATTTGTAAATTTCTATAATGTGAAGTTAATAGCTCAATGTGTATTTTTTAAGTCTCTGAAATCTGCTTCTGTTAATTCAGCCACACGTTGGGCTATTGCCTATTAGTAACACTAACCCTAGCTTCGTAGCAGTCTTCGATGCTCACGTTTGTCTTCTCTAATTACAAGAAACTGATATGGATGACCAAGTAATTTCATCATTTTAATGCTGTTGAGCAATTAGTAATCACATGTACTCCCTATATATTGTAAAAAAAAAGTCTTATATTTTGAGACAGGGGGAGTATTATACAACGAAAGATAAGTGATGCATGAAAAAGCACCTTGGATACCATAGGTGTTGATGCAGAATGTTCATACATAGCGCAAATTTGTGTATTCCTAATACACTTTGAAGTGTTAACATAATAACATGACGGAATTACCCTGTAGGCCTGAGGTCACTCTACGTACTCATTTCTGAGAGCATGTCTGAGTTGGAGTATCTGCAGGTAAATGTCCCTTGCTCTTCTAAAATTTCTTGAAATATTTAGTGATTATTATTGAATACATAATATCCCTTGCCTTTTAAAGTTTCTTGAAATATTTACTTATTTTTAAACACATAAAGAATATCCAGTAGTTAGCATTTCTATCATTTATAGTTTTTGCACTTAACTTTTAACGAACCAACCATTCAAATTTTCACCGAGATCTGTCCAGGTAGTGATAGCTGGCTGGTGATTGCCTTCTTGCTGCCATTTTCTTTAACCCCCATGCGCATGTATTGGTTCATGGATGGTCAAGGGTGTGAACATATCCATATTTGTAGGGGTGCAAGCGGCAACCTGCTTCGTCCCGTGAAACTCATCAATTAGTTTAAAATTTGCTCGCCACTTGCTTAAAATTAACACTACATTTATACTATGGTATTGTCCACTAGCCCACCCCGCTTGCATCCTTATGTATTTGTCTATTATTTATTTCGTGTCACTAATTGCTGTTGGCAATGTGCTCTCCAGCCTGCTGTTGGTATCGTTTTGGGCTTCATAGGGGCAAAGATGATCTTTGACTTTTGTGGTGAGCAATCATAGTTGTTATACTCATGGCATTCCACACTATGATCTGTCACCATTAACAGACCATGCTGATTATGCTGATTTGTGGCAGGTTATCATATACCAACTGAAGCTTCCCTTGCTGTTGTTACTACATGTCTTAGCGGTGGAGTAATATTGAGTCTTAGGAAAGCATCAAGTGAGGAACGTGACAAGTAGCCAACATGGTGTGGAGAAGGTAAAATCATTGAATTTATCATTGATGTATTCTTTCACAGATAGTCATACTACAACACAGATGTTATTTACAACCTAGAGAAAGTTGCCCTTTTCTCACTAAAGAATGTTTATGTGACTACGTTGAAGAACTTAGCTTGATAAAACATGTACGGGCTTCTGCGGTTCAAAGGATTCTCAATGGAATTTTGGAGGATTCTAATCCTTGGGAATTTTTCCTATGTGGGTTGTTTGATTTGTAAGATTGTAAACCATAGAAATTTTTCCTAAGGATTCATTTGCACTAGATTTCATAGGAAATTTTCCATCCACTCCAACCTCTTTGAAAGAATCCTACGCTTTTCCTATGCACAATCAAACATCATTACAATCCTGTAGTATCACAGTGGCATGCCAGTCTATTCCTACGTTTTGGAAATCCTGCGAATCAAAGAGGCCCATATATGCTTAACTGATCCTTGTTCGTAGGTCAAATACCCTTATTTTCCTTTTAGATCAATTTAACTAGAAAGAATCTGCAAGTGTTAACCTTTAAAAGAACAGGAAGTGCCTCGAAGGATTTGGCTTCATAACGATTGTTAGGGCTTTGTGCATGCTTGGCATAAATTAGGCTGGTACGTACTTAACTTCTTTGAGTTGTCGATGTACTACCATTCTACATCCGGTATGATTTTGGAGCCAGTGACCTGATCCTTTTGCCAAGAATCCTATAATGTATAATATATGAGCAGCCTTGGATTTGTCTACACCCATCAATATTTTAGTTGAAGTGATTATTATTGAAAATTCCGGAGCTTACTTTAAGCAACCTTCTGGGTGCCGTAGGCAAGAACCACACCATGTAGTATGCACAATATAACACATTCTTCTGATTTGCTTCCAGTCTTGACTTTTCGAATATGTTCAGATCAGACTCATTCTAGTCGTCGTTCCATCAAAATCTAGTAATTCATTTTTTTTAATGATGGGACGGTCATGTCATGAGTTGTTGGAAAACTCGTGTTGGATCATAGTACAGTACTTGTGTTGTTAGACATTACATATTCAACAAAGCAATTATGCCTATGTGCAGGGAACATGCTAGTATATCTTGGTTTCTTCCATGTGGAATTCTTGTTGCATGGCATGGCACTGAGCACATACATATAATTAAGCCGCTTCCTTTCTCTCAATGCAGTATATTTCACTCACTATCCGCCAGCCATGACTGAGTATAGAAAGAAGCAACAGGCTCCATTTGTTCAAAGTTTGCATAATGCAACAGCGCAAGTAACAGTCTGCATTTGTCTGTGAATTTTATAGCAATCAAGCTGATTGTGACCAAGATTGGTGCTCAAGGCATGACATAGATGCCTGATGCCTGAATTGATAAGTTACAAGTTCCAAATGCTACGAGTTTCTTCTGAAGCAGAAGGATTTGGGGACAGGTGATGCTAAGTCGGCGACCGCCCATTGTGAGGCAGTTTTTGTCATGGATGTTAGATGTTCAGAAGATTTAGCTTGTCCTAGGCATGATGGTATGTAGTACATCATACATGTAACTTGGCAATACTATGCCTGGTGCGGCCGTGTAAGTAGCAATTGATTCTTTGATTCTCCTGCCGAGCAAACCTCACTTGTAGAAACATGATGTCAAATGTAATTTGTTTCTGCATTTCCTCAATGTGCAGCCATTACATTCTGTACAATGTAACGTAATTTTGTTGCTTCCAAACCGCAACACGTAGATTCAGAATCACACACCATCCAGAATTACAATAGCATAATAGCACAACACAACATAAAATCGAGCCATAAGACATTGACAGATAACATGATAATTTCACCAAGGGAAGCAGCAAACCAGAATATTGTTTATTGTTCAATCTGAAGTCTGAAACTGGAATGAGCAAATGACCTTATGTACGACTATGCGAATGTCATGACATATCTACATTTTTTGTTGAACTAAACGGACCTTCTTGAAGACGTGATGTATCTAAAACATACGCCCTCTGTTCACATTATAATAAGATGTTCTAACTCTTCTTTTTCTGATTTGAATGTATATAGATGTATTTTAGTTTGTTTGTTCACTCATTTCATTCCGTACGTAGTCCATATTCAAATAGCCAAAACATCTTATATTTGTGATCGGAGGGAGTATATAACTAAATGGTACTAACATTGAAATCCAGCAGGTAACTGACTCAGACCTTGTTGTGATCGGAGGGAGTATACACTTCTTGTAATACTTTTTTTAGAACCTTTTTTGCCATTGTTGAGTGGTTAAAGCAGAACATTTAGCTTGTCCTAGACATGATGGTATCTACTCCCTCCGTTCCTAAATGTAAGCCTTTTTAGAGATTTCACTACAAACTACATACAAATGTATATGGACATATTTTAGAGTGTAGATTCACTCATTTTGATCTATATCTAGTCCATAGTGAAATATCAAAAAAGACTTATATTTAGGAACGGAGGGAATACATCATTTGTGTAACTTAGCAATACTATGCCTGGTGTGTCCATGTATCTGTTCTTTGATTCTCATCAAACCTCACTTAGAAACATGGTGTCAAATGTAAGTACTCCCTCCGTCCGAAAATACTTGTCATCAAAATGGACAAAAAGAGATGTATCTAGAACTAAAATACATCTAGATACATTTCCTTTTATCCATTTTGATGACAAGTATTTCCGGACGGAGGGAGTAATTGTTAGTACATTTCACTGAACACACTGATATCTGAAGACACCTCCAGATTTACAAATAGCAGAACAACGGAACATCAAAATGCAGACATAAAAAATTCACAGATAACATGATACTTCAATTCAGAAAGGGAAGTAGCAAACCAGAACACAACTTATTGTTCAATCTGAAGTCTGAAACTGGAATGAGGAAATGACCTTATGTACGACTATGGGAATGGCATGACATATCTACAATTTTTTGGAGAACTAAACCAACCTTTTCAAAGACACATAATGAATCTAAATTATATCTAAACGGTGCTAGTTTTGAAATCCTGCAGTTAACCGACTCAGACCTTCGTGCCATCAGCATCAGTAGCATAAACCTGGCCATATTCGCCCTTGTCATCCTCATCCTCATCCTCATCCAGATAGTCGGCCCTCGCATTAAGGGCCAGCATCTGGCAAACAAGCCAGAACAGAGCAGCGTCAAGGGCCAGGAAAGCGGCGCCTCCAAAGAGGCCGGTCTTTGCGGTGGGGCACAGGGTATCCATGTCATGGTGAATGTTACTGGTGCGATGGTGACCCTCTGTGATCGTTGCCCAGAGCAGCATTGCAAAAGCCAGAGCTGACACCAGCCTGATTTCATAACAGTTAGTAGCTAGTTGACGATAGTCGGACGGGGGTAAATAGGAAGTTAGAGTTATGGAGACAAACCTTGGAATCGAAAGGGTTTAAGCTTAGTAGAACTAAAACCGAGTACATGATGTGCGGTTTCAGTACTACTAGCTGTGAGGAGGAGGAGGTTAGCCTTGATGGCCAGGTGGTACCTCGGAAGGACACCTTTCGGTATTTGGGTTCAATGTTGCATGAGGATGGGGGTATTGATGAAGATGTGAACCATCAAATCAAAGCCGGATGGATGAAGTGGCGCCAAGCTTCTGGCATTCTCTGTGACAAGAGAGTGCCACAAAAGCTAAAAGGCAAGTTCTACAGGACGGCGGTTCGACCCGCAATGTTGTATGGCGCGGAGTGTTGGCCGACTAAAAGGCGACATGTTCAACAGTTAGGTGTGGCGGAGATGCGTATGTTGAGATGGATGTGTGGCCACACGAGGAAGAATCGAGTCCGGAATGATGATATACGAGATAGAGTTGGGGTAGCACCAATTGAGGAGAAGCTTGTCCAACATCGTTTGAGATGGTTTGGGCATATTCAGCGCAGGCCTCCAGAAGCTCCAGTGCATAGCGGACGGCTAAAGCGTGCGGAGAATGTCAAGAGAGGGCGGGGTCGACCGATTTTGACATGGGAGGAGTCCGTTAAGAGAGACCTGAAGGATTGGAGTATCGACAAAGAGCTAGCTATGGACAGGGGTGCGTGGAAGCTTGCTATCCATGTGCCAGAGCCATGAGTTGGTTGCGAGATCTTATGGGTTTCACCTCTAGCCTACCCCAACTTGTTTGGGACTAAAGGCTTTGTTGTTGTTGTTGTTGTTGTAGTTAGTAGAATGAACAATGTGAAACTTGATTACCATAGTAAGTAAATTAGTACTATTAAGTGCAGGAGACAGCGGTGTGCATAATGTAATGATTCAATTAGTCATACAGGGGAAATATAACAGCTTGCAGAATTAAACACTTGAACACCAAGCCTCAACCATAAATGGCAGAATTAAACACTTGAACATTAAGCCTCAATAAATTCCCTAGAGGATAATCCATTGAAACGAAGAACTAGAATGTTGGCAATGTTCAGCATTTATTTATGAAGTGCACGCTATCAAAAGAAACAAGGGTCCATCAACGACTGAGCATAGCTAATCTTCATCAAATGGCAGGGCTCAACAGGTGAACGAACATCAGAACATTAGTTAGGTACTGTTGCATCTAGTCCATATGAAATTCTTGGCCACAGAGCCAAAGGGAACTTACTCAGCAATAACAAAGAACACAGACAAGCTGGTGCTCTGAAATAACGCTCCACGAGGAACCGACTTGCCCTTGTACGGGTAAAAGATGGCAACGTGCCCAATGAAAGCAGCTAACACAAGTGCCACAATGGACAGGCTTCCCATTGCAATCGTTGGGTCACTCGGGAACTTGCAGATGACAACATCCTTTCCCTTGATAGGAGTTCCATAAGGAGGCTGCATTAATGGCAAAACGAGATTCACACCGAATTAAATTATACAGAAGAGAAGAGATCCATAACAAGTTACAGTCAGCTAAGAGGAAATATGCAGTTTGAGGTTTCCATAATTAGTTTGATTATTATGCTCCCGTATACACAGCTGGACTGTTTCGAGTGAAGTAAATAAATTTGATTATGGTCCTGGCATGAGAACTGAAATTCGCAGACCAGTAATCTTATTTGCAAAGGAGGTGGGTTCCTGAACTGATGTGTGCTAGTACTCCCTCCGTCCGAAAATACTTGTCATCAAAATGGACAAAAAGGGATGTATCTAGAACTAAAATACATCTAGATACATCCCCTTTTATTCATTTTGATGACAAGTATTTCCGGACGGAGGGAGTAGTATTTTTTTACTGAAAAACATATTCCAGAACATGTACTGAATTCAGTCAGCACTCTCCACAAGAAAGTGCATGCCTGATTCATCATATAACAGATATAAACAACACAAACCTTTTTGTTTTCTGCGACGACGCCGAGCAGAAACGCGAGGAGGCCAAACAAGGAGACGGTGAGGGCGATCCCCTTTGCCGAAGTCAAACCCATGGCTCCTGCGTAACAATGCACATATACCATCGGGTAAGAGGCAAAATCAATACTAGCAATGCAACACGAACGAATGTGTCATCACGACAGCATAGCAACAGCAGTAAATGCAACTAGGCTAGTAATAACAACCCCTTATATATCCCGGCATTCTCCGCCCGGTGCCACAGTTGCCAAATAAATAAACTACCAGCATAAATAAACTAGCATAACATGCCTTCTCAGATTCTAAATAAGGATGATCATAAGTTGTCGAGGGAATCTGCGCATCGAAATTACATTGGGGGGCAAAGAAAATGGTACTAGTACTAGCATCAATCTGTCGAGACCCGTGACACCCGTCGCACAAGCATCAGCCCGTCAATTCCGGATCCCACTCCCCGCCGCCAGACCGAGAGGCGGAGCTGATCGGCGAAACCACCTTCCCATCCGAAGGGGAGAGAACCGATGGATGGATGGATCGGTGCGTGTCCCACTCCCATCCCAACCAACGAAGAGACTGGAGAGAAGATCGAGACTGGGGGCAGGGGCCGGCGGATTACCGTGAGCGGAGACGTCCGAAGGAGGTGGACGGCCGGCAACCCTGGCTGCGTCGCGCGTGAATCTCTCTTTTCTTCTCTTCTCTTTTCTTCTCCCCCCGCGTCCGCCACTCCTGCAATTCACGGCGGTGGGACGATGGAGGAAGGAAGGAAGGTCTGTGGTCAACTCCACCCCGCAGGCCACGGACGGATATAGCAGTGTACGGTGTGAGTCTGCGAGTGGGGTCGAGTGGGCCCGACGAGGCCGCTTCGGACGGCACACGGTTGGGCTTTTCCGGGGAGCACGGGGAAAACAGAAGGGAGAATCTTTGTCTTTGTTACAGAAAGACCGAATCTTGTTTAACTGATTATGAATCTCGCCTGAAAGGCTGGAAATAATTCTTTTTATTTTTTTTTGAGGACAGAGTAGACCAAACTACTCTGGAGGAACATTAGACTCAGACAGCATCAGCGATCGATCAACATTTTATCCCCCTTGCTCCTGTTCAAAGCCGCTAGCTCATGTGCTAGTCTGTTGCATTTCCTGCTTCCGTATTGTACGTTGCAAGCAGCAAAACCCTTCATTTCCTCCTTCATATCCATGATTAGGCCGTAGTAGGCACATCGGGTCGGACGCTGGGCAGTTAGCTCTTTGATGATTACCTGATTGTCCATCTCGAGTACCACCTCGCCATTGAAATATCTTCTCATAGTCTGTAAACCGACCAGAGCCGCACGCGCCTCGGCCTCCTCCACACTGTTGCAAGGCGGGAGTTTTTTGCTGACCGACAGGAAAACCAGTCCTCTATGGTCTCGAGCAACCACCCCCGCCGCACTCTCTCCTGTCGCTGCACAGAAAGCAGCGTCAGAGTTGATTTTTGCGGTTCCGCGACCCGGAGCTCTCCACTTGTTCTCTTGGTTGACTGACAGCAGCCCTGTACTAGACTCTCCATCCTCACGCTCTGTGCGCCCTTTCAGCCTATCAGCGAATGCCCCTGCTCCTTTGAGATCCTCCTCGTACTGCAATAAGAATTGTACCGAGGCCCCGATCGATTCTCTCCCATTATTCCGCATGCTGTCTTCTCTCAGGTGCCAGCAGCGCCACAGGAGAAGCAGCAGTTTGGCGCGCATCTCTTCATCCTCCGCGCATAGGGCAACCTGCAGCCAGTCCACACCGGTGTACCTTAGCTTATGTTCGGCCGGTAGCCTCCATACACCTCTCAAAGCCGTCCTTAGGGCCCTGCTCTTAGTACATGCAATAACAGCATGGTATTCATCCTCTTTGGCATTACCACATAAGCTGCACGTTGCATCCACTTCCAGCGATCTCTTCCATTTATTCTCCTTGGTGGCCAGGGTGTTAGTTGCCACTCTCCAAGCAAATATACGGACCTTTTCCGGGACTCTAGTTTTCCAGATGAGATCCCATATACTTCTGTCATTTGGATCACTTGTGGAGCTCGATGGGATGTGATGCGCTTGATCACGGAGAGTAGCCGCGAGTTTATACGCACTTCTAACAGAGAAAGATCCATTCTTCTCATGATGCCAAGCAACACAATCGCCTACTTTTGATAACGGGATATTGATCTTGCAAATCTCATCCGCGTCAAAAGGGTAGAAGAGTTGTCGTATGAGCGGTTCATTCCATTCCTTCCTTTCGGGCAACATAAGTTGGTTGACCCATCGAATCCGAGAACGCTTAATGAAAGAGGCCGTCATGAGACCTTCTTTCCTTGGGATCCACTGATCCCTTTGGATTTGAATGTTTTTTCCATCCCCCACTCGCCATATCAGACCCTTCTTAAGCAGCTCAAGCCCGAATTCAATGGCTCTCCAGACCGGGGACGCATCTGAGGCGAAAACTGTGTCAAGAAGGTTCCCATTTGGATAGTACTTTGACTTGAGAACTCTTGCACACAGGCTGTCTGGATTTTGAATGAGTCTCCATCCCTGTTTCGCTAGAAGAGCTTGGTTAAACAAGTGCATGTATTTAAAGCCAATACCTCCCGCTCTCTTTGGCTTGATCATACGATCCCACGCCATCCAATGCACCTTCCTCTATCCCTCATCCTCTCCCCACCAGAATTTCTGAATCATCATCTCATATTTGTCGCAGAAACCTTTTGATAGCATAAAGACACTCATGATGAACGTTGGGAGGGCCTGCACGACCGATTTCACGTGAACTTCCTTTGCTGCAAACGACATAAATTTTTCCGACCAGTTACTACATCTTTTCCCGAACCTGTCCATAATAGGCTGAAACTGCTCGTCCTTCATTCTTCCCTCCGGAGTGGGAAGCCCAAGATACTTACTTTCAAAGGCCTCGGCTACCACTCCCAGAATTCGTTTAATCTCTTCTCTTGATCCCGACGGGCAGATCTCACTAAACAGTATGGAGCATTTGTTCTGGCTAAGGAGTTGTCCCGTACACTTTTGAAAAGTGTTCAAAACATTCTTGATCACCTCCGCTTGTTCTGTCACAGCCTTGAATAATATTAAACTATCATCTGCAAACAGAAGGTTTGAGATACCCGGGCTGTTTCTGGCGATCTTGATCGGGCTCAGTCTATTTGCAGCAATCTCCTTCTTCAAAAGAAGCACCAGACCGTCAGCCACAAAGAGGAAGAGATAAGGGCTTAACGAATCACCCTGTCTGAGTCCTTGGGAGGGGAGAAAGGGTTCCAACAACTCGCCGTTGCACTTGACCGAAAACCTTACTGATTTGACACATTGCATCACCCAATTGGTCCATGTGTTGCAGAAGCCAACTTTCCGTAGGACACCTTCGAGGAACACCCAGCTCACTCTATCGTACGCCTTGGCAAGATCTAACTTGTAAGCACAATAATTGTCCCTCTCCTTTTTACAGTGCTGAATCTTGTGAAAACATTCAAAGGCAATGATGGCATTATCCGTGATCAATCTGCCCGGGATGAACGTGCTCTGGGTTTCTGAGATGATCCCATCCAACATGGGGCGCAACCGATTGACAAGGCACTTTGAGATCACCTTGTAGATGACGTTGCATAAACTGATTGGTCTGAAATCTTTAAGAGACTGGGGATCTTTTCCTTTTGGAATTAGCACGATCACCGTGTCGTTGACTCCTTCAGGCATAATACCATCCTCAAAGAAAGCCCTCACACTTCTGATCACATCCTCTTTGATATCTCCCCAATTTCTTTGGAAGAAACGAGCCGGGAAACCATCAGGCCCAGGGGCCTTAAGGGGACCGATCTGAAAAAGGGAGTCACTGATTTCCACATCACTGAATGGTTTAGTTAAATCTTTGTTCATGTCCACTGTAATTCGGTTAGTAACCAGCTCCAGAATTTCATTGGGATCGGTGTTCTCGTCGGCCGTGTATAGGCTCCGGAAGAAATCGTTAGCTAACACATGCAGACCCTTTGTATCCTCTACCCAGTTTCCATTGGCATCCCGAAGTTTTTGGATGGCATTTTTCTTTTGCCGCCACGTCGCTTTCTGATGGAACCATTTAGTGTTTCTGTCCCCTTCGCTAAGATACGTAGCTCTCGACCTCTGCCTCCACATGATCTCCTCTCTGAGGAGCAACTCATCTAACTCCTTCTCTAACTTCTCTGCTTCCTTTTCAAGTTCAACCGTAGGTGTGCAGTTCCAAATTCTTTGGAGACTCTTTCTTATCTTTGCAGTCTTCCTGATGACCGAGCCAAAGTCTCTCTTGGCCCAGCTTGTAAGTTCTTTCTGCATGGTCTTTAACTTGGTACCCAGCATGCTCATGTTCTCTGCCAGACCACTTTTGTTCCACGTCTCCTTGATAGTTGGTTGGAGTGACTCCGCCCTCTCCCACATATGTTCGTATCTGAAGCAGCCATGATGTTCAGCCGTAACAGGCCTCCACTCCTTCCTACTGCCCAACCGTAAAAGGATTGGTAGGTGATCAGACCGGGAAGAGAAAATGTGTTCCATCGAGGCACTAGTAAAAAGATCTGACCACGCTGCGGATGCGACAAATCTGTCTAATCTCGCCCGGACATTTAGGCTGCCTTGCTGCTTGTATCTAAACATATTTTAGTTGAGCGGCGAGTAATTTCGGACAAAGAAAATAATAAGTAGAAAATGCGAACTTTTTCTAGGGAATGCCATCATGTAGGACGCCAAATCTCGAGCATTTTAAATTTCCAATGAGTCCGACTCAACAATAATCAGGGAGCATAAACTCCCCTATGCAGAGACTAGGGTTTAGACTCCAAATCGCCGCTGAGTTCTACTTGAGAGCGGATGTCCTGCAGCCAAAAAATTCATCAGGGCGCTGATAATCTCCAAATGCAGGGAGTATTGTACCTGGAATAACCACCAAAATTGGTGTATACAACATAACAAGGAAGAACAGAAACATAAGTCCGAGAAAGTAAGTATGCATTTGAATGAAATTTGCCATGTGAGAGTGGAGATAATGGCCAACAACTAGGATTGGAACTTGCAATGGCCTAATTATCAGCAAATAGCTTCTATTTCCGGGCACTAGAACGAAACCCCTTCTTACCGCAAGCTTTTAATAATATGGCATTACGTGCGACTATCTCCACTATAGAAAGGAAAAAAAGAGAGGATCAAATTTTCTAGTAAATATTAGAAAAAAGGCTTTCTACATAGGGATCGTAAAAACAATGATTTTTCCCTATCAGTTGTAGGAAGGAAGGACACTTCACGAGAATCAAAAAATTCATCATGAAGTTGCCAAGCATGGCTTTAAAAACAATCCATTAGGTGTTAAATGGAATTGCTAGGGCCAGACACATTTGACATGGACATAATGAAACAAGACTTCCAATGAGGGGGAAACCACATGGCAATTTCAAGAAAAATAATAACTTGTCATGCCCGTCTTTATAAAATACAAGAAAATAAAAACTTGACATTGGTATTTATCAAGAAGGTACACATTTGCCATTTTTTGACTATGCACAATAGGGTAAACCCCCATAGTAATTTTTATTAATTAATTAAATAAAGCAGCACAAAAAGTCTAAAAGGCTTGAGCTGAGCCGGAGAAAGCAAGAAAAAAAGTAAGGATACGCCTAAAAAGAAAAAGAAAAGAAAACAAAAATACATCAATTGTGCAAACCAAGCATTGAACAACACATCAAATTCCCTCTTAATCCTATGTTTTAAGAGATTGAGCTCATAGAGATAAGTATCTCTTGGTGATCCATAAAGACCAAGATGCCAGGATGATGACTTCCATGGAAAATGTCACCTGAAATTTGCTTCACATATGCAATTTCTTCAAGGACAAGCATGTTATGAGATCTAGTACGACAAACATAATCCCAACACTGGTCAACAAAGGGGCATGTCCAAAACAGATGTTGTAGTGTCTCCTCTTGCATACAAGAAAGTGTGGCACAATTATATGGACCCAAGTGAAAAGTTTTCCTTCAAAGCAAATTCCCGGTATTTAATCTATCATGCAGGAGCATCCAAAAGAAAACCTTATGTTTCGGCTGACAGGAGCACTTCCAAATCCATTTAAATTGAGGAGGTACTACTTGCAAACCATAATCACTCTATATGCTTGGGCAACAGAAAACACCCCACTGCCCCAGATATAGCTCCACATATATGTGTTCTCCCTAAGCTCAGAATTTCAGAGTGAGTCACACAAGTCTTCCATTTGAGTAAATTCACCAAAAACTTGAGTAGAAAGTGGTAAGTGAAAAAGATCTTTCCAGATACTCATGCTGAAGCACCTTATGGACTGTGATCCATTGATCATTGGCAAAAGAAAATAGATGAGGGAAAATAACTTGAAAACACTCAGTATGCCAAGGGTCAGACCAAAAGAACACACTCCGTCCATTCCCCACATGACACCTGGCAATGGATTTAAAGTTATCAACCAGGCCCAAATTTGCCTTCCACCAAAAAGATCTTTCCACATGAGTTCTAGGGAGCCTTCCATTACTGTATAGGATTCCCAAATCTGTTACAGAATTTATGCAGATTCTTCATGAGCAAAGCTTTATTCCATACAAACATGTCTAACACACCTAAGTCCTCTGATCCTTTGGTCTACAAATCATTTTCCAAGCCACCATAACAGGTCTATGGTCTTCTAGGTCAGGGCCTCTCCAAAGACAATGCCTCAAATATTTGATAACCTAATGTTTAATTGTCACATGAACATCAATGTAGCCCACGAAAAATATTGTGAATGAAGCAAGAACTGATTTTACCAGGAGCAATCTTCCAGCCATAGCCATGAAAGAAGCAATGCCCACTAGTTGCTTGGCCACTCTATTCACCAGAGGGAGGCACTGCTCAACAGTAGGCTTGGTCAGTCCAAGGGGCAGCCCCAGGTAAGTAAGAGGAAAGTGCCTCTTCTCGGTTCATCTTCATCACCCGGACGATTTCTTGATCCGCCTCCGCTCCATGGAGGATCGTGCCCGTGTCGCCGTTGGTTGCCTCCGTTCGCAGTGCTTCCGGCTGGTCTTCAGCCCCTGGAGCAGCCTTGCCAGCGGCGAGCCCGTTTCCACGCGGTTCCGTGTGCGCATCGTGATGCGCGGTATCCCCGATCACGCATGGTGCCGTTCCTCTGCTCACACCCTTCTCGCCCCTTTCCGTCTCATCGATGAGATTGCGCCGGAGACCAGTTCGGGGCAAGACATGTCGGCGTTCCATCTCTCAGCCTGGACGGCCAACCCGGACGCCATTCCGCGCTCTTATGAGCTGCTGTTGCCGGAACGGGACGACGTGCCATTCGATGCCGACCAGGACCGTGTGTCCCGCTTCGCACGCCCGCTGCTTCGTTTCCCTGTGTCCATTCATGTCGAGTAGACCGAGGACTACCGTTTTCCCAGCCGGCCACCGCCGCCCGCCCCCGGTGCGGATCCCGACCCTGACCGTGCCTCCCCTCCGGTCCCGGAGCCATGGCCTCGCCGTCATGAGTTCCTGCCCAGGGAGCCTGGTGGTCCTGCCTCAGGGTGTTCCTCCCGTCGGGGCTCCAGTGGTGGGCGTGGCCGCCGCCGGCAGCTTCCTTACCGGGGTTGGCAGGGTATCTTGGGACCGCATCCCCTTGCTGGCCCGGTCGTGCCTCAGATCCCTGCTGCTCTACGTCTGACTCCTCCTGCCGTCAGCAATCCTGCTTTGCTTTTGGATAAAGCAGGGCCCGCCGCGCCAAGCCCTGTTGACTGGATTCAAACGCCGTCGCCCGCTCCCGCGATGCTTCTAGAGCCCGCCTCGGTTGCGACACGCGCCAGTTCCGTGTTGGCCGCCGCGGCTCCAGAACCTTCCCCACAACGCACCCGGTCTCCATCGCCCCCACCTTCTCCTGTGCTGCTTTTGGCGCCTTCCCCAGATGTGACACGCGCCAGCCCTGCGCTGGCTGGCACAAATCCCGTTCCGACAGCTGGCCTGGCCCCCCCGGCCCCCACCCCGACAGCACTATCTCCTGTCTCTGCCCCAGTCGGTGCGCCGGACGTGTCCTCTGCTCCAATCGGCGACTCCGTTGCTGCTGGCCCCACCGGGCCACCGGCTGGTTGTAGCGCGCCCTCTGCGGCGCTGGTTTCCGAGGTTGATACGCCTTCTGCTTCGGATCGGCCGTCCCTGGCGGCTAGTGGTGATCACCTCGTGGGCTCGACCCCATCCCCCGACATCGTGCATGGCCAGGTCACTTCGACCCATGCTGCGGCCCAGGACGCGCCACATCTCCCCAACCCATGCAGGGCCATGCAACCATACTCCCGACCAGATCAGCTCAAGGAATTCATTTCCTCCATCTCCACCCCGGTGTCTCCGGTTCTGCCTACCCCTAGTCCGCGGCGTGGCAGGGCTGCCCTTCCGCCCAGCTTCACCCCGCGCCGTAGCGCACGCATTGCCAAAGCCGACCGTGGGTTAGATTCTGAGGCAAAAGCCAAGCGCGTTCTACTTCTCCGTTTGGGCCTCCTCAAGGAAGACGAGCCAGTCTCGGACGCAATTCTCGTCCGCTACAACAAGTTGTTCGAGCTGCCTCTGGCCATTGATGGCGTGCGCGCCTTTGCTAATTTCTACGGTTGGAGTATCCCACAATCCATCCTTGGAAGCTTGGCGTCCTCCTCTTCCCTGCCATGCCCGTCCGCGGCATGATCCCAGCCTTTTGGCTCCATGTGTGATGCCCACTTCTTAATGTTGGACAACCTCAAAGTTGTATTTTGGAACGTGCGCAGTCTTAATAGCCGTGCTAAGTGCACCGCTGGGTGATCCACTCTGCCTTGCCTTGTATTGTTTGCATTCAAGAAACTAAACTTTCTTCGGTCTCGTCGGCGCTTGTTATTGAGACTCTGGGCGCCCCCTTTGATGGGTTCAATTTGACAATATTGTTATCCGTATCTTTCTTCTTTTGCATATCACACAAATCAACAAAATTATTTAGATGAGTAGCGACATCTTCACTAGGAAGGCCGGCGAATTGATCTTTCATAACAAGATTCAACAAAGCGGTATTGATTTCACAAGACTCATCATTATTAAGAGGAGCAATCGGAGTACTAAGGAAATCATTATTATTGGTATTCGAGAAGTCACACAATTTGGTATTATCTTGTGCCATGGCAACAAGTAATCCAACACACAAGTAAACAGAAAGGCAACAAGGAAAAGGCAAACGGGAAAGAGAGGAGGAGATTGGGAAAGAGAGGGCAAATTAAACAGCAAGGGTGAAGTGGGGGAGAGTAAAACGAGAGGCAAATGGCAAATAATGTAATGCGAGAGATAGGGATTGCGATGGGTACTTGGTATGGTTGACTTTCTTGCGTGAGCCTCCCGGCAACGGCGCCAGAAATTCTTCTTGCTACCTCTTGAGCACTGCGTTGGATTTCCCCGAAGAGGAGAGGATGATGCAGTAAAGTAGCATAAGTATTTCCCTTAGTTTTTGAGAACCAAGGTATCAATCCAGTAGGAGACCACGCACAAGTCCCACGTACCTACACAAAACGATAGCAACTCGCAACCAACACTTAGGGGTTGTCAATCCCTTCACGGTCACTTACGAGAGTGAGATCTGATAGAGATAATATTTTTTGGTATTTTTGATAGATAGATGCAAAGTAAAAAGTAAAGGCAAAGTAAAAACAAAGCAAGTAAATAAAGTGATATAGATTGATATGATGAGAACAGACCCGGGGGCCATAGGTTTCACTAGTGGCTTCTCTCGAGAGCATAAGTATTCTACGGTGGGTGAACAAATTACTGTTGAGCAATTGACAGAATTGAGCATAGTTATGAGTATATCTAGGCGATGATCATGTATATAGGCATCACGTCCAAAACAAGTAGATCGAAACGATACTGCATCTACTACTATTACTCCACTCATCGACCGCTATCCAGCATGCATCTAGAGTATTAAGTAAAAATAGAGTAACGCCATAAGCAAGATGACATGATGTAGAGGGATAAATTCATGCAATATGATAAAACCCCCATCTTGTTATCCTCGATGGCAATAATACAATACGTGCCTTGCAACTCTTTCTATCACTGAGTAAGGACACCGCAAGATTGAACCCAAAGCTAAGCACTTCTCCCATTGCAAGAACTACCAATCTAGTTGGCCAAACCAAAAAGATAATTCGAAGAGACTTGCAAAGATAACTCAATCATACATAAAAGAATTCAGAGAAGAATCAAATATTTTCCATAGATAATACTGGATCATAAACCCACAATTCATCGATCTCAACAAACACACCGCAAAAAGGATTACATCGAATAGATCTCCACGAGACAGGGGGAGAACATTGTATTGAGATCCAAAAAGAGAGAAGAAGCCATCTAGCTACTAGCTATGGACCCGAAGGTCTGAAGTAAACTACTCACACTTCATCGGAGGGGCTATGGTGATGATGTAGAAGCCCTCCATGGTGGATGCCCCCTCTGGCGGAGCTCCGGAACAGGCCCCAAGATGGGATCTCGTGGATACAGAAAGTTGCGGCGGTGGAATTAGGTTTTTGGCTCTTGTTCTGATCGTTTGGAGATACGTAGGTATATATAGGAGGAAGGAGTACGTCGGTGGAGATCCGAGGGGCCCACGAGGTAGGGGGCGCGCCCAGGGGGGCGCCCTCCACCCTCGTGACCGCCTCAGGCGCTTCTTGGAGTAGGGTCCAAGTCTCCTGGATCACGTTCGGTTGGAAAATCACGATCCCGAAGGTTTCATTCCGTTTGAACTCCGTTTGATATTCTATTTCTTCGAAATACTGAAAAAGGCAAAAAACTGCAATTCTGGGCTGGGCCTCCGGTTAATAGGTTAGTCCCAAAAGTAATATAAAAGTGGAAAATAAAGCCCAATATAGTCCAAAACAGTAGATAAAGTAGCATGGAGCAATAAAAAATTATAGATACGTTGGAGACGTATCAAGCATCCCCAAGCTTAATTCCTGCTCGTCCTCGAGTAGGTAAATGATAAAAAAAGAAATTTCAATGTAAATCTTCTTAATTGTGATACGAATATTCAGATCCGAAAGATTCAAGACAAAAGTTTATATTGACACAAAAACAATAATACTTCAAGCATACTAATCAAAGCAATCATGTCTTCTCAAAATAACATGGCAAAAGAAAGTTCATCCCTACAAAATCATATAGTTAGGCTATGCTTCATTTTCGTCACACAAAGATGTTCCCAACTTCTATACCCCCGATGACAAGCCAAGCAATTGTTTCATACTTAAATAATCTCAAACTTTTTCAACCTTCACGCAATACATGAGCGTGAGCCATGGATATAGCACTATGGGTGGAATAGAATATGATGATGGGGATTGTGTGGAGAAGACAAAAAAAGGAGAAAGTCTCACATTGACGAGGATAATCAACGGGCTATGGAGATGCCCATCAATTGATGTCAACATGAGGAGTAGGGATTGCCATGCAACGGATGCACTAGAGCTATGAATGCTCAACAAAAGAAAACTAGTGGGTGTGCATCCAACTTACTTGCTCACGAAGACCTAGGGCATTTAAGGAAGCCCATCGTAGGAATATACAAGCCAAGTTCTATAATGAAAAATTCCCACTATTATAAAAAGACAACTTATGAGACTCACTACATGAAAACAAGGTGCTACTTTGAAGCACAATATATGAGACTATATGAAGAACAAGGTGCTACTTTGAAGCACAAGTGTGGAAAAAGAGATAGTAGCATTACCCTTTTTATTTTCTTTTTTTTATTTTCTTTTTTTTGGGCCTTTCTTTTTTTTCTTTTTGCCCTTTCTCTTTTTTTTTATTTGGGCAATGCTCTAATAATGATGATCATTACACTTCTATTGAATACAACACAAGGATTACAACTCGAAACTTAGAACAAGATATGACTCTATATGAATGCCTCCGGCGGTGTACCGGGATGGTGCAATGAATCAAGAGTGACATGTATGAAAAATAATGCATGGTGGCTTTGCCGCAAATACGATGTCAACTACAAGATCATGCAATGGCAATATGACAAAAGTAATGCATGTCATGATGATGATGGTGGAAGTTGCATGGCAATATATCTCGGAATGGCTATGGAAATGCCATAATAGGTAGGTATGGTGGCTGTTTTGAGGAAGATATAAGGAGGTTTATGTGTGATAGAGCATATAGTATCACGGGGTTTGGATGCACCGGCGAAGTTTGCACCAACTCTCAAGGTGAGAAAGGGCAATGCACGGCACCGAAGAGGCTAGCAATGGCGGAAAGGTGAGAGTGCGTATAATCCATGGACTCAACATTAATCAAAAGAACTCATATACTTATTGCAAAAATTTAGAAGTCATCAAAAATTCAAGTACTATGCACATGCTCCTAGGGGGATAGATTGGTCAGAAAAGACCATCGTTCGTACCCGACCGCCACTCATAAGGATGCACAAGCCAGGTACACTTCATGTTTCAAATTTGTTACATAACTTTAACCATACGTGCATGCTACGGGATTTGCAAACTTCAACACAAGTATTTCTCAAATTCATAATCACCCAACTAGCATGACTTTGATATTATCACCTCCATATCTCAAAACAATTATCAAGCATCAAACTTATCTTAGTATTCAATTCACTCAAAAGAAAGTTTCACATATCTTGAATACCAAGTATATTAACATTAAGCAAATTACCATGCTATATAAGACTCTCAAAATAATCTAAGTGAAGCATGAGAGATCAAATAGTTTCTTTAAAACAAATCCACCACTGTGCTCTAAAAGATCTAAGTGAAGTACTAGAGCAAAAATTATCACGCTCAAAAGATATAAGTGAAGCACAATGAGCAAAACTATCAAGCTCAAAAGATATAAGCGAAGCACATAGAGTATTCTAACAAATTCTAATTCATGTATGGCTCTCTCAAAAGATGTGTACAGCAAGGATGATTGTGGTAAACTAACAAGCAAAGACACAAATAATACAAGACGCTCCAAGCAAAACACATATCATGTTGGTGAATAAAAATATAGCTCCAAGTAAATTACCGATGGAAGTGAACGAAAGAGGGGATGCCTTCTGGGGCATCCTCAAGCTTTGACTTTTTGGTGTCCTTGGATTATCTTGGGGGTTCCATGGGCATCCCCAAGCTTAGGCTCTTGCCACTCCTTGTTCCATAATCCATCAAAAGAATTCACCCAAAACTTGAAAACTTCACAACACAAAACTCAACAGAAATCTCGTGAGCTCCGTTAGAGAAAGAAAACAAAAGACTACTTCAAGGTACTGTAATCAACTCATTCTTTATTTATATTGGTGTTAAACCTACTGTATTCCAACTTCTCTATGGTTTATAAACTAATTTACTAGCCATAGATTCATCAAAATAAGCAAACAACACACGAAAAACAGAATCTGTCAAAAACAGAACAGTGCGTAGCAATATGTAACTAACGCAAACTTATGGAACTCTAAAACTTCTATCAAAATAGGAAGTCCTGGACAATTTGTTTGTTGATCAGCAGCAAAAAGAATCAACGCAAAATCACGTTCCTTTGATTTATCATAATTATATTCGTGCGCGCAAAGTTTCTGTTTTTTAGCAGAATCAAATCAACTATCATCGTAGGTTATCCTATAGGTCCTACTTGGCACAAACACTAATTAAAACATAAAACCACGTCTAAACAGAAGGTAGATGGATTATTTATTCCTAAACAGAAGCAAAAACGAAAAAACACAAAATAAAATTGGGTTGCCCCCCAACAAGCGCTATCGTTTAACGCCCCTAGCTAGGCATAAAAGCAAGGATAGATCTAGGTATTGCCATCTTTGGTAGGCAATCCATAAGTGGCTCTCATGATAGATTCATAAGGTAATTTTATTTTCTTTATAGGGAAGTGTTCCATACCCTTCTTTAAGGGAAATTGGAATCTAATATTCCCTTCCTTCATATCAATAATTGCACCAATCGTTCTAAGGAAAGGTCTACCAAGAATAATAGGACACGAAGGATTGCAATCTATATCAAGAATGATAAAATCTATGGGAACATAATTCCTATTTGCAACAATAAGAACATCATTAATTCTTCCCATAGGCTTTTTAATAGTGGAATCCGCAAGATGCAAGTTTAGAGAGCAATCATCAAAATCACGGAAATCTAGCAAATCACATAAAGTTTTGGGAATAGTAGAGACACTAGCACCCAAATCACATAAAGCATGAAACTCATAATATTTAATTTTAATTTTAATAGTAGGTTCCCACTCATCATAGAGTTTTCTAGGGATAGAAACTTTCAACTCAAGTTTTTCTTCATAAGATTGCATCAAGGCATCAACGATGTGTTCGGTAAAGGCTTTATTTTGACTATAAGCATGAGGAGATTCTAGCACGGATTGCAACAAGGAAATACAACCAATCAAAGAGCAATTTTCATAATTAAATTCCTTGATATCCAAAATAGTGGGTTTAGCAACATCACGTTTTTTATTAATTTCAATCCCACTTTCATCAATTTCATCATCAAGATCTAGAAACTCCGAATTCTTAGAACGCCTTCTAGGTAAAGGAAGATAATCTTCAGATTCATCAAGATTCATATTTCAAAATAAAGATTTAATGGGGGACACATCAATAACTTTTAGATCTTCATCTTGATTTTCTTAGGGATTGGAAGAACACGCTTTAATAAAGGCATCTTTGGAAGCACGCATCCTAGTGGTTCTTTCCTTGCACTCATCACTGGAAATTCTCATGGCTTTGAGAGACTCATTGATATCATGCTTAGGAGGAATAGATCTAAGCTTTAAAGAATCAATTTCAAGAGAAATTCTATCAACATTCCTAGCCAAATCATCAACTTTAAGCAATTTCTCTTCAAGCAAAGCATTAAAATTCTTTTGTGAATTCATAAACTCTTTAACACTACTCTCAAATTCAGAGGGCATCTTATTAAAATTTCCATAAGAGTTATTGTAGGAATTTCCATATTATTAGAAGGATTACTAGGATAAGGCCTAGGATTAAAATTCCCTCTATAAGCGTTGTTTCCAAAACTATTCCTACCAACAAAATTCACATCCATAGATTCATTATTATTCTCAAGCAAGGTAGATAAAGGCATATCATTGGGATCAAGAGGAGTATTTTTAGGAGCAAACATCTTCATAAGTTCATCCATCTTTTCAGTCAAAACATTGATTTCTTCTATAGCATGCACTTTCTTACTAGAAGATCTTTCGGTGTGCCATTGAGAATAATTAGCCATAATATAATCAAGCAATTTGGTAGCATCCCCTAACGTAATTTCCATAAAAGTGCCTCCCGCGGCCGAATCTAAAAGATTTCTAGAAGCAAAATTCAATCCGGCATAAAAAATCTGTATGATCATCCATAAATTCAAACCATGAGTATGGCAATTGTGAAGCATTAATTTCACTCTTTCCCAAGATTGGGCAACATGCTCATGATCAAGTTGTTTAAAATTCATGATGTCGTTCCTAAGAGTGATAATCTTAGCGGGAGGAAAATACTTAGAGATAAAAGCATCTTTGCACTTGTTCCAAGAATCAATACTATTTTTAGGCAAAGATGAAGACCAAACTTTAGCACGATCTCTAAGGGAAAACGGAAATAACTTCAATTTGACAATATTGTTATCCGTATCTTTCTTCTTTTGCATATCACACAAATCAACAAAAAAATTTAGATGAGTAGCGACATCTTCACTAGGAAGGCCGGCGAATTGATCTTTCATAAAAAGATTCAACAAAGCGGTATTGATTTCACAAGACTCATCATTATTAAGAGGAGCAATTGGAGTACTAAGGAAATCATTATTATTGGTATTCGAGAAGTCACACAATTTGGTATTATCTTGTGCCATGGCAACAAGTAATCCAACACACAAGCAAACAGAAAGGCAATGAGGAAAAGGCAAACGGGAAAGAGAGGAGGAGATTGGGAAAGAGAGGGCAAATAAAACGGCAAGGGTGAAGTGGGGGAGAGGAAAACGAGAGGCAAATGGCAAATAATGTAATGCGAGAGATAGGGATTGCGATGGGTACTTGGTATGGTTGACTTGCTTGCGTGAACCTCCCCGGCAACGGCGCCAAAAATTCTTCTTGCTACCTCTTGAGCACTGCGTTGGATTTCCCCGAAGAGGAGAGGATGATGCAGTAAAGTAGCGTAAGTATTTCCCTCAGTTTTTGAGAACCAAGGTATCAATCCAGTAGGAGACCACACACAAGTCCCTCGTACCTACACAAAACGATAGCAACTCGTAACCAACGCTTAGGGGTTGTCAATCCCTTCAAGGTCACTTACGAGAGTGAGATCTGATAGAGATAATATTTTTGGTATTTTTGATAGATAGATGCAAAGTAAAAAGTAAAGGCAAATTAAAAACAAAGCAATTAAATAAAGTGATATAGATTGATATGATGAGAATAGACCCGGGGGCCATAGGTTTCACTAGTGGCTTCTCTCGAGAGCATAAGTATTCTACGGTGGGTGAACAAATTACTGTTGAGCAATTGACAGAATTGAGCATAGTTATGAGTATATCTAGGCGATGATCATGTATATAGGCATCACGTCCAAAACAAGTAGATCGAAACGATTCTGCATCTACTACTATTACTCCACTCATCGACCGCTATCCAGCATGCATCTAGAGTATTAAGTAAAAATAGAGTAACGTTGTAAGCAAGATGACATGATGTAGAGGGATAAATTCATGCAATGTGATAAAAACCCCATCTTGTTATCCTTGATGGCAACAATACAATACGTGCCTTGCAACTCTTTCTATCACTGAGTAAGGACACCGCAAGATTGAACCCAAAGCTAAGCACTTCTCCCATTGCAAGAACTACCAATCTAGTTGGCCAAACCAAAAAGATAATTCGAAGAGACTTGCAAAGATAACTCAATCATACATAAAAGAATTCAGAGAAGAATCAAATATTTTCCATAGATAATATTGGATCATAAACCCACAATTCATCGGTCTCAACAAACACACCGCAAAAAGAAGATTACATCGAATAGATCTCCATGAGACAGGGGGAGAACATTGTATTGAGATCCAAAAAGAGAGAAGAAGCCATCTAGCTACTAGCTATGGACCCGATGGTCTGAAGTAAACTACTCACACTTCATCGGAGGGGCTATGGTGATGATGTAGAAGCCCTCCATGGTGGATGCCCCCTCCGATGGAGCTCTGGAACAGTCCCCAAGATGGGATCTCGTGGATACAGAAAGTTGCGGCGGTGGAATTAGGTTTTTGGCTCCTGTTCTGATCGTTCGGGGATACGTAGGTATATATAGGAGGAAGGAGTACGTCGGTGGAGCTCCGAGGGGCCCATGAGGTAGGGGGCGCGCCCAGGGGGGCGCCCTCCACCCTCGTGACCGCTTCAGGCGCTTCTTGGAGTAGGGTCCAAGTCTCCTGGATCACGTTGTAGGACCTTGAGAAGAGGTGTCTAGAGGGGGGTGATTAGACACTAAGTACCAAAGTTGTAGTTTTTAAGTTCTTAAAGTTTAAGTGGAGTTTAGGCACAAGTTTAACATTCACAACACATATCAAGCAAGCATGCAAAGAGTATATGAGCAGCGGAAAGTAAAGCATGCAACTTGCAAGAATGTAAAGGGAAGGGTTTTGGAGGATTCAAACGCAATTGGAGACACGGATGTTTTTGGCGTGGTTCCGATAGGTGGTGCTATCGTACATCCACGTTGATGGAGACTTCAACCCACGAAGGGTAACGGTTGCGCGGGTCCACGGATGGCTCCACCCATGAAGGGTCCACGAAGAAGCAACCTTGTCTATCCCACCATAGTCGTCGCCCACGAAGGACTTGCCTCACTAGCAGTAGATCTTCATGAAGTAGGCGATCTCCTTGTAACGCCCGGATAATCATGCTACAGTAATCTCACGTTGATGGTGCCACGTCACCTTTGTCACTGTAGTTAATCACGGGTTAAATCAAAACCGTTTCGAAATTCAAATTCAAATTTATAATGACAATAAAAGTTTTCAAAAATTAAAACTAAAAAGTTCGGTGGTTGTCAATTATTACATCGGTAATTATGGTGGAGTGCACACATTTTTATAAAGTGTCTGAATATTTTAAATGAATTAAAACAGAAAAGGAAAAATAAGAAAAGAAAAAAAAACAAACCGAATAAATAAAGGGAGGGGAAAACCCCCTGGCCAACTGGGCCAAACGGCCCAGCCGACCGGCCCATTGGCCCATCCGGCCCCCCCTCACTCCCTTAACCCCCCGGGCGACGAAACCCTAGCCCCCTCCCCCACTCGCTCTCTCCCCCTCCCCCCGATCCAGTTCT
>NC_041381.1:70061091-70062139 GCF_002162155.2 Triticum dicoccoides
GATCCTTCCCCCTCCGACCACGTCGCCTGTGTCGCCATTACACTACCGCGTGCACCCCCGACGCCCCAGCGCGCCGCGGTGCGCTCGCCCGACGCGCCCCGCCGCACCGGTTGCTGTCGCCGGAAACGGCCGGCCGACGAGCCCCGCCGTGGCCGTCGGTGCGCTCCAGCGCCCGCACACCCGCGCCCATTCGGGCTGGCGCTCACGCGCCCGTTTACCCGCCCCGTTTGGCCCCTGTGCCACTGAACGCCGGGGCCCACACCCTGGAAGAATTAGAATAAAAAAATGTATATTAATTAATTAATTAGATAATTAATTAACTTAATTGATCAGGTTTAATTAATCAAATCAAACATTAGTTAACCTGATTAACTAATTAAACTAATTAATAGGTTAATTAGGATAATGTGCCAATGACATGGGGGTCCCACCCCAGAATGTTAAAAAATAATAATAAAAAAATGCTAATTAATTAATTAATTAACTAAGTTGATTAACTTAATTAATCATGTTTAATTAACCTAATTAATCTGTTAATTAAACTAACTAGGTTAATTAGTTAACAGTCACTGACTAACGGGACCCACCTGTCAGGTTGACCAAGTCAACTCTGTTGACTGCTGACGTCGGCATGACATCATGCTGATGTCATAAATCCATTTTCCAAATTAATTAAATAATTAATTAAATTTCAGAAATTAATAAAATCTTTAGTAAATCATATCTTTTAATCCGTAACTCGGATTAAAATATTTTCAACATGAAAGTTGCTCAGAACGACGAGACGAATCCGGATACGCAACCCGTTCGTCCGCCACACACTCCTAACATATCAAACTCGCAACTTTCCCCCTCCAGCTCCTCTGCCCGAAAACACGGAACACCGGGAATACTTTCCCGGATGATTTCCCCCTTCGCCAGCATCACCTCATACTGCGTTAGGACACACCTAGCACCGCTCTTTGTCATGTCTTGCGTCGTCTTGCTTATGTTTGCACTGTATTTATTGTTTCTTCCCCCTCTTCTCTTCGGTAGACTACAAGACCGA
>NC_041381.1:70062275-70068570 GCF_002162155.2 Triticum dicoccoides
CCTATTCTCCTCTATACTGCTTGCATTAGAGTAGTGTAGCATGTTACTGCTTTCCGTTAATCCTATTCTGATGCATAGCCTGTCATTGTTGCTACAGTCATTGATACCTTTCCCGCAATCCTATATGCTTAGTATAGGATGCTAGTATTTCCATCTGTGGCCCTACATTCTTGTCCGTCTGCTGTGCTATACTATCGGGCCGTGATCACTTGGGAGGTGATCACGGGTATATACTATATACTTTATACATGATATATGTGGAGACTAAAGTCGGGTCGGCTGGTGGAGCACCCGCGAGTGGATCCTTGTGGCGGAGCGACAGGGCAGGTTGAGACCGCCTAGGAGAGAGGTGGGCCTGGCCCTGTTCGGCGTTCGCGGATACTTAACACGCTTAACGAGATCTTGGTATTTGATCTGAGTTGGCTACGAGCCTATACTCACTAACCATCTACGCGGGAGTAGTTATGGGTATCCCGACGTCGTGGTATCAGCCGAAGCACTTCAGACGTCAGCGACGGAGCGGCGCGTGCCGAATTGGACTGGAACGCCACTAGGCTAGGTCTGCTTTCGGCCGCCCACGCAACGTGCAGGTGTGCTCAGGGCGATGGGCCCAGACCCCTGCACGCTTAGGTTTAGACCGGCGTGCTGGCCTCTCTGTTGTGCCTAGGTGGGGCTGCGATGTGTTGATCTTCCGCGGCCGGGCATGACCCAGGAAAGTGTGTCCGGCCAAATGGGATCAAGCATGCTGGGTAAGTTGGTGCACCCCTGCAGGGAAGTTAATCTATTCGAATAGCCGTGATCTTCGGTAACAGGACGACTTGGAGTTGTACCTTGACCTTATGACAACTAGAACCGGATACTTAATAAAACACACCCTTCCAAGTTCCACAGACAACCCGGTGATCCCTTTTCCACAGGGCGACGAGGGGAGGATCGCCGGGTAGGATTATGCTATGCGATGCTACTTGGAGATGCTACCTGGAGATGCTACTTGGAGATGCTACTTGGAGGACTTCAATCTACTTTCTTCTACACGCTGCAAGACGGAGGCTGCCAGAAGCGTAGTCTTCGACAGGATTAGCTATCCCCCTCTTATTCTGGCATTCTGCAGTTCAGTCCACTGATATGGCCCTTTACACATATACCCATGCATATGTAGTGTAGCTCCTTGCTTGCGAGTACTTTGGATGAGTACTCACGGTTGCTTTCTTCCCCCTTTTCCCCCTTTCCTTTCTTTCTGGTTGTCGCAACCAGATGCTGGAGTCCAGAGCCAGACGCCACCGTCGACGACGACCCCTACTACACCGGAGGTGCCTACTACTACGTGCAGCCCGCTGACGACGACCAGGAGTTGTTTAGGAGGATCCCAGGCAGGAGGCCTGCGCCTCTTTCGATCTGTATCCCAGTTTGTGCTAGCCATCTTATGGTGACTTGTTTAACTTATGTCTGTACTCAGACATTGTTGCTTCCGCTGACTCGTCTATGATCGAGCACTTGTATTCGAGCCCTCGAGGCCCCTGGCTTGTATTATGATGCTTGTATGACTTATTTATGTTTTAGAGTTGTGTTGTGATATCTTCCCGTGAGTCCCTGATCTTGATTGTACACATTTGCGTGCATGATTAGTGTACGATTGAATCGGGGGCGTCACAAGTTGGTATCAGAGCCGACTGCCTGTAGGAATCCCCCTTCCACACTCCTTGGCCGAAGTCGAGTCTAGACATTACAAAAACTTTTACTAACTTGGTTGTGTGCCTTACGGGCCCACGTCGCCATCGGGTGGTACTAGGATCTTTTATTCCTCGACCTATACTCTCGGACTCTGACATCTCTTCTATTCGGGTTAAATGAATCTTACTAAATCTAACATTAGGATCTCGTTATCATTTTCACCCGGAGAGCTCCTTATTACTAATGATCGTCTGCTGCACCAGAAGACCCTGAAGTTACTCTCCGCTGTTAACCCGAGAACTTGTGTTCATCGCGTTTGCAATTCACCTTCTATCGCAAACCCTTATGGATAACTACTTGCATTTGTTATTCTTACATTCATCCCCAGTGGTCTTGTTATTACAAGATACCCTGAAAAACTCGTCGTGATTTCGATAATCCCTTGAGCTTACTGCCTTGCTGTTCTTATCACTTGAATACCCCTAAGAATAATTTATCGCACTTGTCGAGTATCCGCTCATCCCCAGTCGTTCATGTGTTTCACAAAAGTCTTCAAAATACTCTTCGATCTTCCGAAAATCCTCTAGAGCCTTGGCTCTTGAAATTCTTGCTTGCTTGCATTATGGTTAATCCCATAAGTCTCGTAGTCATATTGACATTCCTTGTCATTATCATTTTGAGTCTGTTGACTCAATATGTTTGCGAATACACGCAATCATCATTGATCCTTATAAATTACTTTTCCGGCTGAGCTGCCATTCTTTTAACTGGAATTGGTTCTCGACCAATCGAATTGTCTTCGATTGTACCCTAAGGCTATTCAACTTATCCACCCCTAATCAGAGCATTGCTTCTGATCCCTTGATTTGGGAATCATAATTCCTTTGCATTTGACAATTGAGTTATTCAGTTGTTTCTATAATCCGGTGCACTTGCATTCCTTCTTCCTTTGATAGAGTACCGATACCCACACCAGCTCCGTTGTGGACCATCGGTTCCTTTGCTGGATTTTATGTCCTTCATAATTAATCACCTTGTGAGCCCTTTCCCCTGATACATAATGCCTTTGGTACCTTGTATCCTCTGCTTGACCAACAATGCTCTACTTTCGAGCTTGTATTAATTACCCCGAGGTTTGTGGTATATGTTCGTAAGATGCCCGGATGGGTTGAACCTATGCCTTCCTTAATATGTGTGAACTCGGAAGATTTCACGAGTCGTACTCATCTGGTATTTCGCCAGGTAAAACTTTCAACACTAATGCCTTTATCAAAGCGAGAAGTGAATGGAAGATTATACATTGAAGAAGTGGGAGTCGACCTTGAACTTTGTGTTCATGCCCATAGACACGATGTAGATCTTCTCATCGAAGCTTCTTTTAAAAATTAATTATTCCCTTGGTATAAGTTCATCTTATATCTGGGATCTGGCCTTTTTCAATCGTGGTTCCGACCATATTTTCTCTTTGATCCCATTTCTCAGGAAAGTTTAATCACTTGTCTTCTATGGATCAATACACCAGTCCAACCTCTACTTTGATCTGTCATCGAGTATTACCCCCTGGTATCTCCAGATTATCATGGAACTGCATAACTTCTTAGGAGTTATTCATCAAGTGCTACCTTCCCACTGATTCCAGTTTTTCACGGGCTCGGAGTTATTGAACACTCCCGGACATCGATAACTGAATCGAGTCCGCCTCGCGATTAAACAACTCATAGTAATCTTCTTTGCTTACGAGTTTGTACCCATTCCTAGCTTGTTGGGCTATATCATTGTCGTGATGATTCTAACTGTGCTACCTGGTCCTTATTCTCGGAGCACCAATTTGCGCCGATGTCTAAGCTTACGCCGATCTCCCTCATCATTCCATTTCACCTTCAACAACAAGCTTGATTTCAAGTTTGTGTCCTACCCATGGTTACAATAACCTTTTGCTTCATCATTCGTATGAATTGATGTCATCGTCGATCGATTACATCTTCGTGTAACCTCTCGACAAATGTGTCGTGATCATCATCAACCTTATGAGCTCTTCCAGGATATCAATCGAATTCATGATGAGAAATAACATCCTTGCCCTTGATGATTTGTCTTATCATCAGCCACTTTATTGCCTTACCTCCAACACAAACATGATCGTGTTTTGTATTATACCTTGAGTTCCTTGCTATCCAGCATTTGTTCTCAATGACCTTGGAATATTACCACCCTTATGTCAAGAATGCCGTGGGAATTTCACCACCTCTTTAGGATTCTAGGTATAGTGATACTCCTCACCATCACCATTTTTCTTGGTCCTTGTGTTGATCCCGACCGGGGTACAAACAAGTGAACGGTGCTGTTTGGATTCTGCACTTCTAGCAACCCTATTGCTTTGAAGTTAATGGTCGGCCGTTCATTCTTAGACTATTGATTATTGAATCACCATTCTGACATTGGTCGTGCAACCCGGTCCATATTTCGGGTGCACCTTTCAACCAATGTTTAATTGTGTATGTTTTCCTCGAGCATACATCACTATACCATTTGATCTGACAAATGTTATCTCCTTGTTCACATAATTGTGGGAATCCATCTTTTGTCAATCTCAATGAATTGCCGCTGATTCCATCAGCCACCTCCTCATCCTCTCGTTGGTTTACTGGTGAACTCTTGTTTCGGAACTCGCTTCCATAGTTCATTTCTCGAGAGCTTTACAATGTCATCTCGTCAATTTGTATTACACATTTTTCTCTCAGGCATCCTGAGTCTGAGGTATTTTGACACCAATTGGATCTGAATCTCGGTCAGATATGATGGTTGGGACAACTTTCCAAGAGTTATGATGTTGTTCCTTTGATGACCCGGTAACATGATGTCATGCCTAGCACCACCCCCCTAGGTGGAGGACCTATCGTTATAATTTCTTTTGCAAGGATAACCACTCCTCCTGGAGGAAATTGTAAGACCTATTTTATAAGCTGTTCCTGATGGATCCATTGAGTATCTAAAGTCTGGCCCTTGATTGAAACACCATATCATTGCTACCTGAAGCATGTCTATGGTACTTTGATTTTCAACAAGAACATTTGAAGCCCAATGCTAAATGTTTCCTGCTAAATTATCCAAACACCGCCGTATGGGTAATATCATGAAATTTCTCTCCCCTACCTAAGGAGTTTTCTACATAATATCCTGTCATGGATATCATGCTCTGCTTGTCCTTGGGAAGGATATACCCCTGTTATACGTGTTTAAGCACATTTTCATTCCCGTTGTTTTGTTCAAACTTACTTGTAAACTACTTAACCGAGCAGTGGTAATCCCCTGCTTAGGTAAACACCTCGGTGTACCTTCCTGTCTGGTGTAACCCTGTTTCTACTATTGATGACTTCCGGTAACCGCCGATGGATGAGAACTTTGCCTATTGGTCCGCCTCGTTCAACGAGCAGGAAAATGGTTCTCTTCGTCCCTCGCCCTTGGTACCGACGTTGTTGCCGACATAGCTGACAGGCTATCCTCTGACATGCCTTGCTTACATGATCGTGCAAGACGTTACCTCCCTTCCTACTCTTAACCCACATGGTGGGCCCATAACCCACAGGTCCCAGGATCGAAACCTGACTCTCCTACACCCCCTGTTTCCAAGGTGGTTCCTCACGCGTGACCTTGTATGTAATTCACGAGCCACCTTCAGGTCTGATATCGGACACAATACTTATTCCCGTTGTTTTGACCCTTTCACGCCCTATTACAGGCATCGAACGATTGCCTGCCCGCTCGAAACTTTCCAGGTTACCTCCTTACTTTGCTCTCGATAATTTCTTAGGATTCGATTCGAGAGTTACTTTCCGCCACCTTCTCGATGTTGTCGACCCGATAGTCAACCTTGCCGACGTTCATTCTCTCGGAATAACCCCGCCTTATTCTATCGTAAGTATGATGGAGATCTCGAAGAAAGGATGACGAGTTGATCATGGTGATTTGAAACAGAGAAATGAAGACACCAGCGAAAGGGATTAACTTCTTCGAGAAGATCCGTTAGAATATCGTAACCAGAACTTTCCCCTTACTCCCCTCTTAAATCTCAGGACGAGATTTCTTGTAGTGGAGGAGATTTGTAACGCCCGGATAATCATGCTACAGTAATCTCACGTTGATGGTGCCACGTCACCTTTGTCACTGTAGTTAATCACGGGTTAAATCAAAACCGTTTCGAAATTCAAATTCAAATTTATAATGACAATAAAAGTTTTCAAAAATTAAAACTAAAAAGTTCGGTGGTTGTCAATTATTACATCGGTAATTATGGTGGGGTGCACACATTTTTATAAAGTGTCTGAATATTTTAAAATGAATTAAAACAGAAAAGGAAAAATAAGAAAAGAAAAAAAAAACAAACCGAATAAATAAAGGGAGGGGGGAAAACCCCCTGGCCAACTGGGCCAAACGGCCCAGCCGACCGGCCCATTGGCCCATCCGGCCCCCCCTCACTCCCTTAACCCCCCGGGCGACGAAACCCTAGCCCCCTCCCCCACTCGCTCTCTCCCCCTCCCCCCGATCCAGTTCTGGATCGGGATCGGGACAAACCCCCCCGCCGACGCTCGAACCCCCCCGGATCCCGACCACCGCCGCTCGTCCT
>NC_041381.1:70069142-70095229 GCF_002162155.2 Triticum dicoccoides
AGCGCGCCGCGGTGCGCTCGCCCGACGCGCCCCGCCGCACCGGTTGCTGTCGCCGGAAACGGCCGGCCGACGAGCCCCGCCGTGGCCGTCGGTGCGCTCCAGCGCCCGCACACCCGCGCCCATTCGGGCTGGCGCTCACGCGCCCGTTTACCCGCCCCGTTTGGCCCCTGTGCCACTAAACGCCGGGGCCCACACCCTGGAAGAATTAGAATAAAAAAATGTATATTAATTAATTAATTAGATAATTAATTAACTTAATTGATCAGGTTTAATTAATCAAATCAAACATTAGTTAACCTGATTAACTAATTAAACTAATTAATAGGTTAATTAGGATAATGTGCCAATGACATGGGGGTCCCACCCCAGAACGTTAAAAAAATAATAATAAATAATAAAAATAAAAAAGCTAATTAATTAATTAATTAACTAAGTTGATTAACTTAATTAATCATGTTTAATTAACCTAATTAATCTGTTAATTAAACTAACTAGGTTAATTAGTTAACAGTCACTGACTAACGGGACCCACCTGTCAGGTTGACCAAGTCAACTCTGTTGACTGCTGACGTCAGCATGACATCATGCTGACGTCATAAATCCATTTTCCAAATTAATTAAATAATTAATTAAATTTCAGAAATTAATAAAATCTTTAGTAAATCATATCTTTTAATCCGTAACTCGGATTAAAATATTTTCAACATGAAAGTTGCTCAGAACGACGAGACGAATCCGGATACGCAACCCGTTCGTCCGCCACACACCCCTAACATATCAAACTCGCAACTTTCCCCCTCCGGCTCCTCTGCCCGAAAACACGGAACACCGGGAATACTTTCCCGGATGATTTCCCCCTTCGCCAGCATCACCTCATACTGCGTTAGGACACATCTAGCACCGCTCTTTGTCATGTCTTGCGTCGTCTTGCTTATGTTTGCACTGTATTTATTGTTTCTTCCCCCTCTTCTCTTCGGTAGACTACGAGACCGACGGTGCTGCTGCCCAGTTCGACTACGGAGTTGACAACCCCTCTCTCTTGCCAGAGCAACCAGGCAAGCCCCCCCCTTGATCACCAGATATCGCCTATTCTCCTCTATACTGCTTGCATTAGAGTAGTGTAGCATGTTACTGCTTTCCGTTAATCCTATTCTGATGCATAGCCTGTCATTGTTGCTACAGTCATTGATACCTTACCCGCAATCCTATATGCTTAGTATAGGATGCTAGTATTTCCATCTGTGGCCCTACATTCTTGTCCCTCTGCTGTGCTATACTATCGGGCTGTGATCACTTGGGAGGTGATCACGGGTATATACTATATACTTTATACATGATACATGTGGAGACTAAAGTCGGGTCGACTGGTGGAGCACCCGCGAGTGGATCCTTGTGGTGGAGCGACAGGGCAGGTTGAGACCGCCTAGGAGAGAGGTGGGCCTGGCCCTGTTCGGCGTTCGCGGATACTTAACACGCTTAACGAGATCTTGGTATTTGATCTGAGTTGGCTACGAGCCTATACGCACTAACCATCTACGCGGGAGTAGTTATGGGTATCCCGACCTCGTGGTATCAGCCGAAGCACTTCAGACGTCAGCGATGGAGCGGCGCGCGCCGAATTGGACTGGAACGCCACTAGGCTAGGTCTGCTTTCGGCCGCCCATGCAACGTGCAGGTGTGCTCAGGGCGATGGGCCCAGACCCCTGCGCGCTTAGGTTTAGACCGGCGTGTTGGCCTCTCTGTTGTGCCTAGGTGGGGCTGCGACGTGTTGATCTTCCGCAGCCGGGCATGACCCAGGAAAGTGTGTCTGGCCAAATGGGATCAAGCGTGCTGGGTAAGTTGGTGCACCCCTGCAGGGAAGTTAATCTATTCGAATAGTCGTGATCTTCGGTAACAGGACGACTTGGAGTTGTACCTTGACCTTATGACAACTAGAACCGGATACTTAATGAAACACACCCTTCCAAGTTCCACAGACTACCCGGTGATCGCTTTTCCACAGGGCGACGAGGGGAGGATCGCCGGGTAGGATTATGCTATGCGACGCTACTTGGAGATGCTACCTGGAGATGCTACTTGGAGATGCTACTTGGAGGACTTCAATCTACTTTCTTCTACACGCTGCAAGACGGAGGCTGCCAGAAGCGTAGTCTTCGACAGGATTAGCTATCCCCCTCTTATTCTGGCATTCTGCAGTTCAGTCCACTGATATGGCCCTTTACACATATACCCATGCATATGTAGTGTAGCTCCTTGCTTGCGAGTACTTTGGATGAGTACTCACGGTTGCTTTCTTCCCCCTTTTCCCCCTTTCCTTTCTTTCTGGTTGTCGCAACCAGATGCTGGAGTCCAGAGCCAGACGCCACCGTCGACGACGACCCCTACTACACCGGAGGTGCCTACTACTACGTGCAGCCCACTGACGACGACCAGGAGTAGTTTAGGAGGATCCCAGGCAGGAGGCCTGCGCCTCTTTCGATCTGTATCCCAGTTTGTGCTAGCCATCTTATGGTGACTTGTTTAACTTATGTCTGTACTCAGATATTGTTGCTTCCGCTGACTCGTCTATGATCGAGCACTTGTATTCGAGCCCTCGAGGCCCATGGCTTGTATTATGATGCTTGTATGACTTATTTATGTTTTAGAGTTGTGTTGTGATATCTTCCCGTGAGTCCCTGATCTTGATTGTACACATTTGCGTGCATGATTAGTGTACGATTGAATCGGGGGCGTCACACTCCTTGCCCTTACAAACTCCTTGGTTCAACTCCACAATCTTGTCGGAGGCTCCCAAGTGACACCTAGCCAATCTAGGAGACACCACTCTCCAAGAAGTAACAAATGGTGCGTTGATGATGAACTCCTTGCTCTTGTGCTTCAAATGAAAGTCTCCCCAACACTCAACTCTCTCTCATAGGATTTGGATCTGGTGGAAAGAAGATTTGAGTGGAAAGCAACTTGGGGAAGGCTAGAGATCAAGATTCATATGGTAGGAATGGAATATCTTGGCCTCAACACATAAGTAGGTAGTTCCCTCTCAGAAATAGGATGCTGGAAGTGTAGGCTTGTTCTGATGGCTCTCTCCACGAATGAAGAGGAGGTGGAGGGGTATATATAGCCTCCACACAAAATCTAACCATTACACACAATTTACCAAACTCGATGGGACCGAATCATCAAACTTGGTCGGACCGATTTAGTAAACCTAGTGACCGTTAGGATTTTCAGTGGGACGGAAATGCAACTCGGTACGACCGATATGGTTAGGGTTAGGGCATAACATAATCTCGGTGAGACCGATTACACAAACTCGGTGGGACCGATATTGGTAATTAGCTAACCAGAGAGTTGGTCAGGCAAACTTAGTGGGACCGATTACTCAAACTCGGTGGGACTGATTTTGATAATAAGTTAACCAGAGAGTTTGCATTTTAATCTCGGTAGTACCGATTGCTCAGACTCCGTGAGACCGATTTTGATAATGGACATACACAGAGAGATTACAATCCCATCTCGGTGAGACCAAGATCCCTATCGGTGAGACCGATTTGCCTAGGGTTTGTGGCAGTGGCTAAGACATCCAAACTCGGTGGCACCGGATAGAAAGAATCAGTGGGGCCGAGTTTGACTTTAGGTTTAGGACATACGTGTGGAAGTGGGAAAGTAGTTGAGGGTATTTGGAGCATATCACTAAGCACTTGAAGCAAGAGGCTCATTAAGCAACACCTCATCCCTCCTTGTTAGTATTGGCTTTTCCTATAGACTCAATGTGATCTTGGATCACTAAAATGTAAAATGAAGAGTCTTGAGCTTGAAGCTTGAGCCAATCCTTTGTCCTTAGCATCTTGAAGGAGTTCCCACATCCTTTAGTCCATGCCACTCCATTGTTGAACTTATCTGAAACATACTAGATAAAAGTGTTAGTCCAACAAGAGATATGTTGACATTAATTACCAAAACCACCTAGGGAGCACTTGTGCTTTCAATCTCCCCCTTTTTGGTAATTGATGACAACATACATCAAAGCTTTAGATAAAGGTATAAAGAGTAGCAAGTAAAGCTTTGGAAAGACATGTAACAAGCATAGGCTCCCCCAACATGTATGCAATCATGTGAATATTGAAGATAGAAGCATGTGAGAGCATAACCATGATAGAGTAGGCAATGTGTTACATATATCTTGGCCATATGCATCAGAGCAAAGAATATTAAAGAAAATACCTTCATGCTCATAAGTCCTTCTTGCAAACAGTATGTACATCAGCAAGAATTCCTCATACACATGATTGTGATGCATATACTTACCTTGTAGTCTTGAGTTGGCATAGGATGGAATGAACCTGTGAAAATAAGGTTAGATAACACAGATGCACCTACTAGCTAGAGCAAACAAAAGAAACCACAAGAATACCAAGACTGGGATGACATGTAGAGAGTGAGTACTAAGTACTACATTGGATTAGACATGTCCCCAAGAGTAAAGGTATGCAATGAATTTGAATGATTTCTTTCCCTTAGATGTCCTGCTCCCCCTGAATCTAGCATGGGATACTGGGAGAAGATAGGGAACAGAAAATCAGAGCTGAAAGATATAAATGAACAGAGCTAATGCAAGCTAATGCAAATAAGCACATACGAACATGTCTTTTCCCCTCAAGAAGACATGTGGCATCTCTCCTCTTGAACACCAGGCATCTGGGATCCTTGAGAAGTACTACTTGAGTATTCTCTCCCCCTGGAGATCTTTCTCTCCCCCTGAGGAGGTGATATATTTTCTGATGTGATCTCTCTCTAAATGATAAGCTTTGATGTGATCTCTCTCCCCCCCTTTGACATCAATTTCCAAGAAGGGTTTTCTGGAATCTGTCGAATGGGTTTGGTCCTTGAGTCACAGTACAAGGCAAAGATAAAAATGTGATGCTTGTAGAGGACAAGATTCATTGAGTGGAGCTGGATCAGAAGAAACACAGAATAAGTGGCAAACTGTTTTTCCTGTGGTGAAATCGGTGGCACCGAGCGGTATGCTTCGGTTGGACCGAAAGGATTCAGTTGGACTGAAAATAACAAATCGGTGTAACCGAGTTCATCACAGAGAAAACATTTGTCACCTCAGCTCACTAGACTAATAAGATCTCACAAAGATTTGCAAGGAATTTACTGAATGATATGCAAGGAATTGGATGCAGAAAATGTAGAGCAAACAGAAAGAAATCTAGATGAAGTTTTTTTTGAAAGGGTAAACAAATATGCATGAGACAAATGCAAAAACTCAGAAAAGAACACAAGAGAACTTCATCTAGAGATGGTCGGCGACAAAGTCACCTATGTTAGAGTATATTGACTCAGGAGTCAAGTGAGATCACTTGATCATAGGTTATACTCATCGTTTAAGCTCAAAATGGGGTTGCCATTTTTCGTTTAAGCATCTTGATGTATTCACATCTTGTCGAGTTGCTTTAGCTCATGACTTGGAGTAAAGCTTCTCTAAGATGGAATAACATACCTTGGTTGGTGGTGATGTCCATGTAGTTGAACTTGTGTGGCTTTATCAAGGTTGATGTAGCTCATCAAGAGTTGGGAGCACCACTTGGAATTTGAGTCCATATACCTACATGGGTTAGTTCTTGCAAGGAAGAGCATTTGTGTATCCAAAAATGACAATCATGAAGCTCAACATAGAATTTGTGAAAGGATATGTTTGAATGGTTTCGTGCTTCCTTGGCTTCAACCACCTTTGTGTAGAGACTTGGTGATGTAGAGATTGCTCAAGATATGAGTGGGTTACAACCTCATGGAATTTGATTCAACCAAGTACCTACATGGGTTAGATAACATGCAAGATACAAATATATCCAAGACATAAGATTTTCATCATAAGAGAAATATCAAGGATTAGTCATAAGCTCATGTCTTGCATGTATCCAATGGAGTTTCTACTCCAAGTTTGAGGCATCAATGATGTTCAATTCTCCTCTTAACCTTCAAAACACTTTCTCATCAAGAGGTTTAGTGAATATATCCGCTAATTGCTTTTCGGTGCGAACATGCTTAAGATCAATGTCACCCTTAGCAACATGATCTCGAATGAAATGATGACAAACTTCAATATGCTTAGTTCGAGAATGTTGCACAGGATTATGACCAATTTTGATAGCACTTTCATTGTCACAAAGCAATGGAACATGTTTCACATATATCCCATAATCTTTAAGAGTTTGGGTCATCCAAAGTAGTTGAGCACAACATGAACCAGCGGCAATGTATTCCGCTTCGGCGGTGGATAAGGATACCGAGTTTTGTTTCTTGGAGGACCAAGACACAAGAGATCTACCAAGAAACTTAGAAGTACCCGAAGTGGACTTTCTATCAACCTTGTCTCCGGCATAGTCCGAGTCGGAGTATCCAACAAGATCGAAAGAGGCCCTCTTAGGATACCAAATGACAAAATTTGGTGTATGGATTAAGTATCTCACTATCCTTTTCACGGCCTTAAGATGACATTCTTTAGGAGCAGCTTGATATCGTGCACACATGCACACACTTAGCATGATATAGGGACATGAAGCACATAGATATAACAATGAACCAATCATAGAGCGATAAACCTTTTGATCAATCGGTTCACCATCTTTGGTCAAGTCAAGATGTCCACTAGTAGGCATGGGTGTAGACATACCTTTGCATTCTTGCATATTGAACTTCTTGAATAGGTCCTTGGTGTACTTCGTTTGAGAAACAAAAGTACCTTCCTTAGTTTGCTTGATTTGCAGCCCAAGAAAGAATTTGAGTTCACTCATCATAGACATCTCAAACTTCTCCGACATTAGCTTCCCAAACTTTTCACTAAAATGAGGGTTAGTTGAACCAAATATAATATCATCAACATAAATTTGGCACACAAAGAGTTCTCCATTAACCCTTTTAGTAAAAAGTGTTGAATCAATTTTCCCAATTTCAAAGCCTTTTTCAATAAGGAACTTGGTCAAGCATTTATACCATGCTCTAGGAGCTTGTTTAAGACCATAAAGAGCTTTGTGAAGTTTGTAAACATGATTCGGTTTCTTAGGATTGACAAAGCCGGGAGGTTGTTTAACATAAACTTCCTCCTCTATTTCACCATTTATAAAAGCACTTTTAATGTCCATTTGGTACAAGGTGATATCATGGTGATTGGCATAGGAAAGTAAGATGCGAATAGACTCAAGTCTAGCAACGGGAGCATAAGTCTCACCATAGTCCATACCTTCGACTTGTGTGTAGCCTTGGGCGACGAGACATGCTTTGTTGTGAACTACTTGTCCATCTTCATCTTGCTTGTTGCGAAACACCCATTTGGTACCGATGATGTTGTGGTTGTTGTCGGGCTTCTCAACCAATGTCCAAACTTGGTTCCTCTCAAAGTTGTGTAGCTCTTCATGCATAGCATTTATCCAATCCGGATCTTCCAATGCTTCTTCGACCTTCATAGGTTCAATGCTAGAGATGAAAGAATAGTTTTCACAAAAGTTAGCTAAACGAGTTTTAGAGCGAGTGATTCTCCCGGTTTGAATATCATTGTAGATTTGCTCGACGGGATGGTCTTTAGCAATTCTTGCTCGAACTCGTGAAAGCTTTTGCTTGTTTCTTGGTTGAACTTCTTCTTCATCTTGTTCTTCTTCTTGGCCTTCTTCATTGTTGGCGTTGTCGTTCTCTTGTTGTGGTGGAGAAGGAGGTTGTTGACGTTCATCTTGATGCACTTCCTCGTTTTCTTCATCTTGGTGTGTCCCACTTGTGGATGCTTTTGTATCAACTCTTGGTTCACCTTGTCGTGAAGTAGAAGCTTCCACTTGGACGGGCGAGGTACTCTCCTTCACCTCCGTTGGATGAACCTTGCCAATAGACAAGTCATGGATTGCTTCTGAAGGATCTTTGTCTCCTACATCAATTGGCAATTGCTCTATTTGTGAGCCGTTAGATTCATCAAACTTCACATCTACCGTCTCTTCAACCTTTCGGGTGAAATTGTTGTAGACACGGTAAGTGTGATAGTTTGAGCCATAACCTAGTAGGAAACCTTCATGAGACTTAGGAGCAAATTTAGAACGACGATGCTTATCAAGAATGTAGCACTTTGAGCCGAATACTCAAATGTATCCAACTTGGGGTTTGTTACAGGTGAGGAGCTCATATGCCGTCTTGCCGAGTAGCTTGTGAAGATACAAGTGATTTGTTGCATGACAAGCTGTCTCAACCGCTTCTGCCCAAAAGTGCTTCAGTGTCTTGTACTCATCAAGCATCGTTCTCGCCATTTCGATGAGCGTCCGGTTCTTCCTCTCAACAACTCCATTTTGTTGAGGTGTGTACGTAGCCGAGAACTCGTGTGAAATCCCTTCTTCGTCAAGAAAGGTGTCCACATTTGCATTCTTGAACTCCGTTCCGTTGTCGCTGCGAACCTTCTTGATCTTCACTTCAAATTGATTTTGGGCCTTCCTGGCGAAGTTTTTGAAGATCTTTTGGACCTGCGATTTATCATCGAGAAAGAACACCCACATAAATCTTGAAAAATCATCAAATATAACTAGACCAAAAGAATTTCCACCGAGACTCTTGTAAGAGTTGGGACCAAAAAGATCCATGTGAAGTAGCGCAAGTGGCCTCTTTGTGGTCATGATGTTCTTCACGGGATGCCTTCCTCCAACCTGTTTACCTGCTTGACAAGCACTGCAAAGTCTATCCTTATAAAATATGACATCGTTAACACGAAGGATATGATTCCCTTTAATAAGCTTGTCAAGGTTTCTCATACCAACATGACCTAATCGTCTATGCCATAACCAGCCTTTTGAGGATTTAGCAATGAAGCAAGTTTTAGGTTGAGCCTTTTTAGTGAAATCAACAATGTATAGATCACCTCTACGCACACCAGTAAAGACCATTTTATGATTGTCTCGACGAAACACTTGGCAATCAACTTCAGTAAATAAGACATTGAAACCAAAGTCAGCAAGTCTAGATACTGAAAGTAAGTTGTATCCAAGAGATTCAACGAGCATAACATTTTGTATGGAGCTATCATGTGATATGGCCACCTTACCGAGGCCAACCACCTTACCCTTTGAGTTGTCACCGAAAGTGACAAACTTTTGAGGACTATCATTTTCAGCAAGCTCACGAAACATGTCTTTATCTCCGGTCATGTGATCGGTACATCCACTATCAAGAACCCATTCTTTTCCTCCTGACATATATCCCCGAAGATTTGCCATAAGACCAAAATGTCTCATTGCATCATCAAGATCGAAGTCACTATCATCATCCTCATCATAGTATCCATGTTCAACATCGTCATGTGGTGGATCAAATCCTAGAGAGGGTGATTCGTTAGAGTGAGTTTGACAATGATCTTGCTTATGAATTTTTATAGCTTCGGAAATAATATCACTAATAATTCCAACATCTCCTTTGGCACGCATAAGGTTTGTAAGCTTAGATAGACGATCACCAAACATAGGATCACTAGTATTCATCTTACTCAAAGCAATAGACTTATGGAGAATTTCATCAAGATTTTTCAAGGAATAATCTGGAAATCGTTCCTCAAGAAATTTCCATATAGTGTAGGCACACTCAAGAGTAGGAAAACATCCAATCAAGTTTCTAGGCAATCCTCTAATAATAAGTTCGGCAGTTCTAAGATTCCTAACCATGTCAATTGACTCATCAAGGGTAGGATGCATAGGATCAACATGAGGTGCACAAGGGCTAGCAATGTACTTGTTCAAATGATATTGATTGAGAATTACAAGCATCTCATTTTTCCACTCATGAAAATACTCTCCATCAAGAATAGGCACTCTATGTCTAAGACTCCCCGGAGTAGACTCATCCATCTTCCTCCAATGGTGATTAAACCAAGGCAATGGAGACCAATGCTCCGATACCACTTGTAGGACCTTGAGAAGAGGTGTCTAGAGGGGGGTGTGATTAGACACTAAGTACCAAAGTTGCAGTTTTTAAGTTCTTAAAGTTTAAGTGGAGTTTAGGCAGAAGTTTAACATTCACAACACATATCAAGCAAGCATGCAAAGAGTATATGAGCAGCGGAAAGTAAAGCATGCAACTTGCAAGAATGTAAAGGGAAGGGTTTTGGAGGATTCAAACGCAATTGGAGACACGGATGTTTTTGGTGTGGTTCTGATAGGTGGTGCTATCGTACATCCACATTGATGGAGACTTCAACCGACGAAGGGTAACGGTTGCGCGAGTCCACAGAGGGCTCCACCCACGAAGGGTCCACGAAGAAGCAACCTTGTCTATCCCACCATGGCCGTCGCCCACGAAGGACTTGCCTCACTAGCGGTAGATCTTCACGAAGTAGGCGATCTCCTTGCCCTTACAAACTCCTTGGTTCAACTCCACAATCTTGTCGGAGGCTCCCAAGTGACACCTAGCCAATCTAGGAGACACCACTCTCCAAGAAGTAACAAATGGTGCGTTGATGATGAACTCCTTGCTCTTGTGCTTCAAATGATAGTCTCCCCAACACTCAACTCTCTCTCATAGGATTTGGATCTGGTGGAAAGAAGATTTGAGTGGAAAGCAACTTGGGGAAGGCTAGAGATCAAGATTCATATGGTAGGAATGGAATATCTTGGCCTCAACACATGAGTAGGTAGTTCTCTCTCAGAAATAGGATGCTGGAAGTGTAGGATTGTTCTGATGGCTCTCTCCACGAATGAAGAGGAGGTGGAGGGGTATATATAGCCTCCACACAAAATCTAACCGTTACACACAATTTACCAAACTCGGTGGGACCGAACCATCAAACTCGGTCGGACCGATTTAGTAAACCTAGGGACCGTTAGGATTTTCGGTGGGACCGAAATGCAACTCGGTACGACCGATATGGTTAGGGTTAGGGCATAACGTAATCTTGGTGAGACCAATTACACAAACTCGGTGGGACCGATATTGGTAATTAGCTAACCAGAGAGTTGGTCAGGCAAACTTGGTGGGACCGATTACTCAAACTCGATGGGACCGATTTTGATAATAAGTTAACCAGAGAGTTTGCATTGTAATCTTGGTAGTACCGATTGCTCAGACTCGGTGAGACCGATTTTGATAATGGACATACACAGAGAGATTACAATCCCATCTCAGTGAGACCGAGATCCCTATCGGTGAGACCGATTTGCCTAGGGTTTGTGGCAGTGGCTAAGACATCCAAACTCGGTGGCACCGGATAGAAAGAATCAGTGGGGCCGAGTTTGACTTTAGGTTTAGGACATATGTGTGGAAGTGGGAAAGTAGTTGAGGGTATTTGGAGCATATCACTAAGAACTTGAAGCAAGAGGCTCATTAAGCAACACCTCATCCCTCCTTGATAGTATTGGCTTTTCCTATAGACTCAATGTGATCTTGGATCACTAAAATGTAAAATGAAGAGTCTTGAGCTTGAAGCTTGAGCCAATCCTTTGTCCTTAGCATCTTGAAGGAGTTCCCACATCCTTTAGTCCATGCCACTCCATTCTTGAACTTATCTGAAACATACTAGATAAAAGTGTTAGTCCAACAAGAGATATGTTGACATTAATTACCAAAACCACCTAGGGAGAACTTGTGCTTTCACACGTTCAGTTGGAAAATCACGATCCCGAAGGTTTCATTCCGTTTGAACTCCGTTTGATATTCTATTTCTTCGAAATACTGAAAAAGGCAAAAAAACAACAATTCTGGGTTGGGCCTCCAGTTAATAGGTTAGTCCCAAAAGTAATATAAAAGTGGAAAATAAAGCCCAATATAGTCCAAAACAGTAGATAAAGTAGCATGGAGCAATCAAAAATTATAGATACGTTGGAGACGTATCAAGCACCTGACCCGGACCCCTTCCGGCGTTTCTTTGCGCGTCTCAAGGCCACGACGCGATGTCTTTAACGCTGGAGCTCGCGCTCCATGGTCACACTCTCCACGCAGCTGGGCATTGCGCGTGAACTCATAGCCTGTTTCAACGCGACCCAGGATCTCAGAACGCTCTCCCCCGCCGAGGCTTGGTTGCACTGCGAGCTCAAGCTAAAATACCTGGGCCTGGCTTCTCTGGAGAGGTTGATTGCCCGTCAGCATATTCGTCTGCGATGGCTCAAGGAGGGTGAGGCGTCCACGGCCTTCTCCAAAATTCAGGCTTCTCACCGTGCCCGCAAGAACCATATGGTCGACCTTACTATCAACAGAGTCCGCGTTTCTGGTGAGTCGGACTTGGCTAGGGCCGCCTTCAATCACTTCTCCTCTGCTTTGGGGACGCAGAGCGATAGAGCCACATCCCTAAACCTTGATGCCATTGGCCACCCCGGTGCTTTTAACCTATCCTCTCTTGAGGAACCTTTCACCGCCGAGGAGATATGGGCCGCCATCAAGAAGCTCCCCTCTGACAAGTCGCCCGGCCCGGACGGCTTCACTGCAGAATTCCTGCGCTCATGCTGGGATATCATCAAAGATGACCTGTGCGAGGTTTTTGCCAAGCTTTACTCCCTCAATGGCCAGGCTTTCCAATGTCTAAACGAGGCTCTCATCACTCTCAGCCTTATACACTTGGTGGCAAAGCTTTTTGCTAAAGTTCTATCCCTTTGCCTTGCACCGAGGTTGGGGGAGCTTGTCTCCGTGAGCCAGAGTGCATTCATTGCTGGTAGAAGTGTCCACGATAACTTCTTGCTTGTTTAACAGACAGCGAGGAAGCTGCACCAACTCAAGCATCCACGGGCCCTCCTGAAGCTTGATATCGCCCGGGCCTTCGACTCGGTCTCCTGGGCCTTTCTCCTTCAGGTGTTGCAGCACTTGGGCTTTGGCCCAAGGTGGCGGGAGTGGGTATCCATCCTCGTCTCCACGGCCTCCACGCGCGTCTTGATTAATGGCACTCTAGGCCCTCCCATTCCCACTGCAAGGGGCTCCGTCAGGGCGACCCTGTTTCGCCTATGCTCTTCGTGCTGGTCATAGATGCTCTCAACTCGCTTCTCCAACATGCTGTTGCGTCCGGCGCCATCAAGAAGCTTACCCAGCGCCACGCTGCATCTAGTGTGTCTCTGTTCGCGGACGACGCTGTGGTCTTCTGCCACCCCGACATTTTCGAGCTGTTCACAGTCAGTAAGCTCCTAGAGTTCTTTGGTGACGTCTCCGGCTTACGCACGGACTTCTCCAAGTGCCTAGTTGTGCCCATCCAGTGCCCCCCCCCCCCGATGTCGCCCAGTCCACTGGGGCAACGCTTTCCTGCCCGGTTTCCTCCTTTCTGGTGACCTACTTGGGCCTGCCCCTTTCCCTCTGGAAAGTCCCGCCCTCCCACCTGATGCCCCTAGTCGACAAGCTCCTCCGCAAGTTGGCTACTTGGAAGGCCGCTCTTCTTATGCGCGGTGAGTGCTTGGCCTTGGTCCCGCATGTGTTATCTGCCATGCCCGTGCACATCTTACTCACCATGGCTCTCTCTCCTCCAATCCTCAAGAAGGTCAACAGAATCATCCGGGATTTCCTTTGGCATGGACGCAAAGACGCGTGTGCGGGTTCTTGTCTTGTCAGTTGGGCGCGAGTCTGCCGTCCCATCGAGCTTGGAGGGCTTGGCATTCGGGACTTGCACCACACTGGTATTTCTCTCCGCGTACGGTGGCTCTGGCTGCAGGCCACGGATCATAGTCGCCCTTGGTCTCACCTCCAGCTTCCTCGTGATGCCGAGGTCGCCCAGTGTTTCGGTGCGTCCACTTCTTGGATCATGGGTAGTGGGACTTCTTGCCGCTTCTGGACCGATCCGTGGCTTGAGGGCAACTCCATCTCGACCCTTGCTCCCGCCCTGGTGGCCATTGTCCTGCCCAGGAGGCGGCACACCCGCACGGTCGCCATGGTGCTTATTGATCGCTCGTGGATCTCTGACATCCAGGGATTGCTTGGTCCTGCGTCCACCCTTTAATACGTTGACATTTGGCGCAAGGTTCAACACGTGGTTCTCTCGTCCCAGCCTGATACCCTTCGTTGGAAATGGACCGAGAATGGCGTGTACTCGGCATCCTCCTGCTATGCTGCTCTATTCAACGGCTCCACAACACCCGAGCACTGGTGTCTGATTTGGAAGTCTGGCGCGCCCCTTTCGGTGAAGTTTTTCATATACCTAGCCTCCTTGAACCGCTGCTAGACTACCGACCGGCTTGCTCGGCGTGGTCTACAGCACAAGCCGACATGCGTCTTCTGCCTCCAGGAGCCAGAGACTTTGCATCATATCTTGGTGGGATGCGTTTTTGCTCGGTCTGTCTGGCACGAGATCCTCAGCTGGTGCTCCCCCTCCACCCTCCCGCCCGATGGATCTTCCGGCTTCTTCGATTGGCTCTCCATGGCCCTCCTCAGGTTTCCTGCTACCACTCGTCGCGGCCTCACTACCTTGGCTGGCCTTGTGGCTTGGACGCTTTGGCGCCACCGGAATGCGGTTATCTTTGACAAGATCGCCCCGTCTACCCCGACCGTGGTCACCACTATTCAAGACGACGCACGCTCCTGGGCTATCGCCGGAGCCAAAGGACTTAGTGCTTTTATTCCTGTAACCTGATTTTGTATGAGGGGCTGAGCAACCCCATCACTCTATGCTCACTTGAACGCCACGGACAGGCCTTCTTGCGTACGTGTATGTGGCGTCGGCCTGTTGTATTCCTCCTTTCTCTCTATCAATGCAAAGATATGCTACAAAGCGTATTCGCGAAAAAAAATATTGATGAACAATTCCACTCTTTCTTCAGCAATATTAATAGGAATGAGATTTGACTTACTGTAGTTAACTTTGAGCCCAGTTGCAGAAGCAAAAGTATTAAAAAGAGCTTTAAGGCACAAAAAGTTGTCTAGCATCATCCTTCATCAGAACCAAGGTGTCATCAGCATATTGCACGATAGGGAAATTAGGACATGGTTGTACAAGCAGAGCTGGAGTAATGAGCCCCTAAGTCATGGCCTTATTAAGGAAGGACTGAAGCATGTCAGTAGCTAATTAATACAAACAATAGAGGAGAAAGAGGGTCTCCCTGTCTCACACTACTTTGAAGGAAATATGCCCTAGAGGCAATAATAAAGTTATTATTTATTTCCTTATTTCATGATAAATGTTTATTATTCATGCTAGAATTGTATTAACTGAAAACTTAGTACATGTGTGAATACATACACAAAACAAAGTATCCCTAGTATGCCTCTACTTGACTAGCTCGTTTATCAAAGATGGTTATGTTTCCTAACCATAGACATGTGTTGTTATTTGATGAACGGGATCACATCATTAGGAGAATCATGTGATGGACAAGACCCATTCGTTAGCTTAGCATTATGATCATTACAGTTTCATTGCTACTGCTTTCTTCATGACTTATACATGTTCCTCAGACTATGAGATTATGCAACTCCCGAATACCGGAGGAACACCTTGTGTGCTATCAAACGTCACAACATAACTAGGTGATTATAAAGATGCTCTACAGGTGTCTCCGAAGGTGTTTGTTGGGTTGGCATAGATCGAGATTAGGATTTGTCACTACATGTGTCAGAGAGGTATCTCTGGGCCCTCTCGAAAATGCACATCACTATAAGCCTTGCAAGCAATGGGACTAATGAGTTAGTTGCGGGATGATGCATTACGGAATGAGTAAAGAGACTTGCCGGTAACGAGATTGAACTAGGTATGATGATACCGACGATCGAATCTCGGGCAAGTAACATACCAATGACAAAGGGAACAACGTATGTTGTTATGCGGTTTGACCGATAAAGATCTTCGTAGAATATGTGGGAGCCAATATGAGCATCCAGGTTCCGCTATTGGTTATTGACCGGAGATATGTCTTGGTCATGTCTACATAGTTCTCGAACCCGTAGGGTCCGCACGCTTAATGTTCGATGATGATTTGTATTATGAGTTATGTGATTTGATGACCGAAGTTTGTTCAGAGTCCCGGACGAGATCACGGACGTGACAAGGAGTCTCTAAATGGTCGAGACGTAAAGATCGATATATTAGAAGGCTATATTCGGAAATCGGAAAGGTTCCGAGTGATTCGGGTATTTTTCGGAGTATCGGAGAGTTACGGGAATTCGCCGGGGGAAGTAGTGGGCCTTAATGGGCCATACGGGAAAGGAGAGAAGGGCCTCAAGGGTTCGCCGCCCCCTCCCCCCATGGGCTGGTCCGAATTGGACTAAGAGGGGGCAGCGCCCCCTCCTTCCTTCTCCCCTCTTCCTCCTTCCCTTCCTTCTCCTAGTTGGAATAGGAAAGGGGGGGCGAATCCTATTTGGACCGGGAGTCCAAGTAGGACTTCCCCCTTTTGGCGCGCCCCCTCTAGGCCGGGCTCCTCTTCCTCCCTCCTTTATATATGTGGGAAGGGGGCATCCCAAAGGCACTCCAAGATTTGTCTTAGCCGTGTGTGGTGCCCCCCTCCATAGTTACACACCTCAGTCATATCGTCGTACTACTTAGGTGAAGCCCTACGCCGGTAACTTCATCATCACCGTCGCCACGCCGTCGTGCTGACGGAACTCTCCCTTGGCCTCAACTGGATCAAGAGTACGAGGGACATCATCGAGCTGAATGTGTGTTGAACACGGAGGTGATGTACGTTCGGTGCTTGATCGGTTGGATCGCGAAGAAGTTCAATTACATCAACCGCGTTATTGAAACGCTTCCGCTTTCGGTCTACGAGGGTACATGGACACACTCTCCCCTCTCATTGCTATGCATCACCTAGATAGATCTTGCGTGATCATAGGAAAATTTTGAAATTACCGCGTTCCCCAACAGTGGCATCAGAGCTAGGTCTATGCGTAGATGTTATATGCACGAGTAGAACCCAAAGAGTTATGGGCGATAATATGTTGGGGAATGTAGCACAAATTCAAAATTTTCTATGCAACACCAAGATCAATCTATGGAGATTCTAGCAACAAGAGAGGGAGAGGATGAGCATCTTCATACCTTTGAAGATTGCTAAGCGGAAGCGTTACTAGAATGCGGTTAATGGAGTCGTACTCGCGGTGATCCAAATTGTGGAAGATCCGATCTAGCACCGAACGGACGGTGCCTCCGTGTTCAACACACGTACAACCCGGGAACGTCTCCTCCTTCTTGATTCAGCAAGGGGAGAGGAGAAGTTGAGGGAGAACCCCGACAGCACGACAGCGTGGTGGTGGTGGAGCTCGTGGTTCTCCAGCAGGGCTTCGCCAAGCACTACGGAGGAGGAGGAGATGTATGAGGAGGGAGGGGCTGCGCCAGGGAAAAGGTGTGGCTGCCCTCCCACCCCCTCACTATATATAGGGGAAAGGGGAGAGGGGGCCGGCCCCTCTAGATGGATCTAGAGGAGGGGATAGCGGCCAGGGGAAACCCTATATGGGTTTGGGCGCCCCCACCCCCTAGGAAACTTGCCCCCCAAGCCGGGAGGGGTGGCTGCCCTAGGGGCGGCGCCCCCACCTCTCCAGGTTACGTGAGATGGGGTGTGAGGGGCGCTCAGCCCCTTAGTGGGCTGATGTGCCCCCTCCCCTTGGCCCATAAGGCCCCCCAACGCTTGACGGGGCCTCCAAAACCCCTTTCGGACACGCTGGTCATCACCCGGTACCCCCGGAATAATCCGGGACTCTAATACCCTTCGTCCAATATATCGATCTTCACCTGCGGACCATTCCAGAGTTCCTCGTCACGTCCGGATCTCATCCGAGACTTCGAACAACCTTCGGTAACCACATACTATTTCCCATAACAACTCTAGCATCACCGAACCTTAAGTGTGTAGACCCTACGGGTTCGGGAACCATGCAGACATGACCGAGATGTTCTCCGGCCAATAACCAACAGCGGGATCTGGATACCCATGTTGGCTCCCACTTGTTCCACGATGATCTCATCGGATGAACCACGATGTCGGGGATTCAAGCAATCCCGTATACAATTCCCTTTCTCAATCGGTACGTTACTTGCCCGAGATTCGATCGTCGGTATCTCGATACCTCGTTCAATCTCATTACCGGCAAGTCACTTTACTCGTTCCGTAATGCATGATCACGTGACTAACTACTTAGTCACATTGAGCTCATTATGATGACACATTACCGAGTGGCCCCAGAGATACCTCTCTGTCACACGGAGTGACAAATCCCAGTCTCAATTCGTGCCAACCCAACAGACACTTTCAGAGATACCCGCAGTGCACCTTTATAGCCACCCAGTTATGTTGTGATGCTTGGCACACCCAAAGCATTCCTACGGTATCCGGGAGTTGCACAATCTCATGGTCTAAGGAAATGATACTTGACATTAGAAAAGCTTTTAGCAAATGAACTACACGATCTTGTGCTATGCTTAGGATTGGGTCTTGTCCATCACATCATTCTCCTAATGATGTAATCCCGTTATCAATGACATCGTATGTCCATGTTCAGGAAACCATAACCATCTATTGATCAACGAGCTAGTCAACTAGAGGCTCACTAGGGACATGTTGTGGTCTATGTATTCACACATGTATTATGATTTCTAGTTAATACAATTATAGCATGAACAATAGACAATTATCATGAACAAGGAAATATAATAAAAACCATTTTATTATTGCCTCTAGGGCATATTTCCAACAGTCTCCCACTTGCACTAGAGTCAATAATCTAGTTCACATCATTATGTGATTGTATTGAATCCAACACCCATGGTGTTTGATCATATCTTGCTTGTGAGATAGGTTTATTAGTCAACGGGTCTGAACCTTTCAGATCCGTGTGTGCTTTATAAATCTCTATGTCATCTTGTAGATGCAGCTACCACGCTCTATTTGGAGCTATTCCAAATAACGGTTCTACTATATGAATCCGGTTTACTACTCAGAGTCATCCGGATTAGTGTCAAAGTTTGCATCGGCGTAACCCTTTACGACGAATCTTTTACCACCTCCATAATCAAGAAAATTCCTTAGTCCACTAGTTAATAAGGATAACCTTGACCGCTTTCCTGTGATCCATTCCTGGATCACACTTGTACCCCTTGACTGACTCATGGCAAGGCACACTTTAGGTGCGGTACACAACATAGCATACTGTGGAGCCTACGTCTAAAGCATAGGGGACGACCTTCGTCCTTTCTCTCTATTCTGCCGTGGTCAGGTCTTGAGTCTTACTCAATACTCACCCCTTATAACACAGCCAAGAATTCCTTCTTTGCCGATCTATTTTGAACTCCTTCAAAATCTTGTCACAGTGCGTACTCATTTGAAAGTACTATCAAGCGATTTTGATCTATCCTTATAGATCTTGATGCTCAATGTTCAAGTAGCTTAATCCAGGTTTTCCATTGAAAAACACTTTTCAAATAACCCTATATGCTTTCAAGAAATTCTACAACATTTCTGATCAATAATATGTTAACAACATATACTCATCAGAAATTCTATAGTGCTCCCACTCATTTCTTTGGAAATACAAGTTTCTCATAAACTTTGTATAGACCCAAAATCTTTGATCATCTCATCAAAGCATATATTCCATCTCCGAGATGCTTACTCCATTCCTTAGAAGGATTACTTGAGCTTTGCATACTTGTTAGCATCTTTCAGGATTGACAAAAGCTTCTGGTTGTATCACATACAACCTTTCCTCAAGAAAATCGTCGAGGAAACAATGTTTTTGACATCCTATCTGCAAGATTTCATAATAATGCAGTAGCTGCTAATATAATTCCAACAGACTCTTAGCATCGCTACGAGTGAGAAAGTATCATCGTAGTCAACTCCTTGAACTTGTCGGAAAACATCTTAGCGACAAGTCGAGCTTTCTTAATGGTGACACTTACCATCATTGTCCGCCTTCCTTTTAAAATCCATTTGTACTCAACAGCCTTACGACCATTGAGTAGTTCTTCCAAAGTCTATACTTTGTTTTCATACATGGATCCTCTCTAGGATTTGATGGTCTCGAGCCATTCATCGGAATCCGGGCCCACCATCGCTTCTCCATAGCTCGTAGGTTCATTGTTGTCTAGCAACATGACCTCTAAGACAGGATTACGTACCACTCTGAAGTAGTACGCATCCTTGTCGACCTACGAGGTTTGGTAGTGACTTGATCTGAAGTTTCATGATCACTATCATCAGCTTCCACTTCAATTGGTGCAGGCGCCATAGGAACAACTTCCTATGCCCTGCTACACACTAGTTGAAGTGATGGTTCAATAACCTCATCAAGTCTCCACCATCCTCCCACTCAATTCTTTCAAGAGAAACTTTTCCTCGAGAAAGGACCCGTTTCTGGAAACAATCACTTTTGCTTCCAGATCTGAATTAGGAGGTATACCCAACTGTTTTTGGGTGTCCTATGAAGATGCATTTTATCCGCTTTGGGTTCGAGCTCATCAGGCAAAACTTTTCACATAAGCGTCACAGCCCCAAATTTTTAAGAAATGACAGCTTAGGTTTCTCTAAACCATAGTTCATACGGTGTCATCTCAACGGAATTACGTGGTGCCCTATTTAAAGTGAATGCGGTTGTCTCTAATGCCTAACCCATAAACAATAGTGGTAATTTGATAAGAGACATCATGGTATGCACCATATCCAATAGGGTGCATTTATGATGTTCGGACATGCCATCACACTATGGTGCTACAGGCGGTATTAGTTATGAAACAATTTCCACAAGGTCTTAATTGTGTACCAAACTCGTAACTCAGATATTCATCTCTATGATCATATCATAGACATTTTATCCTCTTGCCATGATGATCTTCAACTTCACTCTAAAATTGCTTGAACCTTTCAATAATTCAGACTCGTGTTTCATCAAGTAAATATACTCAGAATCTACTCAAATCATCTCTGAAGTAAGAGCATAACACTACTAGGGAAAAGGCTAGCAGCAGCGCGGGTTTTAGATGTATCAGTAGCGCGGGGATAGGCGCTACTAATAAGGCGCTACAGCTAACAGATAGCAGTAGCGCGTGCTCACAGGCGCTACTGCTACACAAGTGTAGCAGCAGCGCTGTTAGCGGAAGCTCGCTACTGCTAGTAGCTCTAGCGCGCTTTGCCTGGACGCGCTAATGCTATCACGACGCTGCTGCTAACTTTTATACACTCGCTACTGCTAATTTAAGTAGGTTTTTTTGTTTTTTTGGCATATTTGTTTTGTATTTGAACAGGCTTTATATATAGAAGAATCTTTAGCACATAGAAATGTCATCATGATACACATACAAATGCCTGCGAGACCACAAATGTAATCATAGCATGTACATACTAATAGTCTCATCATAATCATCATCCAACACAAAGTGATATATTGTCATCATCTCGAAAATAGCGATACATGCAAGTCTCAAATACTTACAACTACAACAACGTCATCCATCTAAACAAAGGTATATGCAAGAAGTGCTATCACTATGAGTGAGAGCGGAACTATGCAGTACATGAGGTGGCGGTTACAAGTCCTCTCTTGCGCTAGCGTGAACCTCAAGTAACTAGCTTCTCCTTCTTGTCTGCTTTTGAAGCCTTTATGGCTGGCGCCCGTGAACCCATTCACTTGCGCCTGACACTCATGCCACTCGTTGTACACCCCCGGAACCTTCCCTTTGTACACGACATAGCAATTCCATCTCGCCATCAAGAAACTAGGTACCTTTTAGAGATGCATGTTCATGAAGAGGATGTACAATCATATATATGCAACAAAATATACTAGAGCAACACCGAAAAACAAAGGGTTAGCAACTAGATGCAACATACAGTACGCAAATTAATTAACTAGAGGTACGTAGGTCATCGTACGCAAACTAACAAAGTAGCGTTACGCAAGTTCGGCATGGACCATGGACATCACAAAGTTTCATCTCTACAAAAAGTATACAAGTTCAACCGACACATATCATCATCATCGGCATCATAAATCACTAGAAGTTCCATCCTTCCATATCATCGAGGACGAACCCTAGCTTCTTAAACGGCGTGAGGTCTAGACGTTGCATGCCTATGCGAGTTCGGACGTCAGCTCGTGATATAGGGCCGTGGTGGAACATCCCCTTCTCATCGACGACTTCTTTCATGATGATCGTTGCAATGTCGCTTTGGATGCAAAAGAAGTCATCTCTAAGTTTATAATCCGCTTCTCCATGAGATTCTAGCCACTTGTGGATATGATCATCATTTCTGCTGTTAATGCGAAGCTTTTGGTGATCCGTGTTGAACTGAATCATGAGATGGACGATGTAGAATCCATCCTTCTTGCTTGGTTTTGGGACATGGATGCAGGAGAAGTTAGTTTTATGCACGAAACCCATCTTCTTGTTCCTTTGTTTCTTGATCTGCACGTGGCCACCTTTAAAGCTGAAGCCTTGGAGAGCATCATCTAGAATATTCATTATGTGGGTGTAGTCTTTTTTCTCGTAGTCTCTGGAAGGGTCAAAATACACGGCGTGGGAGACTTGCGGGTAAAGAACGATAAGGACGGCACGCCCGTTGCTGCGGGGAAAAGACACCTCAAATTATTCCCCATATGAGAGAGAAGGAATGATTGAAATGTACGAAAGGGTTGTCCGGAACTGACTTACTTTGGATGATAAGGCACGAGGACAATTTCCCGGTCCTTATTCTGTACCATGAAGTTTTGGAGGTACTCCCTAGCAGTTTCACGCTCAAAGTCGCCGAGACTCAAGAAAGACTCGTGCATGTAGTATGGATACGCCACACAGATTTGCGAGACTTCTTCACTCTTCATGACGGAGCTCATATGTAGCGCAAAAAGGCGCACGATAGTAAAATCAAGCCGCCTTGTTAGAAACATCTCAAAGATATGGTCAAACCGCAGGAAGAACACCTCCGCGGGCCGTGTGTTGATGTGGCATTTCCCCTCAGGCACACGAGCCGCATATGTCGGATATCCTGGATCCTTTGAGGCTAGTAGGCTTTTCTCAGTCGACAGCACATGGTCGTGCACTCTCCTGAGATCCCCTGATAGTGCCTCCAGCGGTTTCGGCGGTAGCATCGGCTCGCCCGTGAGATGGAACATGACCGCACCTTTCACGGGTACACGCTCTTCAGAATGCATCATCTGGCTGCTATGTGCTCTGGCTTGTTTGGAGGCAGTTACCTTCCTCGATCTCTTCCTCTCCTTTTTCTTGGGCACACCTTCCAGACCCTTCCTTAACCCCTGCCCCAATGTTCCCGGGCTAAGTACTGTATGACCCTCGAGCCCGGCTAGTTGAGCATGTGTTGAGGCGGCATCTTCAGGCATGTCCTGTGAGGATTTCATGAAGAGAGACTTTTTGCAATCCATGGTACGACCCTGCCCGGGCATATCATCCATATCCTCATTAGCAAGCTGATAGCCCGATTCGTCATATGGTTGACTCATCATATCTATGTCACAGTCATACACATTTGTATTGATGTAATCCATAGGGTCGACCTCCGTCTCATCATCCATTCTCTGTTCTACAGGAGAAATTACATCAGCCAGTACTATTGCACCCCCTTCATCATGTCATCCGCCGCTCTCACCCGGCACTATAGGAGCTGGTAATTGCGTAAGCGGGGTGGTGGTCTCCGCATATGGTTGTTGATGTGTGGTAGTTATTGGTGTGCTCTCAGCCGGCTCCAGACGAATAAGATTCTTCGGCCATAGCAGCACCCAATTCTTGCAGCTTCCAATTCGCGGCGGGGTCTCGTCGTCCGCTCCCACATGCTATACTGGAGGAGGCAAATCCTCGTGCCCCGATTTCACACTGGTCAAGCTAACCCTGAAGTGCCCAGTGGGGATCGGCTGGTTGTGGAACGTGCGTTGAGAGGGGTCCATTATCATCCCCTTTCCCACGTCCACCTTCTGGCCTTTGATCAAGTAGAGTATGGTGCACGGGGTTTCTTGCGCCTGCAAACACATATGTATGTGGCGTAAAACAACCGAAAGGCAACAAAAATGGAATTACCGTGTGTGTGTGTGTGTGTTGGTGCGACATGTAATTACCGTGACGGTGTCGAGCTTAGCCAAATACGAAGGCCCACCTAGCACGCCTGAGACTGAGGACGGGCTGCTATGAGTGGGAGCGGCTGCGAGAGGAGGCCCGGTTGCGTGAGCAAGTGATGGTGCGATGGTGTTGTTCATGGAGTTGCTCCCGACGAAACTGGGCAATGGCAAATCATGCACCGTCTTGTCTGGATTTTCCTTCGCCCAGTTGATGATAACTGGAACCAAGTTAGTAGCGAAATCATTTTTGCAGGCAGTTACAGCTGCATTGACTGCCTGCTGTAGCAACTCATATTTGTCCTCAGCTGCTTTTTTCGCGTCCTCAGCTGCTTTTTTCTCGACCGCAAGCTTCACCTTCGCGTCGATGTCCGCCTGACTAAACTTCTTTTTCAATTTCCTGGCCTCTGGGCCCTCGTTGTAAAACACCTTCCATGTGGCGCCGTCTCCAGCGCCGTGCACACGACCATATTGCGGCCGCTGATCCAAAGGGAGTCCCTTAAGTTCGTTCAAGGCCCGGTTGAGGGGGGTGTCCCACTTGGGCCTCATCGGAGAAGTAGGGCTTTCGGCTGCAAGCTGGTGTTGCTTCTCCAGTAGTCTAATCAATTTCCTCGTGATCTTGTCTGTGTAAAAAACCTCTTTCTCCTTGTCCCACTTGTAGCGGGCCCTGATGAAGTCATGCTCCAAGGGGTTGGTGAACTTCGCGAAGGGGTCTGGGAGACCCGCGGCTTCACGTTCCGCGTCCTCCTTATCCCATATGGGCCTTTTACCGAGGTAGCCACGGCTTCCGAGGCGATGCTTCCCCGTGTTCCTTTGCTGAAGGCTCTTGAATTTCGCAGTCTTAGCCTTGGCTGCCTCGGTAGCGCAAGTGTCCTTGAACTTTTCGAACTCCTCTTCCGTAAGTGTCGGATTTTCCTCCAGAATCTTGGACAGGGGTTCATCAGCCTAAATAGCTCGTTTCACCCTCCCTTTCCAGGAGGCCAAATCATTGTTGAACATTCCCATGGCGTGATTGTTAATCTTTTTCATCTTCGGATCATCTCACGGTTGTTCTATGTTATCATCCCGGTCGGGGAACTTGAATCTCTTGTGCAACTTCGTTAGGAGCAACTGCGTCAAATGTTCTTTACTCCTTAAGTCATCGTCGTTGATGCTCGCGCATTCCCGTAGGATGCATCCTACTTGGTTCCCATAGCACTTGCGAGGTTCTTCTGGCTCTAATGCCTCAAACTTGCCAGGTGCCATCTTTGTGATCACAAGTCGTCCAATCCCTAGTTTGTTAGGTTTTCGTATCCTCTGCTTTGTATGCTTCCTCTTTTCGGTAGCGGCATCGGGGCCGGTACCTTCCCCGCCGGTACCTTCCCCACTGGTCTCGGTGCCGCCATCAGTGCCGGCGCCGTCGGTGTCGATGTCGGCGTCAGTACCATCATCGAGGACTACCTGCAAACCTTGCTTAGCAGTCAAATAGTCGAGGTACTCTTGTTCACCCTCATAATCCATCTCGTCTGCATCTTGGTCAGAAGGCCCAGTTTCTTCGTTGTTCGGCATGTTTCCTATGATTAAGTGTCCTCATTTATTTCTAAAAGTATGAATAAATGAGAAATGACATAAAAAGAAATCTATGTGCCAGCACTCGATATGCCAACTATGTAGCACAAAATCATGCCTTTATTCACGGGAAATTTCGGCATGACCTTTGCTAAAAAATGGACATATCGAGCGCCTGAAATTCGCTGGAACGGAAATGAATCAACATTCCGGCATAACATAGGCCACTCGGATCATTTTCCAAACATGACATGTCCAAAACATGACATATGCACATATCACAAGTCCGGTTCAAATTTGCATATAAATTCAGCTAATTTTGAAACCTAGCTAAATTCATAACTAAATAGATAACCTAATTAACATACTGCCCTAACTAAAACCTAAGTAAATTAACCGAAGAACCCTAGCAAAGAGAGAGGGGGGTTTACAGAGGGTGCAGGGGCGAGGAGGCAGGCCCGACGACGGCCGGGAGGGGAGAGGAGGGAGGCGAGGGCCGACGGGTCGGGGGCGAGCGCGCCGGGGTCGGGGGCGAGGGCCGGGTCGGGGGCGAGCGCCGGGGTCGGGGT
>NC_041381.1:70095356-70187881 GCF_002162155.2 Triticum dicoccoides
GGTCTGGGGCGAGCGCCGGGGTCGGGGTCGGGGGCTAGCGCCGGCGCCAGAGTCGGGGGCGAGCGCCGGGGCTGGGTCGGGCGCGGCGGTGCGACGGGGGAAGAGAGAGTGGGGATTTGGGGGAAAAGGCGGGATGAAGGAGGGCGGGTGAGAATTTTGGATTAAGTGGACGTAGCAGTAGCGCATTTGGACAAAACGCGCTGCTACTACCTTCAGTAGCTGTAGAGCTTTATACGAAATTCGCTACTACTAACTTCAGTAGCCGTAGCGGTTTAGGCAAAATGCGCTGCTACTACCTTCGCTACTGCTAGTTTTCCTTTTTCTTTTCCTTTATTTTATCCCACTTTTATTTCCCGAGGGCAGTGAACGAAGGGAGGGCGATATATATTGCATCATTTGACGGTCAAATATGTATGCAAAATAGGAACATATATATTACACATCATTGGACCCATGCATAATAATGGCTAAGTGTGTATACAAAATAGGTTACATCATTTGACCGATAACATAAGTTTCCTCAGTGTTGACGTTTTCGTTTTTGAGTTAGCTTCTTTCCCTTCTTGTTCGTCGAAGAATAATTGAGCCCCTCATTGTGACTTTGCCTTTTCCATGGAGTACGATTTTTCTTAGGTAATGTAGTATTGATTCTTCTTTTGATGTATACTTCTTCATCATCGTCATCTTCCCTCATTGGGTTGCCGTACTGATCATAGTCTTCCTCGTTGGCGACTCCATCCATTCTAATGATGTTCCTTTTGCCTCTCCTCACGACAACACGGCTGGGATTGCGTGGGTCAGTTATGAAGAAGCATTGTGTCACGTGCTTAGCGTGTACCCATGGCTTGTTTTTTGCGAGAGCGTTCACGGTAGCGCTCTTGGCGTCGGGTATAGTCATGGTAGTGAAAATCCGGCTTTCTCTTTCGACACTCTTAGCCCATCTGACATGGAACATCGTCGTGTTGTGCAGTCCAAAGTAGTCAAGCTCCCAGATCTCCTCTACCCTTCCATAAAATCGTTCAGTTGCGCTATTGTCGCTGCCGGTCATGCATTCCATCGTCACCCCTGAGTTCTGATCATCACTAACCATATCTTTGGCCTCTGTGTAGAACGTGTATCCGTTGATATCATATGCCTGATAGGTTATGAGGTTGGGCGAGGGGCCATATGCTAAGGCGTATATGATTAATCCGTCCTTAGAGCCCTCCTCTAGGGGATTAGCAATAATATGCTCTTTGAACCAATGCAGGAAAGTGGAGTTGTGCTCTCTAGTAACTTCGGCATCCGTCCTGCATACCCCCCGGTCACGATACTTCTTTGCGATAATTTCTTTGTGTAGTGCCACGAAAGGATCTACCTCTTCTAGGTGTTGTAGCACTACCAAGTTTGCTCTGTCAAAGTCGCTGCGTCGATCTGAGTATGACACGTGCAGTTCCCTCCGACCATTGCAGTGAACATCTCCTTCGAGCCTCCCATCGTGCTTGTTAACGGGCAAACCAACACTAACACCAGGCGGCTGGTCTGCGCCATATAGAAAATTCTCACAGAAAGAGATGCACTCTTGTGCCAAATAGCCCTGGATGATGCTTCCATCCGGACGGGACATGTTACGAACAAATCCTTTGATAATCCCATTCATCCTCTCAAACGGCATCATGTTGTGCAGGAATGACGGCCCCAGGTCTATTATGTCATCCACAATATGGACACACAGATGCACCATCACGTCAAAGAACGCGGGCAGGAATACATCTCAAGGTCATTCAGTATCACAATGATCTCTTCCTGTAGCCTTTGGAGCTGCTTCACACTGATCGACTTTCGAGAGATGACGTCGAAAAAGTTGCAGAGACCAATAAGCGTTTCACGGACGTGCTTGTCCATTATCCCTCTAAGGGCAACAGGTAGTATCTGCGTCATCATGACATGACAGTCATGAGACTTCATCCCGCTGAACCTTTTCTTGTCCGTGTCTAGATATCTGCTTATCTTGCCACAGTAACCGGAACTAACTTTGACTCCGGTAAGGCACTTAAAGAAGGCATTGATCTCAGCCTGACTTAAGGTGAAGCAAGAAGGGGGGCAATAATCCTCTTTCTTTATTTTCTTGCCCTTCTTCTCCCGTGCCTCTGTCTCCGTCTCTGTCTTGTCTGACATTTTACGGGGCGGCATGTGCAGATCTTCCCTGATTTTCAAATCTTGCAACACAAGTAGAAAAAGGGTCAAACGTGAAGCACATTAGTGCCAGTTTGTATTTGAGCCGGCACAAATGTATGAATTAGTGCCGGTTCCAACAGCTAGCTGGGCCGCTCTCATTAGTACCGGTTCGTGGCTAACCTTTAGCACCGGTTCGTGCCACGAACCGGTACTAATGAGAGTGGTGGCAGGATGTTGTCAGTCTGGTCCCCCTCCAGCACCTTTAGTACCGGTTCTTGGCACGAACCGGTACTAAAGGTCGTCCACCCGAGCTCGCTCTGTTCTTCCCCTTTCCCCTCTCCTCTCTGTTCTTCCTCTCTTCCTCTCGAGCTCATCACACATTTTGCCCAAAATTTGTCAAGATTTGAAGGGCCCCATCCATTCAAATGATCACAAAGGTTAGCAACTTTGTCCTTTCATCTCTCATTGCTAGATTAGCTCTTGCAATGCTTTATATAGTTATTAATTTGTGAGTTTAGTAATTTGGGAGGAAATATATATATGTGCTAGTATTTGATTTATATGCAATTTGAGGTTAAAATAACACTTAGTCTGCATATGTAGGTGTGGTTTACTTAGTGCCTTCTAAATCTCCGTCGTAACCACCCTCGATCGCCCGCACCTTCCCGTCGCCGGTACCACCTTGTGGTGAGCCTCTTGTTCATGAAATTTTATATAAAAAATTGATGTTTGTGTGATTTGGATATATAGTTACTCGTATAATAATTATCTTACCCGTACGTTATTTGTTATACATAGTGCCATGGTTTTGATATCCGTCCCCGTTGGCCCTCGTCCTTGTTATGATTCGGATGTGGTATATTCTCTTTTAGAACTATTTGTTGCATTTCGTGTTTATGACAAATTATGCCCATCAAGTTAACATAGATATTTTTATCTAGGAGGTATGTGAACCGGAAATTCCAACCGACCCTATTGTCGAGAGGTTAAATTTAGTTGAAAGAGAAAACGAGTACTTGAAAGAAAAATTGAAAAGAATTGAGGGAGAGAAGATGGAATTGGAGTTGCATGTTGCCGATGTCGTTGATGATCACAAGATCAAGAAGGAGAAAATGCGCTTGAAGATTAGAAAGATTAGAAAATATGCCATCGATAGTGAGGCTTGGTATCATTATTGTTGATCGCATTTGTTGTTGCATTTAAATGCTTTAGCTAGAGAGTTATTTGTTTGTTGCATTTAAGTGTTGTATGAACTTTATGTATGAACTTGTATTAATTTGGTCTATTCGGTGTTGTGTAATGAAGATGAGCCGACAATGGATGTACGATGACCGATGCTCTCCCCAGTTCGTTGAGGGCGTGCATACTTTTCTGCTTGCGGCTGAGGCAAACAAGCGGGCGGATGGTTTTATGCCTTGTCCATGTGCTGGCTGTAAGAATGGTCGCAATTACTCTACGTCAAGAACCATTCACGTCCACCTGTTTGAGTCCGGTTTCATGCCCCACTATAATGTTTGGACCAAGCACGGAGAAAGAGGGGTTATGATGGAAGACAATGAAGAAGAAGAGGACGACGACAGCTATCCTGGCCATGGGTTCCCTGAATACGATGATACAACAATGGGGGAAGAAGCTGAGCCGGTAATGCGGGAAGAAGCTGAGCCGGCAATGCGGGAAGAAGCTGAAGAAGAGGCATCAGATGAGCCCGTTGATGATCTAGGTCGGGCCATTGCCGATGCAAAGAGAAACTGTGCAAGTGATTTGGAGAATAAGAAGTTGCAGCGCATGTTAGAGGATCACAAAAAATTGTTGTACCCGAATTGCGTAGGTGACAAGAAAAAGCTGGGCACCACACTGGAATTGCTGCAATGGAAGGCAAAGAATGGTGTATCTGACAAGGGATTTGGAAAGTTGCTGGTAATGATAAAGGATATGCTTCCAAAGGACAACGAATTGCCCGAGAGTACGTACGAAGCAAAGAAGGCTGTCTACCCTCTAGGGTTAGAGGTGCAGAAGATACATGCATGCCCTAATGATTGCATCCTCTACCGCAGTGAGTATGAGGATTTGAACGCTTGCCCGGTATGTGGTGCATTGCGCTATAAGATCAGCCACGATGAGCATGGTGATGTCGAGGGCGAGCGCCCCAGGAAGAAGATTCCTGCCAAGGTGATGTGGTATTCTCCTATAATACCACGGTTGAAACGTTTGTTCCAAAACAAAGAGCATGCCAAGGTGATGCGATGGCACAGAGAAGACCGTAAGAAAGACGGAAAGTTGAGAGTACCCGCTGACGGGTCGCAGTGGAGAAAAATTGAAAGAAAGTATGGGAAGGAGTTTGCAGATGACGCAAGGAGCGTATGGTTTGGTCTAAGCGCAGATGGCATTAATCCTTTTGGGGAGCAGAGCAGCAACGATAGCACCTGGCCTGTGACTCTATGTTTGTATAACCTTCATCCTTGGTTGTGCATGAAGCGGAAGTTCATTATGATGCCAGTGCTCATCCAAGGCCCTAAACAACCCGGCAACGACATTGATGTGTACCTAAGGCCATTAGTTGAAGAACTCTTACAACTATGGAATGGAACATGTGTACGTGCATGGAATGAGCACAAACAGGAAGAATTTGACCTAAAGGCATTGCTGTTCATGACCATCAATGATTGGCCTGCTCTCAGTAACCTTTCAGGACAGACAAACAAGGGATACCACGGATGCACGCACTGTTTGGATGATACCGACAGTATATATTTGAATAGTTGTAAGAAGAATGTGTACCTGGGACATCGTCGATTTTTTCCGAGCAGGCATCCCGTAAGAAAGAAAGGCAAGCATTTCAAAGGTGAGGCGGATCACCGGATGAAGCCTCGCCACCGTACTGGTGCTGATGTACATGATATGGTCAAGGATTTGAAGGTGATATTTGGAAAGGGTCCTGGCGGACAACCTGTTCCAAAGGACACTGACGGACGCGCACCCATGTGGAAGAAGAAATCTATATTTTGGGACCTGCCATATTGGAAAGACCTAGAGGTCCGCTCCGCAATCGACGTGATGCACGTGACGAAGAATCTTTGCATGACCCTGCTTGGCTTCTTGGGCGTGTATGGGAAGACAAAAGATACACCTGAGGCACGGGAGGACCAGCAACGTATGCACGGAGAAGACGGCATACATCAGGGTCATGCAAGCTACGCTCTTACCAAAGAAGAGAAGGAAATCTTCTTTGAATGCCTGCTCAGTATTAAGGTACCGTCTGGCTTCTCGTCGAATATAAAGGGAATAATAAACATGGCAGAGAAAAAGTTCCAGAACCTAAAGTCTCATGACTGCCACGTGATTATGACGCAACTGCTTCCGGTTGCATTGAGGGGGCTTCTACCGGAAAACGTTCGATTAGCCATTGTGAAGCTATGTGCATTTCTCAATGCAATCTCTCAGAAGGTAATCGATTCAGAAATAATACCAAGGTTACAAAATGATTTGGTGCAATGTCTTGTCAGTTTCGAGTTGGTGTTCCCACCATCCTTCTTCAACATCATGACACACGTCCTAGTTCACCTGTGCGAAGAGATTAACGTTTTGGGTCCTGTATTTCTACACAATATGTTCCCCTTTGAGAGATTCATGGGAGTCTTAAAGAAATATGTTCATAACCGTGCTAGGCCAGAAGGAAGCATCTCCAAGGGCCATCAAAATGAGGAGGTCATTGAGTTTTGTTTTGACTTTATTCCTGACCTTAAGCCGATTGGTGTTCCTGAATCGCGGCATTAGGGCAGATTGGATGGAAAAGGCACGCTAGGAGGGGAACAAATAATATGTATGGACGGACATTCTCTCACTGAAGCACACTACACAGTTCTACAGAATTCCGCCTTGGTGGCTCCGTATATGGATGAACACAAGAATTTGCTATGCTCCAAACACCCGGAACGGTCTGATGACAGGATTACATGTGAACAAACCAGGAGTTTCGCCAGCTGGTTGCAGACACGTACCATGCATGACACCTCTATTGAAGATGACCTGTACTTGCTGTCCCAGTTACCATCTTCGAATATAATGACTTTCAAAGGTTACGAGATAAATGGTAATACATTTTACACGATCGCCCAAGATAAGAAGAGCACCAACCAAAATAGTGGTGTCCGCTTTGATGTAGAAACCAAGACGGGAAAGGAAACATATTATGGTTATATACAGGACATATGGGAACTTGACTATCGACGTGGTTTAAAGGTCCCTTTGTTTCGGTGCAAATGGGTCAATATGACACGAGGCGGGGTAACGGAAGACCCGCAGTACAGAATGACAACAGTGGATCTCAACAATCTTGCGTATGCAGACGAACCATTCGTCCTAGCCAATGATGTGGCACAGGTTTTCTATGTGAAGGACATGTCTACCAAGCCAAGAAAAAGAAAAGATAAGGAAGCGAATGCATCGTACGATGAGCCAAAGCGGCACATAGTTCTTTCTGGGAAGAGAAACATCGTGGGAGTGGATGACAAGACAGACAAGTCAGAAGATTATGAAAAGTTTGATGAAATTGCTCCATTCACAGTGAATATTGACCCGAGCATCCTGTTAAATGATGAATATTTTCCATGGTTACGGCGCAAAGGGACACACGCGAAGAAAAAGTTTCACACCCAAAGATCTGGGATGGGATCGGCTTCACTAGCTATCATCACTTTCTTCTGTGTTTCGCACCGAGAGGGGAATCTCTGTAATAGTTAGGGTAGTTATGTGTTTTGGCATTTGAAACACGAAGAAATTTTATGTGCAAACAAATTCACACTAATTTCAAATAATTCAAAATTTAAACTATTCAAATTTGAAAACTACGGGCACTAACAGAAAAAATAGCAGAAAAGAAAGAAAAACTATAGCTGAAAAGAAAAAAACTATATAAAAAAACTACTCAAAAATAAATAGAAGAAAATAAATATAGCAAAAAAGAAAAAACTACTCAGAAATAAATAGAAGAAAAAATAAAGCAGAAAATAAAAAAAATTGCTATTTTTCAATCGTTTACAAAATGACCATGAAATTGAAAATCACTACAAAATGAACTCTGAAAATGTTGAATTTTGGCAAACTAGATGAAAAACTACTCACAAATAAATAGAAGAAAATAAATATAACAGAAAAGAAAAAACTATACAAAAACCTACGCAAAAATAAATAGAAGAAAATAAAGCAGAAAAGAAAAAAACTATAAAAAATTGGGGCGCTGCCCTGTGGGCCTGATAGGCCACAGGTGTGTAATTACAGGCCTTAAAGGCCCAGTAGACTCACACGGCAGCGCGCAGAGTTTAGGCCCACAAGCCTGCTAGCTATATAGAGGAGTTCGAAGTGGTAGCCGTGGCTGGGTTTATAAACCAGTGCGGCTGCCCTTCGCCCGGCGAGGTGGGACTAAACTTTGGGGTGGCAGCGCGACCCCTTTAGTATCGGGTGGTGGCACAAACCGGTACTAAAGGCCCCCCCTTTAGTACCGGTTTGTGCCACCACCCGGTACTAAAGGGGGTCGCTTCCCGCCGCTTGGCCTGGACAAAACAGGCCTTTAGTACCGGTTGGTGGCTCCAACCGGTACTAAAGGTGCCTTCTATATATACAACAGCTACGAAAATTCCAGTTTCCCTCTCTGTTTGTTCCTCTGTTTCCGTCTCCGTCGCCGTCGCCGCCACCCTCGATCGTCTCCGTCGCCGCTCGTCTCCGTCGCCGCCCCCGTCCCCATCGCCGCCCCCGTCCCCATCGCCGCCCTCGTCTCTGTCGCTGCCCCGGGCCCGTCCCCGTCGCGCCGTCCCTATCCCCGTCGCGCCGTCCCTGCCGTCGCCGCCCCGGCCGTCGCCTCGTCGTCACCGTCGCCCGCTGTGAGCTCTCCCCCTCTAACCCCTCTCCCTCGCCCCCGGCGGCCACCATGGGCGCCGCCCCTCCCCGAGCCCATACACACACACACACAAGCATGCATGAACACACACACACACGTACATATGTATTTTGTATGTTTAATTAGTTTAGATTATTTAGTGTTTAATTAGTATATACGTATTTTGTATGTTTAATTAGTTTAGATTATTTAGATTATTATTTTTTCACTATTATATATGTATGAATGCATGTTAGATGGATATAATTAGTGTTTAATTAGTATGGAAATTTTTTATATAATGTTGTTTTTCAGTTTTTTAATGGATGTATAGAAGTTGTGTTTTCTGTTTTAGTGTTAGATGCTTAATTAGTATGAAATAGTATATAGATTTTGAAATAGTAGAAATGTTAGAAATTTTAGTTATCAAAATCCAATCATTAAAAAAATATTACTTTTTGCGGGCATATAGCTAGTATTTGTTCTCGACGATGCCCGGCCCGCATCCTCGCCGTCGACCCGTCCGCGACGACGTCCAGCCGACCCATGTCCGGGACTGGGCTCCGCCGGGCTGGCACTGGGAGGTGCTGCCTGGAGGGGCGCGCCGCTTGATGAGGAACCCGGCCCCGGGTCCCGTCGTTGACCCTGATCTCGTTTGGTGGCGTTCGCGTGGGCCAGTTTCGGTGCGGAGGGACCCGGCCCCGCCGGAGGTGGTACGTCGCCGTGTCAGGGAGGAGGACGAGCACGTCCATCGCTACATGGTTGCGTTAGAGGGCGGCAGGTTCTCCAATACCTGGCAGTATCTTCGGGGATCTCACTTCAGCTATGATCCTGTGAGGGTTCCTTCTCTTTGGGTGTCCACCGCCCGCACCGCAGGAACCGCGAGTGTCCTAGATTCTTCTGTAGTATTCGATCTTTAATTAGCTAGCCAGTGATGTACTATTCAATATTATATATTATTTGAGACGATGTATTCGAGATTATATCTATTATTCGAGACGATGTAATTTGAATACTAAATTGTTTTATATTTCTTTTGAATTAGTTAAATAAAAGCTATGGCAGACAATACCGACAGAGAGGGAGAACACACCATGTTCGATATGATACGCGAGCCAGATGATGATCAGAATGAAGAAGATTATGACGGCTCCGAATTTCTAAACAACACCGGAGAGGATGATATGATATTCGATTGCAACGACCGAATTGATGAAGTCATGAACTACGATTATGACGATGACGAAGAACATGTTGATCATGAAACAACAAAGACCGGCGAGGTATATATATTTATATAAGCAGGTATCTGGTGATCATCACATGTTTTAAATGACTTGAAGATATATTAACGAATCGATCTTTGTTCTTTCAGCCATCCGGATCGAGCAAATCTTCAGGCAAAAGGACGAAACGAGGCCCGAACAAAAAGTTGAAGGAGGGCGTAAAGTACAATATCGAGGCAGTCAGACCTAATGGCGAACCATTAGCGCCTAAGAAGATTGCGGACAAGTTCATTCGTCAGTGCGGAGTTCTTGTGAAGGACCAACTCCCGATCTCCCTTCAAGAATGGAGAGAGCCAGCAAAAGACAAAAGACAAAAAGGCAAAGAGGACGCTGCTCCACGTCCAGATGTTACTTTTGTCGACAAGAATCAAAAAGATCTGCTTTGGGATACTCTCATGGAACATTTCACCCTACCAGATCATTTCACAGAAGCAGATGTGCAGAAAGTCAAGGACGCTGCTCTTAGGAAGATGGCGGTTGCATTCAAGAACCACAAGAATCGTGAATGGGACAAGTACGTCAAGGGAGGAAGGAAGACTCCAGTATTCGAGGGAACACTAGAGAACCAACGTGCTCATTGGGACGATTTTGTGAAATTCAAGGATTCGGAATTAGCTAAGGAACGGTCGAGAATAAACAAGAAGAATGCCGAAAAAAAGGATAAGTTCCATAAGCTGGGGCCAGGTGGCTATGCGGTGGCAATGCCTAAGTGGGGTAAGTCTGAGAAAGAGATGGAGGATGCAGGTGCCACTCCGGTTACTAAGAGCTGGCCCCCCAGGGTCAGGACTTGGTTCTATGAGCATGGGGGGAGTTGGACCCGAAGACAGGCAATGTTTCGACGAGGGCAAGTCTGAAGGGAGTCGACGATGCGATACTTGTTGCAATAGAAGAGGCACGATCGGGGGTGTTCCAGCCCAACAGAGAGAACGACGAGCTTATGCGTGCCCTGGGAAATCCTGAACACCCGGGAAGAACACGAGGCAAGGGCGCTATTCCGTGGTATGAGGGGTTCTCAGACTGGAACACCGACTACAGAACCCGTGCGAGAAAGAAGATTGCGGAGGAGAAGAAGAGGAAGATGGAGGAGGAGCAGAGGAAGCGGGACTATGAATGCCTTCAAGGCCTAGAAGCAAGTCAAGCGGAATTGGTAGTCAAATTCCAGCGGCAGCAGGAGCAGATCGACTCACTTACCCAGCAAAGGGGGTCTCAGTAGCTGCAGCAGCTAGCGAATGATCCAGCATTGGATAGCACCGCCCCATCCATACCAAGAAGCAGCGTGGGTTCCGCCCCGGACGATGCAATGCTGGTTAGATACCCCGTGGATGACATCACGGAGAACACTAGCTGCGAGCTACACGTCAAAATGAAGAACATATCCATGAAGGTGGCGAACGCCGTTGCTTTTACAAATCCCCCCGAGGCAACCTTCCATTGCAACCCGATTCCAGCGGGCTATGCTCGTGTCTTGGTTGATGAGGTGGTGGACCCATATTCGGAGCTAGAGCTTGACTATCCTGGAGGTGAGGATGAGCGCTTTCTCAGAGACGCCAAACATCGTATCATCCTATGGAAAAAGGATTGCATCATCTTTCGAAGGCCACCGACACCGCGTCAGTCGACTCCTCGTCGAAGTCCGCCACCGAGTCAGCAGTCTCCCGCTCCTGCAAGTCCACCAAGTCCGGCAAAGTGTCAGGCCACTCCTCCTCCAAGTCCGGCAAAGTGTCAGGCCACTCCTCCTCCTCCAAGTCCGCCACAGCGTCAGACATCCACTCCTCCTCCAAGTCCGGCACAACCTCAGGCCACTCCTCCTCCAAGTCCGGCACAGCTTCAGGCGGCCACTCCTCCTCATCCAACTCAGCCCCGTCAGCCATCTCCGCCGCCTCAGCAATCACAGAAGAGACACCCCGCAGCTATGGTGCATAGCGGTACGAGTCGAGGTAGTACAGGAAGTACAGGCGGAGACAAGCGATATAAATATGGTCCAAGCCTCACGCCTCTTCCGCAGAGGGCTTATGATAGGTCCGAGGAGGAAATCGCAGCCATATCGAAGTCCGAGGTGGAAGCCCATTTTGCACCGAAACCGCCAATGCCGCCAAGGGAGAAAGTGCCTGAGGAAACGATTGACCACTTCATTCATATGGCTCAACCACCAGCTCCCAAGCCTGTTGACACAGACTATGAGCGCCACATCAGGAAGTTAAATCAAGCACGTGTACGTAAGGAGGCGAGCTCGGGATCGAGCAAACAAGAAGCAGCTGTCAAAAAATGCGGGAAAACTGTTCCCCAGCTGGGAGAACAGGCGGCGCAATCGATCCCCTTACTTGTTGTGCCAACAACACGTGACAGTATGCACGCCCAATATTATTGTGGGCAAAAAGTTTACGTTCCTCAGGTGGGCAATGTGGTAATAACGGAGGAGCATATAATGCAGGCTGAAGTTCTCAAAATCATTGTTGGACAACTCCTCGAGATCGAGCCCATGCCTGTGCTTAGAGAGGATGAAATAAAACAGAAATATGTCCGGGGCCAACCTTTGGTCGAGCCAGACAAGGTCAAGAACCTCCCAACGAGAATGTATGAATTGCATCAATGGTACATGAACATTACCAAGATTTCCGATCGATTGTCCCTCATGGTGAATGTCAAGGAGGAGCATTACTACCATGAGAAAGCTGTGTCCATTGAGTATTCTGAACTGTTTCAGTTATACAATCAAGACGCACTCGACAAATCTATCGTCAGTTGCTATTGTCTGTAAGTGATTTCTTTCTGTAATTTAAGTCTCAAGCTAGCTGTAGTGATCTTTTTAATCAATCATTACCTGTAATTATCCTCACTATATTCTTTTCTGTGGTATTATATGCAGGATGAAGATGTATGAAATGAGAAAAGGTGAACACTATGGCATTGGGTTCATTGACCCAAACACCGTTAATGAATACACATGGAAAATAGATGAACGTCATCAAAAGGCTGTAGAGGACAGCATGCTAGAGTTCATGAAGCACCTCAAATACAATGAAGATATACTACTTCCTTACAACTTCCAGTGAGTCACACTGTCTTGTACTACAAATTCTCTGTTTTTGCCTACTAGCTAGCTACATGTTTTTGCTTACATATGCCCGCTTAATTAAGACATGCAAACGTGTGTGCATGCAGATTTCACTGGGTCTTGTGTATCATTAAAGTTGACGCCGGAACAGTTGAAATACTGGACTCGCTACTCAAAGAAAAAACTAACTATAACATCTTGTTTGGGATAGTCAACAGGTAATTTCAATCATTATTAATTATATATCTCGGCCTATTTAGTTCGTCATTTCATGATATGAACTATTTAATAACCCCTTTATTCATTTTCTTTGTCGGCGGGTAGGGCTTGGGCAAGGTTCATCAGGGTCACGGACGGCAAATGGAAAGAAAAGCTTAAATGGGGAAGACCCAAGGTAAGTAATTAAGTAGTACTAGCTAGCTAGCTAGCTGCCATCTCTTTCATTATCATGCTTGATTAATTATTATCTGATCAAATTCCATTCTCGTAAAGGCCCTGAAGCAGGCGCGGGGGACTGATCTATGTGCATTCTGCGTTTGCGAGAACATTCGCATGATGGCGTTCGAAAGGAGCAGATCTTAAAGACAGGAATGGGTACGCTTGTCAAAACACTATTGACAATTTTTACACCATTATCGATATCTAGTCACACAACTAATACACATGCATATTGAACTCCTTCTTAACAGTTCAGAGAGGTGCGGGCGAAGCTCCTAGAAACGGAGCGCGTAGAAGCACTTCAAGAGGAAATAGCGGGATTTTTGCTCGACCAGGTCATAAATCCGAAGGGAGAATACTATTACCCGCTACTGCCCCCATGAAAACCACTTCCAATTGTCATCGTGCTCCGAGGGCACCAATTAGGCTATAATGCCACTGGCTCCGAAGGCAACATGCATATGTAGGAGAAATTGTATATAGCTATACATGTGTGTATGTGTGAATTAATTAATATGATGGTTTGTGAGACATTGATGATATATATATATATGCATGATTGGTTCTACTAGAAATTCTATTTATATATATATATATATATATATATATATATATATATATATATATGCATAACGTGTACGATGTGTAGTATCGTAAAATACCAGCAAACGAAAAAGAATTAAAATGGAAACACAAAATTAAATGAAAAAGAAATCATAAAACTAAAACCCCCCCAAACCTTATAGTACCGGTTGGTCTTACCAACCGGTACTAAAGGGCTCCAGGCCCCTGGAGCTGGCTCGTGCCACGTGGTTTCCCTTTAGCACCAGTTCGTGCTGAACCGGTACTAAAGGGGGGGGGCCTTTAGTGCCCACACTTTAGTGCCGGTTATGGAACCGGCACTAAAGGGCCTTACGAACCGGTGCTATTGCCTGGTTCTGCACTAGTGCAAGTCTATTCTTGCCTTCGGCCCATCCTTGGTCTTATCCGACATGTTCATCAGTGTTGCGAGAAAGCTCTCAAGGACATTCTTACAGATATGCATTTGATCAAGGCAATGAGGTGTATCGAGTTTGTGCCAGTACTCCAAGTCCCAGAACACAGAACTCGTCTTCCATACCTTCAGCAGCGGCTCCGACGCCTTTCTCATCGTCTTTCCCGGTGCGGGGCACTCCTTCCAGTTTTTCAACAGCTCATCGATTTCGGCACCGCTCAGCTTACGTGGAGGTCCTCGATGCTCAGCGTGACCATTGAATAGATCTCCACGGTTTCTCCATGGGTCGTCCTGTTCAAGCCATCTTCGATGCCCCATGTACACGATTTTCCCAGACCCGCCATCTTTCCTTGACGTTAGCTGCTGAGACGTCGTATCATCCATGCACCGCGTGCATCCACAATATCCATGGCACACCTGGCCTGCCACATATGCGTAACCGAGATAGTCCTGCACTGTCGTGATCAGGGCGGCTCTCATGTTGAAATACTCACTTTTGCAGGCGTCCCATGTATTGGCCGGTGTTTTCCATAACGTGTCTAACTCCTCTTGAAGTAGCCCCAGATACAAATTAATATTATTTCCTGGTTGTTTCGGCCCTTGAATAAGCATGCTCATGTGAATGTACTTTGATTTCATGCACAACCAGGGGGGTGGTTGTACATCCATACAAACACAGGCCAAGTGCTATGGTTGGTGTTCTGGTTGCCAAATGGATTCATGCCATCGGTACATGCGCCGAGCACGATGTTCCTTGCATCACATTCAAAATACCGATAGAAGTTGTTCAACGCTCTCCACTGGCTTCCATCCTTCACGTGTCTCAGCTTCGGATCATCTCCATCGTCGGGCTTCTTCCTCTCTGCGTGCCAGCGCATTAGCTTTGCTTCCTTGGGATCTACAAAATACCTCTGGAGACGGGGAGTGATCGGTAAGTACCATACAACTTTCTGGGGACATTTCTTCCCGGCCTTCTTGTATCGAGAAGCATTGCACACCGGACAGCTTGTTTTTTCCGCGTGCTCCTTCCAATAAATTATGCAATCGTTGATGCATGCATGGTATCTAACGTGTGGCAGATCAAGAGGGCACACGATCTTCTTGGCCTCATCAACACTAGTAGGACATAGATTACCCGCGGGAAGAACATCCTTTAGGTACTTGAGATGCTCATCGAGGCTAGTGTCGGTCCATTTGTTTTTAGCCTTCGTCTGCAGGAGTTGGAGCGTGAAACTCAAGCGGGTCACCTCAGGATTGCAACCATCATACAATGGAGTGTTCGAGTCTACCACCAGTTGCTCCAGCTTAGCCTCCTCTCTAGAAGCAGCTCTCTCGGTACTCGTCTCCTTGCGAAGCAATGCTTGAAAATGAGGGTCCCGCACGATTGAACTTAGTACCGACGAACTCTGCTGCGTGGAGTCCATGTCGTTCTCTCCGCCACCATGTCCGGCCCCTTCTCCTCCTCCATGTCCGACCCCTTCTCCGCCGCCATGTCCGGCCTCTTCCCTGCCGCCATTATCGATCATCTCTTCGTCTTGCCCCGTGTCATCATTGCCTGCCCCGTCGGCATCCTCAACATCGTCATCCTCATCTTCAATTATCCACCGAGTATAGCCATCCATGAAACCAGTCATGAGCAGGTGCGCTTCGACACGACCATCGTCATGGGGGTCGAGCCAAACTATTCCTTTGCATTTTCGACACGGACATAAAACCTCTGTCCGATTATTTTCTTTCATGTCCTGCACCGCCGACCGCAACCACCTGTCCACCATCGTTCCTCTGACCATCGTCAACTCTGCACGGTAATAATAAACAAATTGATTATTAAAATGCATGCATGCATCAAAGTCATACAAAAATTTGGCATGACCTTCCCTAAAAATAGGACATATATGGATCTAGAGTTTGCCCGGAATTTGCCGAAACGGAAATAAATCGACATTTTGGCAAAACATAGGCAACTCAAAAGCACAATTTGGCGTCAACTCATGCCATGCCACACACACAATTTCCACAAACATATCACACACACATAAACATATTTCCATTTTGCAAAAGCATGAAATTTTCATCACCTCTATCTCAATCGAGATCGAGCACATGATGGAGATGATGTTGTAGGGAGATCAAAAGTGCACAAATCTCTTCTTGACAAAGATAGATCTAGTTAGGGGGCAAATAGGTCACTTAACTAAATCCTACATCTACCTAGCTACCTAATTTGGGAGGAGACAACTTCAACAAGTGGAGGGGAAAGGAAAAAGAGAAAGGAGATGCATTAATGGAGGTGGTGTAGTTAGGTAGGAGTAATGAAGAGAGAGAAAGGTGGATAGAAGAGAGAGAGTAATGGGGGAGAAGTATTGAGGAAGAAGAAGAGTGAGAGTGGGAGCATGTGGGGGAGGTAGGGGGGAGGGAAGAGAGGAGGGGGAGGGGAGGGACGATGGGGAAAAGGTGGTTGGTTGGTGCGGGTTAGCAGTAGCATGGGAGGAAAAATGCGCTACTGATAAGGAATTAGCAGCAGCGCGCTTTGGGCGAAGGCGCTACTGCTAACAGGGACAAAAAAGTATGCCAATTTGAAATTTAGCAGCAGCGATCTCAGTAAAAGCGTGCTACTACTACATGCGTAGCAGTAGCGTGGTTCGCGCCACCGGGCTACTGCTAAATGGAGTTAGGTGAACACCGTCGGTCGATATTTGTAGCAGCGCGGTTTACACAGAGCGCGCTACTGCTAAAAATTTATCAACAGCGGGTTTCCCAAACACGCGCTACTACTAATTAGCAGCAGCGCTCCTTTTTGAGCCGCGTTGCTGCTAAGATTCTGTGTATAGGCTTTTCCCTAGTAGTGTAAGGATATTCACTGCGTGCCTCATCACTCATTGGATTGCACACATCAAATGTATTACTTCCAACAAGTTGCTCTCTTGTTTCATCTCACTGAAAAACGAGGCCTTTCAGTCATCTTGCCCATGTGGTATGATTTGCATGTTTCAAGTGATTCAAAATCAAGTGAGTCCAAACAATCCATCTGTATGGAGTTTCTTCATGCATATATACCAATAGACATGGTTCGCATGTCTCAATCTTTTCAAAACGAGTGAGTCCAAAGATCCATCAACATGGAGCATCTTCATGCGTTTTATACCAGTATGACTCAAATGGCAGTGCCACAAGTATGTGGTACTATCATTACTATCTTATATCTTTTGGTATGAACATGTGTATCACTACGATCGAGATTCAATAAACCATTCATTTTAGGTGCAAGACCGTTGAAGGTATTATTCAAATAAACAGAGTAACCATTATTCTCCTTAAATGAATAATCGTATTGCGATAAACATAATCCAATCATGTCTATGCTCAACGCAAACACCAAATAACAATTATTTAGGTTTAACACCAATCTCGATGGTAGAGGGAGCAGGCGATGCTTGATCACATCAACCTTGGAAACACTTCCAACACACATCATCATCTCACCTTTAGCTAGTCTCTGTTTATTCCGTAGCTCTTTTATTTCGAGTTACTAACACTTAGCAACCGAACCGGTATCTTAATACCCTGGTGCTACTAGGAGTACTAGTAAAGTACACATTTAATACAATGTATATCCAATATACTTCTGTCAACCTTGCCAGCCTTCTCATCCACCAAGTATCTAGGGTAGTTCTACTTTAGTGACCGTTCCCTCATTATAGAAGCACTTAGTCTTGGGTTTGGGTTCAACCCTGGGTTTCTTCACAAGAGCAGCAACTGATTTGTCGTTTCATGAAGTATCCCTTCTTGCCCTTGCCCTTCTTGAAACTAGTGGTTTTACTAACCATCAACAATTGATGCTCCTACTCGATTTCTACTTTTGCGGTGTCAAACATCGCGAATTACTCAAGGATCATCATGTCTATCCCTGATATGTTATAGTTCATCACGAAGCTCTAATAGCTTGGTGGCAGTGACTATGGAGAACCATCACTATCTCATCTGGAAGATTAACTCCCACTCGATTCAAGTGATTGTAGTACTCAAACAATCTGAGCACATGCTCAATGATTGAGCTTTTCTCCCTTAGTTTGCAGGTTAAGAAACTTGTCGGAGGTCTCATACCTCTTGACGTGGGCACGAGCCTAAAATCCTAATTTCATCTCTTGGAACATCTCATATGTTCTGCGACATTTCAAAAATGTCTTCGGTACCTCAATTCTAAATCGTTTAACATTACGCACTGAACTATCACGTAGTCATCAAAACGTGTATGTCAGATGTTCGCAACATCCACAAACGACGCTCGAGGTTCAGCACACCGAGCGGTGCATTAAGGACATAAGCCTTCTATGCAACAATGAGGACAATCCTCAGTATACGGACCCAGTCCGCATAATTGCTACTGTTAACTTTCAACTAAATTTTCTCTAGGAACATATCTTAAAACAGTAGAACTAAAGTGTATTCTATGACATAATTTGCAAAGACCTTTTGACTATGTTCATGATAATTAAGTTCATCTGATTATTTAATGAACTTCCACTTAGATAGACATCCCTCTAGTCATCTAAGTGATACATGATCCGAGTCAACTAGGCCGTGTCCGATCATCACGTGAGACAGACTAGTCATCATTGGTGAACATCTTCATGTTGATCGCATCTGCTATACGACTCATGTTTGACCTTTTGGTCTCTTGTGTTCCGAGGCCATGTCTGTACATGCTAGGCTCGTCAAGTCAACCTAAGTGTTTTGCATGTGTAAATCTGGCTTACACCTATTGTATGCGAATGTTAGAATCTATCACACCCGATCATCACGTGGTGCTTCAATACAACAAACCTTCGCAACGGTGCATAGTTAGGGGGAACACTTTCTTGAAATTTTATGAGGGATCATCTTATTTATGCTACCGTCGTTATAAGCAAATAAGATGCAAAAACATGATAAACATCTCATGCAATCAAATAGTGACATGATATGGCCAATATCATTTTGCTCCTTTTGATCTCCATCTTCGGGGCGCCATGATCATCATCGTCACCGGCATGACACCATGATCTCCATCATCATGATCTCCATCATCGTGTCTTCATGAAGTTGTCTTGCCAACTATTACTTCTACTACTATGGCTAACGGTTTAGCAATAAATTAAAGTAATTACATGGCGTTATTCAATGACACGCGGGTCATACAATAAATTAAGACAACTCCTATGGCTCCTGCCGGTTGTCATACTCATCAACATGCAAGTCGTGATTCCTATTACAAGAACGTGATCAATCTCATACATCACATATATATCATTCATCACATCCTTTTGGCCATATCACATCACATGGCATATGCTGCAAAAACAAGTTAGACGTCCTCTAATTGTTGTTGCAAGTTTTTACGTGGCTGCCATAGGTTTCTAGCAAGAATGTTTCTTACCTACACCAAAACCACAACGTGATATGCCAATTGCTATTTACCCTTCATAAGGACCCTTTTCATCGAATCCAATCCGACTAAAGTGGGAGATACAGACACTCGCTAGCCACCTTATGCAACTAGTGCATGTCAGTCGGTGGAACCTGTCTCACGAAAGCGTTCGTGTAAGGTCGGTCCGGGCCGCTTCATCCCACAATACCGCCAAATCAAGATAAGACTAGTAACGGTAAGCATATTGAACAAACCAACACCCACAACTACTTGTGTTCTACTCGTGCATAGAATCTACGCATAGACCTAAGCTCATGATGCCACTGTTGGGGAACGTAGCAATAATTCAAAATTTTCCTATGTGTCACCAAGATCAATCTAGGAGATACTAGCAACGAGAGAGAGAGACAGAGAATGTGCATCTTCATACCTTTGAAGATCGCTAAGCGGAAGCGTTACTAGAACGCGGTTGATGGAGTTGTACTCGCGGCGATCCAAATTGTGGAAGATCCGATCTAGCACCGAACGGGCGGTGCCTCCGCGTTCAACACACGTATAGCCCAGGGACGTCTCCTCCTTCTTGATCCAGCAAGGGGAGAGGAGAAGTTGAGGGAGAACTCCTACAGCACGACGGCGTGGTGGTGGTGGAGCTCATGGTTCTCCAGCAGGGCTTCACCAAGCACTACGGAGGAGGAGGAGATGTATGAGGAGGGAGGGGCTGCGCTAGGGGAAAGGTGTGGCTGCCCTCCCACCCCCTCACTATATATAGGGGGAAGGGGAGAGGGGGCCGGCCCCTCTAGATGGATCTACAGGAGGGGGCGGCGCCCAGGGGAAACCCTAGATGGGTTTGGGCGCCCCCACCCCCTAGGAAACTTGCCCCCCAAGCCGGGAGGGGCGGCTGCCCTAGGGGTGGTGCCCCCACCTCTCCAGGTTACGTGAGATGGGGTAGGAGGGGCGCTCAGCCCCTTAGTGGGCTGATGTGCCCCCTCCCCTTGGCCCATAAGGCCCCCCAACGCTTGCCGGGGCCTTAGAAACCCCTTTCGGACATGCTGGTCGTCACCCGGTACCCCCGAAACTATTTTGGACTCCAATACCCTTCGTCCAATATATAGATCTTCACCTCTGGACCATTTCGGAGTTCCTCATCACGTCCGGGATCTCATCCGGGACTCCGAACAACCTTCGGTAACAACATACTATTTCCCATAACAACTCTAGCGTCACTGAACCTTAAGTGTGTAGACCCTATGGGTTCGGGAACCATGCAGACATGACCAAGACGTTCTCCGGCCAATAACCAACGGCGGGATCTGGATACCCATGTTGGCTCCCACATATTCCATGATGATCTCATCGAATGAACCACGGTGTCGGGGATTCAAGCAATCCCGTATACAATTCCCTTTGTCAATCGGTACGTTACTTGCCCGAGATTCGATCGTTGGTATCTCAATACCTCGTTCAATCTCGTTACCGGCAAGTCACTTTACTCGTTCCGTAATGCATGATCCCGTGACTAACTACTTAGTCACATTGAGCTCATTATGATGATGCATTACCGAGTGGGCCCAGAGATACCTCTCCGTCACACGGAGTGACAAATCCCAGTCTCAATTCGTGCCAACTCAACAAACACTTTCGGAGATACCCGCAGTGCACCTTTATAGCCACCCAGTTACATTGTGACGCTTGGCACACCCAAAGCATTCCTACGGTATCCAGGAGTTGCACAATCTCATGGTCTAAGGAAATGATACTTGACATTCGAAAAGCTTTTAGCAAACGAACTACACGATCTTGTGCTATGCTTAGGATTGGGTCTTGTCCATCACATCATTCTCCTAATGATGTGATCCCGTTATCAATGACATCCTATGTCCAGGAAACCATAACCATCTATTGATCAACAAGCTAGTCAACTAGAGGCTCACTAGGGACATGTTGTGGTCTATGTATTCACACATGTATTACGGTTTCCAGTTAATAAAATTATAGCATGAACAATAGACAATTATCATGAACAAGGAAATATAATAATAACCATTTTATTATTGCCTCGAGGGCATATTTCCAACATAATAATCATACTGCTTAGCAGCATGTCATACTTTGATTCGGCGGTATTGTTTGATGAAGCGACTCAGATCGACATTACGCGTAAGCTTACGCGAGATTGGTTCTACCGACGTACTTTGCACATAGGTGGCTGGTGAGTGTCTGTTTCTCCAACTTTAGTTGAATCTAGTGTGGCTACGCCCGATCCTTGTTGAAAGTTAAAACAGTACACTTGACGAAAAATCGTTGTGGTTTTGATGCGTAGGTAAGAATGGTTCTTGCTAGAAGCCTGTAGCAGCCACGTAAAACTTGCAACAACAAAGTAGAGACGTCTAACTTGTTTTTGCAGGGCATGTTGTGATGTGATATGGTCAAGACGTGATGAGATATAATTTGTTGTATGAGATGGTCATGTTTTGTTAAAGTTATCGGCAACTGGCAAGAGCCTTATGGTTGTCTCTTTATTGCATAAGATGCAAGCGCCATATAATTGCTTTACTTTATCGCTATGCGATAGCAATAGTGTTGGAAATATGCCCTAGAGGCAATAATAAAAGGATTATTATTATATTTCCTTGTTCATGATAATTGTCTTTTATTCATGATATAATTGTATTATCCGGAAATTGTAATACACGTGTGAATACATAGACCACAACATGTCCCTAGTGAGCCTCTAGTTGACTAGCTCGTTGATCAACGGATAGTCATGGTTTCCCGTCGATGGACATTGGATGTCATTGATAACGAGATCACATCATTAGGAGAATGATGTGATGGACAAGACCCAATCCTAAGCATAGCACAAGATCGTGTAGTTCGTTTGCTAGAGCTTTTCCAATGTCAAGTATCTTTTCCTTAGACCATGAGATCGTGTAACTCCCGGATACCGTAGGAGTGCTTTGGGTGTACCAAACGTCACAATGTAACTAGGTGACTATAAAGGTATACTACGGGTATCTCCGAAAGTGTCTGTTGGGTTGACACGGATCGAGATTGGGATTTGTCACTCCGTATGACGGAGAGGTATCTCTGGGCCCACTCGGCAATGCATCATCATAATGAGCTCAAAGTGACCAAGTGTCTGGTCACGGGATCATGCATTACGGTACGAGTAAAGTGACTTACTGGTAACGAGATTGAACAAGGTATTGGGATACAACGATAGAATCTCGGGCAAGTAACATACCGATTGACAAAGGGAATTGTATATGGGGTTGCTTGAATCCTCGACATCGTGGTTCATCTGATGAGATCATCGAGGAGCATGTGGGAGCCAACATGGGTATCCAGATCCCGATGTTGGTTATTGGCCGAAGAGCCGTCTCGGTCATGTCTACGTGTCTCCCGAACTCGTAGGGTCTACACACTTAAGGTTCGGTGACGCTAGGGTTGTAGAGATATTAGTATGCAGCAAACCGAAAGTTGTTCGGAGTCCCGGATGAGATCCCGGATGTCACGAGGAGTTTCGAATGGCCCGGAGGTAAAGAATTATATATGGGAAGTCGAGTTTCGGCCATCGGGAAAGTTTCTGGGGTCACCGGTATTGTACCGGGACCACCGGAAGGGTCCCAGGGGTCCACCGGGTGGGGCCACCTATCCTGGAGGGCCCATGGGCTGAAGTGGGAGGGGAACCAGCCCCTGGTGGGCTGGTGCGCCCCCCCTTGGCCCCCCCCCTGCGCCTAGGGTAGGGAACCCTAGGGGAGGGGCGCCTCCACTTGCCTTGGGGGGCAAGGCACCCCCCTTGGCCGCCGCCCCCCCCTTGGAGATTCAATCTCCTAGGGCCGGCGCCCCCCCAGGGGACCCTATATAAAGAGGGGGGAGGGAGGGCAGCCGCACCCTTGCACATGGTGCCTCCCTTCCCCCTTGCTACACCTCTCCCTCCCACAGACGCTTGGCGAAGCCCTGCCGGGATCCCTGCTGCATCCACCACCATGCCGTCATGCTGCTGGATCTTCATCAACCTCTCCTTCCCCCTTGCTGGATCAAGAAGGAGGAGACGTCACGCTGATCGTACGTGTGTTGAACGTGGAGGTGTCGTCCGTTCGGCGCTAGGGTCTCCGGTGATTTGGATCACGACGAGTATGACTCCCTCAACCCCGTTCTCTTGAACGCTTCTGCTCGATCTACAAGGGTATGTAGATGCACTCCTCTCTCTCGTTGCTAGATGAACTCATAGATTGATCTTGGTGAAACCGTAGAATTTTTTTTATTTTCTGCAACGTTCCCCAACAAATACTTGCAAAAGCAATAGTTGACGAGACGACCATGTGATGACACGTTGATAGAGATCAAGATGATGGAGATCATATGGTGTCATGCTGGTGACGATGGAGATCATGATAGTACTTTGGAGATGGAGATCATAAGCACAAGATGATTATGGCCATATCATGTCACATATTTTGATTGCATGTGATGTTTATCTTTTATACATCTTATTTTGCTTAGTACGGCGGTAGCATTATAAGATGATCCCTTACTAAATTTCAAGGTATAAGTGTTCTCCGTGAGTATGCACCATTGCGACAGTTCCTCGTGCCGAGACACCACGTGATGATCGGGTGTGATAAGCTCTACGTTCACATACAACGGGTGCAAGCCAGTTTTGCACACGCAGAATACTCGGATTAAACTTGACGAGCCTAGCATATGCAGATATGGCCTCGGAACACTGGAGACCGAAAGGTCAAGCGTGAATCATATAGTAGATATGATCAACATAGTGATGTTTACCATTGAAAACTACTCCATCTCACGTGATGATCGAACATGGTTTAGTTGATTTGGATCACGTGATCACTTAGATGATTAGAGGGATGTCTATCTAAGTGGGAGTTCTTAAGTAATATGATTAATTGAACTTTAATTTATAATGAACTTAGTCCTGACAGTATTTTGCAAATTATGTTGTAGATCAATAGCTCGCGTTGTAGCTTCCCTATGTTTTTATATGTTCCTAGAGAAAACTAAGTTGAAAGATGATAGTAGCAATGATGCGGACTGAGTCCGTGATCTGAGGTTTATCCTCATTGCTGCACAAAAGAATTATGTCCTTGATGCACCGCTAGATGACAGACCTATTGCAGGAGCAGACGCAGACATTATGAATGTTTGGCTAGCTCAATATGATGACTACTTGATTGTTTAGTGCACCATGCTTTACGGCTTAGAACCGGGACTTCAAAAACATTTTTTTGAAACGTCACAGAGCATATGAGATGTTCCAAGAGCTGAAATTGGTATTTCAGACTCATGCTCGTGTCAAGAGGTATGAGACCTCTAACAAGTACTTTGCCTAAACGATGAAGGAGAATTGCTCAACTAGGGAGCATGTGCTCAGAATGTCTGGGTACTACAATCACTTGAATCAAGCGGGAGTTAATCTTCCAGATGAGATAGTGATTGACAAAGTTCTCTAGTCACCATCACAAAGTTACTGGAACTTCATGATGAACTATAGTATGCAAGGGATGACGAAAACGATTCCCGAGCTCTTCGTGATGCTGAAATCGATGAAGGTAGAAATCAAGAAATAGCATCAAGTGTTGATGATTTACAAGACCACTAGTTTCAAGAAAAGGGCAAAGGGAAAGAAACAAAACTTCAAGAAGAATGGAAAGCAAGTTGTCACTCCCGTGAAGAAGCCAAAAGCTGGACCAAAGCCTGAAATTGAGTGCTTCTACTAAAGGAAATGGTCACTGGAAGTGGAAATGCCCTGAATAATTGGTGGATAAGAAGGATGGCAAAAGTGAACAAGGGTACATTTGATATACAGGTTATTAATGTGTACCTTACTAGTGTTTATAGTAACCCCTGGGTATTTGATACTTGTTCGATTGCTAAGCTTAGTAACTCGAAACAGGAGTTACAGAATAAATAGAGACTAGTTGACGGTAAAGTGATGATGTGTGTTTGAAGTGGTTCCAAGATTAATATGATCATCACCGCACACTCCCTATACTTTCAGGATTAGTGTTGAGCCTAAATAAATGTTATTTGGTGTTTACATTGAGCATAAATATGATTAGATCATGTTTATTGCAATACGATTATTCATCTAAAACAAAGAATAAATTGTCATTCTATTTACATGAATAAAACCTTCTATGGTCATACACCCAATGTTGATGGTTTATTGAATCTTGGTCGTAGTGATACACATAATATTGATGCCAAAAGATGCAAAGTTGATAATGATAGTGCAACATATTTGTAGCACTGCCGTTTGGGTCATATCGGTGTAAAGTGCATGAAGAAACTCCATAAGGATGGACTTTTGGAATCACTTGATTATGAATCATTTGATGCTTGCAAACCGTGCCTTATGGGCAAGATGACTAAAACTCCGTTCTTTGGAACAATGGAACGAGCTAGTGACTTAATGAAAACAATACATACTGATGTATGTGGTCCAATGAGTGTTGATGCTCGTGGCGGTATCATTATTTTCTGACCTTCACAGATGATTTGAGCAGATATGGGTATATCTATTTAATGAAACACAAGTCTGAAACATTTGAAAAGTTCAGATAATTTCAGAGTGAAGTGGAGAATCATCGTAACAAGAAAATAAAGTTTCTATGATCTGATCATGGAGGAGAATATTTGAGCTATGAGTTTGGCCTTTATATAAAACAATGTGGAATAGTTTCACAGCTCACGCCACCTAGAACACCACAGCATAATGGTGTGTCGGAACGTCGTAACCACACTTTATTGGATATGGTGTGATCTATGATGTCTCTTACCGATTTACCACTATCATTTTGGGGTTATGCATTAGATATAGCTGCATTCACTTTAAATAGGGCACCATCATAATCCATTGAGACGACACTTTATAAACTGTGGTTTGGCAAGAAACCGAAGTTGTCGCTTCTTAAAGTTTGGGGCTGCAATGCTTATGTGAAAAAGCTTCAACCTGATAAGCTCGAACCCAAATCGGAGAAGTGCGTCTTCATAGGATACCCAAAAGGAAACTGTTGGGTACACCTTCTATCACAGATACGAAGGAAGATATTCATTGCTAAAAATGGATCCTTTCTAGAGAAGGAGTTTCTCTTGAAAGAAGTGGGTGGGAGGAAAGTAGAACTTGATGAGGTAATTGTACCTTCTCCCGAATTGGAAAGTAGTTCATCACAGAAATCAGTTCCAGCGATTCCTACACCAATTAGTGAGGAAGCTAACGATGATGATCATGAAACTTCAGATAAGTTACTACAGAACCTCGTAGGTCTTCTAGAGTACGGTCCGCACCAGAGTGGTACGGTAATCCTATTCTGGAAGTCATGTTACTAGACCATGACGAACCTACAAACTATGAGGAAGCGATGATGAGCCCAGATTCCGCGAAATGGCTTGAGGCCATGAAATCTGAGATGGGATCCATGTATGAGAACAAAGTGTGGACTTTGGTGGACTTGCTCGATGATCGGCAAGCCATAGAAAATAAATGGATCTTCTGGAGGAAGATGGACGATGATAGTAGTGTTACTATCTACAAAGCTCGACTTGTTGTGAAAGGTTTTCGACAAGTTCAAGGAGTTGACTACGATGAGACTTTCTCAACCATAGCGATGCTTAAGTCTGTCCAAATCATGTTAGCAATTGGCGCATTTTATGATTATGAAATTTGGCAGATGGATGTCAAAACTGCATTCCTGAATAGATTTCTAGAAGAAGAGTTGTATATGATACAACCAGAAGGTTTTGTTGATCCAAAAGGTGCTAACAAAGTGTGCAAGCTCCAGCGATCCATTTATGGACTGGTGCAAGCCTCTCGGAGTTGGAATAAACACTTTGATAGTGTGATCAAAGCATATGGTTTTATACAGACTTTTGGAGAAGCTTGTATTTACAAGAAAGTGAGTGGGAGCTCAGTAGCATTTCTAATATTATATGTGGATGACATATTGTTGATTGGAAATGATATAGAATTTCTGGATAGCATAAAGAGATACTTGAATAAGAGTTTTTCAATAAAAGACCTCGGTGAAGCTGCTTACATATTGGGCATCAAGATCTATAGAGATAGATCAAGATGCTTAATTGGACTTTCACAAAAGAACATACCTTGATAAAGTTTTTAAGAAGTTCAAAAAGGATCAGTCAAAGAAAGGGTTCTTGCCTGGGTTACAAGGTGTAAACTTGAATAAGACTCAAAGCCCGACCACGGGAGAAGATAGAAAGAGAATGAAAGTCATTCCCTATGCCATAGTCATAGGTTCTATAAAGTATGTTGTGCTGTGTACCAGACCTATTGTGTACCTTTCCATGAGTTTGGCAAGGGGGTACAATAGTGATCTAAGAGTAGATCACTGCACAGCGCTCAAAATTATCCTTAGTGAGGACTAAGAAAACGTTTCTCAGTGATGGGGGTGATAAAGAGTTCGCCGTAAAGAGTTAAGTCGATGCAAGCTTTTACACCGATCCAGATGACTCTAAGTCTCAATCTGGATACATATTGAAAGTGGGAGCAACTAGCTAGAGTAGCTCTATGCAGAGCATTGTAGACGTAGAATATTTGCAAAATACATACGACTCTGAATGTGACAGACCCGTTGACTAAACTTCTCTCATAAGCAAAACATGATCACACCTTAGTACTCTTTGGGTGTTAATCACATTGTGATGTGAACTAGATTATTGACTCTAGTCCAAGTGGGAGACTGAAGGAAATATGCCCTAGAGGCAATAATAAAGTTATTATTTATTTCCTTATTTCATGATAAATGTTTATTATTCATGCTAGAATTGTATTAACCAGAAACTTAGTACATGTGTGAATACATAGACAAAGCAAAGTGTCCCTAGTATGCCTCTACTTGACTAGCTCGTTTATCAAAGATGGTTATGTTTCCTAACCATAGACATGTGTTGTCATTTGATGAACGAGGTCACATCATTAGGAGAATGATGTGATGGACAAGACCCATTCATTAGCTTAGCATTATGATCATTACAGTTTCATTGCTACTGCTTTCTTCATGACTTATACATGTTCCTCAAACTATGAGATTATGCAACTCCCGAATACCGGAGGACCTTGTGTGCTATCAAACGTCACAACTTAACTGGGTGATTATAAAGATGCTCTACATGTGTCTCCAAAGGTGTTTGTTGGGTTGGCATAGATCGATATTAGGATTTGTCACTTCGTGTATCGGAGAGGTATCTCTGGGCCCTCTCGGTAATGCACATCACTATAAGCCTTACAAGCAATGTGACTAATGATTTAGTTGCGGGATGATGCATTATTGAACGAGTAAAGAGACTTGCCGGTAACGAGATTGAACTAGGTATGATGATACCGATGATCGAATCTCGGGCAAGTAACATACCGATGACAAAGGGAACAACGTATGTTGTTATGCGGTTTGACCGATAAAGATCTTCATAGAATATGTGGGAGACAATATGAGCATCCAAGTTCCGCTATTGGTTATTGACCGGAGATATGTCTCGGTCATGTCTACATAGTTCTCGAACCCGTAGGGTCCGCACGCTTAACCTTCGATGACGATTTGTATTATGAGTTATGTGATTTGATGACTGAAGTTTGTTCGGAGTCCTGGATGAGATCAAAGATGTGATGAGGAGTCTCGAAATGGTTGAGACATAAAGATCGATATATTGGAAGGCTATATCCGGACATCGGAAAGGTTCCGAGAGATTCGAGTTTTTTGGAGTACCGGAGAGTTACTGGAATTCACCGGGGGAAGTAGTGGGCCTTAATGGGCCATACGGGAAAGGAGAGGAGGGCCTCAAGGGGTGGCCGCGCGCCCCCCCATGGGATGGTCCGAATTGGACTAGGGGGGCAGCGCCCCCCCCCCCCTCCTTCCTTCTCCCCTCTTCCTCCTTCCCTTCCTTCTCCTAGTTGGAATAGGAAAGGGGGGGGGCGAATCCTACTTGGACCGGGAGTCCAAGTAGGACCCCCCCTTTTGGCGCGCCCCTCTAGGCCGGCCTCCTCTTCCTCCCTCCTTCATATACATAGGCAGGGGGTACCCTAAAGGCACTCTAAGATTTGTCTTAGCCGTGTGTGGTGCCGCCCTCCACAGTTACACACCTTAGTCATATCGTCGTAGTGCTTAGGCGAAGCCCTGCGCCGGTAACTTCATAATCACCGTTGCCACGTCGTCGTGCTGACGGAACTCTCACTCGGCCTCAACTGGATCAAGAGTATGAGGGATGTCATCGAGCTGAACGTGTGCTGAACGCGGAGGTGCCGTACGTTCGGTACTTGATCGGTTGGATCACGAAGAAGTTCGACTACATCAACTGCGTTATTGAAACGCTTCCGCTTTCGGTCTACGAGGGTACGTGGACACACTCCCCTCTCTTTGCTATGCATCACCTAGATAGATCTTGCGTGATCGTAGGAAAATTTTGAAATTACCGCGTTCCCCAACATACTTATGCAGTTAAACCTTTTCCCAGGCACCCCATTAAGCATCACAAAGGAAGAAACATAATTTAGCTATGCATGTATCCAGCCAATCCATTTCTGGCCAAAACCTTTTGCCCTTAGGATTTGTAAAATGGTCTTGTGCTCAATCGTGTCAAAGGCCTTCTCAAAATCGGACTTAAGAACCACCACTTCCTCCCCTGAGGTTTTACATTGATGAAGGTACTCGAAAGCCCGCCCAAGACAATCATGAATAGCCCTTTCTTTGAGGAAACCGGGGACAATAGATGATGAAGATGGGATTGCCATTACATAGTATATGCAATTGTTGAGGGGACACAAAACATTGTAGATGCAAATAATGGAAAAAAATTAAAGCACCACCAACATAAAGTCAATCATATGTTGTCGCCTTCACTTTTCCATGATCCCAACAAATGCATGCGTTGGGGTAGAAATCCTTATAAAAAGTAGACTAACTGCTGGAAATAAACATACAAGCACTGCTAGTTCAACACTTATTATCACATATGAATTTTTAGCAAAACCAATGCATCATCAACCATTATTACTCAAGGCATGTTCAGAATGATAGTGGAACTCAACAAACAGAACCAAAATGGGATGAGTAAGAAGCATTTTTTTTACTTTGGTGGTAAATATGCACATTACATTTGTATAATGCCACCTGTCAGTGTCAAAACCGGCAGATCTCGGGTAGGGGGTCCCGAACTGTGCGTCTAGGCGGATGGTAACAGAAGACAAGGGACACGATGTTTTTACCCAGGTTCGGGCCCTCTCGATGGAGATAAAACCCTACTCCTGCTTGATTAATATTGATGATATGGGTAGTACAAGAGTAGATCTACCACGAGATCAAGGAGGCTAAGCCCTAGAAGCTAGCCTATGGTATGATTGTTGTTCGTCCTATGGACTAAAACCCTCCGGTTTATATAGACGCCGGAGAGGGTTAGGGTTACACAGAGTCGGTTACAATGGTAGGAGATCTACATATCCGTATCACCAAGCTTGTCTTCCACGCCAAGGAAAGTCCCATCCGGACACGGGACGAAGTCTTCAATCTTGTATCTTCATAGTCTAGGAGTCTGGCCAACGGTGATAGTTCGGCTATCCGGACACCCCCTAATCCAGGACTCCCTCAGTAGCCCCTGAACCAGGCTTCAATGACGACGAGTCCGGCGCGCATATTGTCTTCAGCATTGCAAGGCGGGTTCCTCCTCCAAATACTTCATAGAAGATTTTGAACACAAGGATAGTGTCCGGCTCTGCAAAATAAGTTCCACATACCACCGTAGAGAGAATAATCTTTACACAAATTCAATCTGCTGACGTATTCTGTAGCATGACGTCATACCATGGCCAAACTTTTACTGGAATCGTTTTTACTGTCCCACCTCAGCGCGTTTAGCGAGGCGGTTTCCTTGGCACGTCTTGTCAAAGAAGAGATCGTGTCCCCTTATTCTGGGATTCTCATCAATACGGGCATGGGTAACCCAACCGCGCCATTGATTACGGCGCTTGGGAGATAAGCGAGTTTTATCAGGCCGGTGAGGGCGCATAGTTTCGTCCGTCCATATAAGGGGATAAGGATCCACCTTTTTACCTATGCCTTCTTCCTCCTTTGCTTATCCATTTCCGCGCACTTGAGCTCCAGCGCCCAAGTCCGCACATCTCGCCTCAACCTTCCCCAGCCATGTCCGGAGCGGGAGGCAAGTGGATGGTTTCCTCCGTAACGGAGGAACAAGTCAAAAACCTGCGGAAGGTCGGATACTTATCCAGCGACATCGCGCATCGGCTCCCCGACAAGGGGCAGCTCCTTCCTACCCCCAGGCCCCACGAGAGGGCGGTATTCCTTACCCACTTCCTCCGCGGACTAGGTTTTCTACTTCACCCATTTGTCCGGGGGCTCATGTTCTACTATGGCCTAGATTTCCACAATCTGGCCCCGAACTTCATCCTCAACATCTCGGCGTTCATCATCGTGTGCGAGGCCTTCCTCTGCATCCAGCCCCACTTCGGCTTATGGCTGAAGATTTTTAATGTTAAGCCGAAGGTAGTGGGCGGCCGCCAAGCGGAGTGCGGAGGTGCCATGGCGGGTCGGATGGCCAACGTCCTATGGCTCGAGGGCTCCTTTGTGGAGACAATAAAGGGGTGGCAATTGGGGTGGTTCTACATCACCGAGCCGTGTGACCCCAAATGGGCGGCGGCCCCCGAATTCCGATCTGGTTTCCCACACGGCTCACCTCCTGGAAAGAGACGGGCCTAACGTGGGGAGATTCGGAAGAGCTGACCGGACTCCAAGCCTGCGTCCAAAAGTTGGTGAACAAGAATCTCAAGCTTATCAACGTAGTCCAGGTCATGCTCATACGCCGGATCCTCCCGTGCCAACAACGGGCCTTCAAATTGTGGGAGTTTGATCCAGCACAGCACCAAACCTTGAGCAAGCTCTTCGACACTACGTACGAAGATGCCTGGAAGGTGCTGTTTAAGGGCGTCGAGGCCCCCGCATCCGCTACCGAAGATCACAGATTCAGCTTGCGGCGTCAGGCCAGCGAGGTAAGCTATTCTACCCTTTACGGGATTCTTGTTTTTCATAGTCCGACTCTATGTGGGATCTAAACTCCCTTACCTTTGACAGGACTGGCTGAAGAAGTCCGAGCAGGTTAACTGTCCGGCTCCTTTGCCAGAAGACCCAGCGGACGCCCGATTAACGGGACTGCTGGTTCCGGCACCTCACGTGGTGCCGGAGAAGAAGGCCAAGAAGAAGGCCACGGGAATTCAAAAGAGTTCCCGATGTCAGGTGTTATCGGACTCATCGTCCGATGACTCCGAGGCGGACTCCTCCCGCGAAGACGAGGAGGAGAAAAAAGAGGCTTCTCCCCCAACGGGGGGAGAGAAGAAAAGGAAGGCCTCCCCAACTGGGGAGGCCGGAGGGTCCAAGAAGGGAAGGACCCTTCCTCTGGACTACTCCACCAACACCGACGACGGCGAAGAGGAGTGGCCCTCGAGGGCCAAGCCCCTGTCGAGATCGTAAGTGTCCGGATTCCAGAATAACTCATGATTTTTTATTTGTCGCATAGTGTCTTCTAACGCCGAATACAACCATGTAGCCCGCCCAAGGACGAGCTCCCCGCTTTGTCGAGCGGCTCCCTGGGTTCGTCGGATGTGAATAGTGCTTCACTTCCGACGGCCTCCTCCCCTCGCGACGCAGAAGACACCGCGGTGGAGTCCCAAAAGGGGCCCAACCAGGAGGAGGTGGTCCTGGAGGCACCGCAAGGCGACCTCCCGGACTCCGGGCGCAAAGGGGGCAACACCCCAGAGGGCTCTAAGTCCGGCCCTGTGCCAGACTCCATACCGGAACCTTCAGTCGTTCCGGAGTCCTGTAGGCAGCCCCTTCGTGAGAAGGGCAAGACTGCGACACCGGTGGCCTCCGTCCAATCGGAGGCACCGGATAGCTTGCTGGAGGCGCTTAACGGCGCCTCCGTCGATGAGGCGCACCGCACTATCATGAGTGCGGTGATCCAGAAAGTTCAGTCTGCCAAGAGCGGGCTGACTAAAGCATGTACCAGCCTTCTAACAGGCTTTGAGGTAAGTTTTTAAGATATGTAAGAATATTACCGCATAGACAGTAGCCCCTGATGCTTAGTTCGGTGTTCGGAAAGAAAAGCCGAGCTGAGGATCCAAAAAGATATACGCATGAGTCTAACATAAATATGTCAATATGGGAATGCAGGCTGCGCTGCTGACCTCTGCCGCACTGACTGCGGAGGTCAATGCATTGAAGCAGAGCTCGAGCGGTCCGAGAACGAGCTCGGCCTTGCCAAGAAGCAGCTCGAGGACAAGGAAGGTAAGTAATACCTTATAGAAAGGATTTGGTTGCAAAAAATGACAGGAATAACGTGGTTATTGCAGGGGCCACGAACGAGGTGGCGACCCTGAAGGAAGCGGTGTCCAAGGCCGAAAATAGTGCGGCCTTGGAGTGCACCGAGCGAGAGAAGCAGGAGGCGCGGGTGGCAGAGGTGCGGCAAGAGCTCCAGGCTCTCGTGGAAAAACACGAGAGTTTGGAGCGTGACTCGAAGACTCGAGAGTCCGAGCTTGCCTTGGCTCTTGAGAGTGCCAAAGCCGCTAAGGCCGAAGCCCAGAAGGCCCTCCAGGAGATCGAGGCGATAAAGAAGATAGCGGCGGGTAAGGCATTCTTTATGCAAAGCAAGCATATAAAAGTGAATTATCTGTTACTTACCCGAATCCGGAGCTCTCCAGGAGCGTTCGCCGATCTGCCCTGTAGTGTGTCTGATGCTATTGCGTTCTACCGAGCCGAGGAGGGGAGCTCGACGGAAAAGGTGTTCTAGTATCAATATGCTGAGGCCGGACATCCGGTGCCCCTGAGCGACCAGCTGAAGCAGCTAGTCGAGCTCCACAAGGTGGCCGAACAGGCCATGAAGGGCATCATAGTTCGGCTGTGGCCTAAGGAAGCCATGCCTGGGAGCTACTTCGGTCTGGTGCGGCGGCTGGTGGACGCCTGTCCATGGATTGAAGTCATCAAGCACTTCGCCTGCATTGAAGGTGCCCGTCGGGCCCTTGCCCGTGCTAAAGTGCACTGGGGTAAGATGGACGCTGAGAAGCTTGTGACGGACGCGCCACCGCCAGGCAAGGAGTATCGCAAGCCTGAGATGTACTATAAGGGCGTCCTGAAGGGTGCCCTCATTATAGCGGGTGAATGCTCCAAAGATGTAATTTTTTAGTAGACTCGCATTTGTTTATCTTGTGCGCTGAAAACTTTGTTCATATGCGCTAAGCAACGCTTGTTAATTTAAAATATTACCTTCTGTGCGGCTGTTTATCAAATTTGAGAGATGGCGAGTCGTTGGCTTCAGCCCCCATGCCACGAGTGCTGGGGTGTTCGGGATAAACTTGAGCACTCTTGTTCCCATTCTTGGGTCCTTTCGAGGGAGGCGTTCAACACAACGAACGAGGCAACCGAACTATAATGCTTGAACACTCTCACTTAGCCATAGAATTCTATAATTTTAAATTTCGGCAAAGCCCCTGGTATTCGGAAGACCGAGTTAGGGGCGCTATCCACGCCTTGGCTGGACAATGCCGACTCCTCGCTCTAAGCGGCATGAGTCTTTAGGGACCCGAAAAACCTCTCAAACAGCGACCGACTCTCGCCCTATCATGATGGTCAGTTTTAGCTTTCTCCACTGAGGTGCTCAACCGGGGCACAATCGCAGTGGTTCTCCCAGTGCTACCTTAGCCGATATAACGGAACATAAGGTACCAAAACATGGGAGCCGGGCAAACCCAACTATTGACCCAAGACATGATTCGGAGCCGATGCATATAATGCTATAAGTTCGGGGTGCCGCACTTGTGAAAGTGTTCGGACTTATCACACCATGTTTTGGGGTACTTAAGCCCCTGGTGTATTGACCGTACCAAGTTGTACGGGTGCAACATGTCATAAATGAACATTTATAAAGAAAAAGGAAATGCAATAATAAGCAGAGGCTATGTATTGTTTATTCAAAAGATACTGCAATGAAAGCAGAATGATACAAATAGTGCGATAAGCAAGGGATGGGACTATTTAACATGTCCCCCTCCAGGGGTAGGCTACGGGATGGTATATAAAACAGGTATACTGCTCGTAATAGAGACCACCTGGACACTCGACGTAGCTTTTCTGCTTTCCTGGCTGTTGCATCGTGAGTTCGGCGATTCTACTGCCGGACAGGGCTTCTGGAAAACGGAGTCCTGAGAACAAGAAAAAGAAAGAATGACACAATTGGGAGCCCCTTGTGTGGTTGAGCCGCACTCTGGGCATGCCGTGGTCGTGCCCCTCCCCCTATCCCCATGGTATCTCCAGAGCGTAGTTATGTACACGTGGCACTGGTCTCGCGATTTCGCAAGGGCTGGGGTTGGGGCCGCATTGCTACGCGTGCTCGGAACATGCCAGGCGGTCTTGTTGTAGGTTACTCCGGCCGCGCTTGACTGTGTCCAGACGTTTAGTAGTCGGACTCGAGAATTGCCTTAAGAGGCTGCTTTGTACTTCCGCCGCGACGGCCGCCATATGCTCCTCCGTTTGGAGAGAGCGTTCAGTGTTTCCATTGACTGCGATTACTCCTCGAGGGCTTGGCATCTTGAGCTTAAGGTATGCGTAGTGTGGCACCGCATTGAACTTTGCAAATGCGGTTCGTCCGAGCAGTGCGTAATAGCCGCTGCAGAACGGGACTATGTCGAAGATTAACTCCTCGCTTCGGAAGTTATCCAGGGATCCGAAGACCACTTCAAGTGTAATTGAGCCTGTACAGTTGGCCTCTACACCTGGTATGACGCCTTTAAAGGTTGTTTTTGTGGGGTTTAATCCTTGAGGGGTCTATGCCCATTTTGCGCACTGTATCCTAGTAAAGCAGGTTCAGGCTACTGCCGCCGTCCATCAGGACTCTAGTGAGGTGAAATCCGTCAATGATTGGGTCAAGAACCAATGCAGCGAATCCGTCATGGCGGATGCTAGTGGGGTGGTCCCTTCGATCAAAAGTGATCAGGCAGGAGGACCACGGGTTGAACTTTGGGGCGACTGGCTCCATCGCATATACGTCCCTTAGTGCACGCTTCCGCTCCCTTTTGGGTATGTGGGTTGCGTATATCATGTTCACTGTCCGCACTTGCGGGGGAAAGCCCTTCTGTCCTCTATTGTTCGGCGGCCGGGGCTCCTCCTCGTCATCGCTATGCAGCCCCTTGTCGTTGTTTTCGGCACTTAACTTGCCTGCCTGCTTGAATACCCAACAATCCCTGTAGGTGTGGTTGGCTGGTTTTTCGGGGGTGCCATGTATCTGGCACAAGCGATCGAGTATGCGGTCCAAATTGGACGGGCCCTGAGTGTTTCTTTTGAACGCCTTTTTCCGCTGACCGGGTTTAGAGCCTCTGAATCCGGCATTGACTGTCGTATCTTCAGTATTATCGCCGTTAATGCAGCGCTTGTGCTTGTTGCGATGCGATCTGCCATTGTTGTCCTTGGTATCCGAACTACCAGGGTTTTTGGTCAGGTTGTTACTGCGAGCTAGCCAGCTGTCCTCTCCCGCGCAGAAGCGGGTCATGAGTGATGTGAGGGCTGCCATGGATTTCGGCTTTTCCTGTCCTAGGTGCCGGGCAAGCCACTCGTCGCGGATATTATGTTTGAAGGCTGCAAGGGCCTCTACATCCGGACAGTCAACGATTTGATTTTTCTTGGTTAAGAACCGTGTCCAGAATTGTGTGGCCGATTCATCTGGCTGCTGAATTATGTGGCTTAGGTCATCAGCGTCTGGTGGTCGCACATATGTGCCCTGGAAATTATCAAGGAATGCGGCTTCCAGGTCCTCCCAACAACCAATTGATTCTGCTGGCAAGCTGTTGAGCCAATGCCGAGCCGGTCCTTTAAGCTTGAGTGGGAGGTATTTGATGGCGTGTAGATCATCACCGCGGGCCATGTGGATGTGAAGAAGATAGTCCTCGATCCAAACCGCAGGATCTGTTGTGTCATCGTATGATTCAATGTTTACGGGTTTGAAACCCTCGGGGATTTGATGATCCATTACTTCGTCTGTGAAGCATAGTGGGTGTGCGGTGCCTCTATATTGGGCTATATCATGACGTAGCTCAAATGAGCTTTGTCTACTGTGTTCGGCCCGGCCGGAATTGCTGTATCCGGCGTGATGGTTGTCATCACGCATCATGGGGCGCCCACGCGATCCATAGATCGATCTTATTTGCCTTGCCTTGTCCTCCAATATGTCTTGCAAGTCTGGCGCATTTCCCGATGGCTTTGTACTTTTCGAGCGACGTCGGGGTGCGGCTTTAGTGGGGGGCCTAGAGGCCTCTCTGTCGCGGCCACGAGGTGGCCGGTCGGGCGTGTCATGCGCTAGTGATGTAGGTTTGGGTGCTTCCTCCTCTAATTAGGGTAACAGCCTGCGTTTTGGGTAGCTCTTGGAGGGGCGATCGAGTTTGTACTCTTCGGCTGCAAGGACTTCGGTCCATCTGTCCGTTAGCAAGTCTTGGTCAGCTCTAAGTTGCTGCTGCTTTTTCTTGAGGCTGCTTGCCGTGGCCATAAGCCTGTGTTTGAGACACTCTTGTTCGACGGGATCCTCGGGCACGACAAATTCATCGTCGTCGAGGCTTGCTTCATCTTCGGAGGGAGGCATATAATTATCGTCCTCGACCTCTCTGTCTGCCGCTCTATCATGAGGGTTGGCTTCTCCCTCCTCCTATGCTGAATCCTGCTGGAGGGGGTTGTCTTCGGCACTGTCCGGGGTGTTATTATCTCCCGTGCCAGAATCACCGTTTTTGCTGTGGCGGGATTTAGAGCGGCGCTGCTGACGCCGGCGCTTGGGCTGTTTCTTGGAGGGGTCATCCTTCGCTGTTCCATTGCCATTCCCGTCTTTTGGGGTGTCCACCATGTATATGTCGTATGACGAGGTGGCCTTCCAGTGCCCTGTAGGCGCTGGTTCTTGGTTGTCTCCTGCATCGTCGTCTATACCATCGATGTCTTCGGAGTCGAAGTCGAGCATGTCGGTTAGATCATCGACAGTGGCTATAAAGTGGGTGGTGGGTGGGCATTGAATTTCTTTGTCGTCCGCATCCCAACCTTCCTAACCATAGTCCGGCCAGGGCTCTCCTGATAAAGAGAGAGACTTTAGTGAATTCAGGATGTCGCCAAAGGGCGAGTGCTGAAAGATGTCTGCAGCAGTGAACTCCATAACCGGCGCCCAATCGGATTTGATTGGCAGAGGCGCGGGAGGTTCAAAGTCCGGAGAGGAGTCCGGCACCTCGGAGTCACGGGCTTTGCAAAGGACAGGGATGGTGTTCGGCTCAATCGTCGTAGAGATCGTAGCCCCCGAGGCGGTGTCCAGCCACTCGTCCTCGATCGGCGAAGTCGGCTCTGAGCTAAGGGTTGGAGCGGACGCTGGTGCGGCCTCCAGGGCACTGTTCGGCGGCAGAGCTAGATCATACCCATCGAGACAGTGCGACGCACTTGGTTGTGGCTCGAATCCGTCGAAGAACAAGTCTCCGTGGATGTCAGCCGTGTAGTTCAAACTCCCAAATCTGACCTGATGGCCAGGGGTGTAGCTTTCGATCTGCTCCAGATGGCCAAGTGAATTGGCCCGCAGTGCAAAGCCGCCGAATACGAAGATCTGTCCGGGGAGAAAAGTCTCACCCTGGACCGCGTCGTTGTGATGATCAAAGGAGCCATCGGGCCTAAAGGTGACGACACAGGGGAACTCTCAATGAAAGCACCAATGTCGGTGTCAAAACCGGCGGATCTCGGGTAGGGGGTCCCGAACTGTGCGTCTAGGTGGATGGTAACAGGAGACAAGGGACACGATGTTTTTACCCAGGTTCAGGCCCTCTCGATGGAGGTAAAACCCTACTCCTGCTTGATTAATATTGATGATATGGGTAGTACAAGAGTAGATCTACCATGAGATCAAGGAGGCTAAACCCTAGAAGCTAGCCTATGGTATGATTGTTGTTCGTCCTACGGACTAAAACCCTCCAGTTTATATAGACGCCGGAGAGGGTTAGGGTTACACAGAGTCGGTTACAATGGTAGGAGATCTACATATCTGTATCGGCAAGCTTGTCTTTCACGCCAAGGAAAGTCCCATCCGGACACGGGACGAAGTCTTCAATCTTGTATCTTCATAGTCTAGGAGTCCGGCCAACGGTGATAGTTCGGCTATCCGGACACCCCCTAATCCAGGACTCCCTCACCACCTATGACTGTAGTAAACATATCTAATTAAGATACTGATCGACAAAAAATAGAGAATCTATGATAATCCTTTATTCAAATAGAGTATCACACATGAGTTCTGCTTATTCAAGTGTTGCACTCTTGGAGATTTTAGTAGACAAGGAATAAAAACTGCACTTGGGATACTTCAGGTTAGTAATGGGTTTATAAAGGGTTTAAACTGTGTCTGAGAAAAGCAACACCTGACGAAGGGTTTAACCTTCTATACACAACGACGGCCCTTATGAAGACTAAATCAGTGTCCAAAAGGCATATAGATATGCATGTTCATCAAGCATGCCATACATTTTACCTAGTAGAGATGCATAATCAACGCTAAGCAGGCATGGAGATTGGTGGTTAACCCAGATTCCTTATGCGCCAAGGTGATGAAGGCAAAATATTACCCCCAGAGGCATATTCTTGATATTGCTTTTCCTCAATCAGTGTCGCTCACTTGGCAGGGTATCTTACATGGATTGGATCTTCTTAAAGCTGGAGTTATTTGGAGAGTGTGTGATGGAGCTAATATTAATATTTGGAGAGATAATTGGCTCCCAAGAGCCTCATGCCTTGAAGTTATTGCAAAGAAGAATAGGACCAGGATCAAATGGGTATCTAACCTGATTTTGAGTGGACCGAGGAGATGGATTGAGAATTTGTGGAGGGGAAGATGAAAGCGCTTTTCATGCGCTAGTCATGTACCCTAAGGCTTATGCGATGTGCATGGCCATGAGGGATATTTGGGTTTTGCTGTGGAGGATGCTTTTAAGTACACCCAGGCTGATTGGTTTCTTATTCTTTTGGATCAATTAAGTCCTGCTATGCATGAACAAATTATATTCATATTCTGGAGAGCCCGGCATTTCAGAAATGACCTGGTTTTTGGTAAGGGGATAGAATCTGTGTCAGCCTCGACAAGCTTTGTACAAAATTATTGGTCATCCTTTGTCACCTATCATTCTTATCCAGAGGTGGACTCAGAAAATAAAGGTAAAAGTTTGATGTCTGGTTTAAGTACTACTCCTAAGCCTTTGGAAGATCAGGCGATATGGCAACCCCCTCCTTCGAATTGCATAAAGATCAATGTCGATGCAAGTTCTGTGTGGGAAGCATTAGTGTGGCGAGTGTGGGGGTGGTGGCCAGGGACTCATCTAGGAGGGTCATCATCTCCTCTTGGGATTTCTTGGGCTTTGTAAAAGCGTGGAGGAGGTGGAGCTTCGGGCTTGTGTTGCCGGTCTTTGTATAGGTATCACTCTCCAAAATCCTACTCCCTCTGTCCCAAATAAGTGTCTTGAGCTAGTATAAAGTTGAGACATTTATTTTGGGACAGAGGGAGTATAATTTTAGCGCGTTTGTAGTTGTGACCCTTGCAAATGAAAATTTTGACAGGTTACCACTGATGGATTTGAAGAAGGAAGCTATGAGTATCTCCAAGCTTATATCTAATCTTAAGATTTCCAGATCAAGGGTTCAGCCAATGTGGCGGCCCATATGATTGCTAAGTTTAGTTTTGATGATAGATCGGATGGTATTCTAGTTAACAATGTTCCGCCCTGCATAGTGAATTTTGTAACGAACGATTGTGATAACTCAGTTGGTTAATTAATGTATGAGGTGGTTTTCAAAAAAAATAAATGAAGAAAATCGACGCTTACTTGAATTCGCTATCTCAGCCATGAATTCGCCTAAACTGTAGGAAACGGAACAAATGTTTTTCTCAGACATAGTGCACTGAAGAAACAAAAATATGCAGGCTGAACCGATTAAAGTGAGGTACGACAGTACTAAATATGGCTATTGTTGGCAAGCACGCAGGATTTGACCAGTACAGCTTTTCTTTCCCTTGGGAAATCGGCCCAGTACATGATCACTGCAGTTTGGCAAGCATGCATGCAGACGGTAGGATTGAGTGGTGGAGATGGAGGGCTGGGCGGCAAACCCGGCCGCGAGAACGACGAGCCACGCCTCCTCTCTCCGCTTGTTCCTCTCCGCCAACCATTTGCCAGTACAATCCTGTCCACCTCTCATTCTTCCGTCATTTCTCTCTCTCCCTTGTATAATCAATCAAGGAGTGGTCTGCTAGGTGACCGAGGCAGCTAGCAGTCCGGCGAAGGCGATGGCCGCATTGTTCACGACGAAGCTAGGGCGTCAGGCGTCCGGGTACCTGCAGGACAAGTACAAGCAGGCGAGGCTCGCCCTCGGCGACGTCACGCCGGCAGAGCTGTAAGTTTATTCATTCGCATTGCATCTGCATCTATAACTCAACTCATGGTGAATGCATGGATTCGGCCGTAGGGCTGTGCAGGAGGCGACCAACGACGACGCGTGCGTCCCGGACGCCAAGACGCTGGCGTCCATCGCGGAGGCGGCCTTCGACATCGACGACTACTGGCGGATCGCCAACGTGCTCCACCGCCGCCTCGGCTGCGTCCACGACTGGAAGGAGTGGCGGCCCGTGTACAAGGCGCTCGTCGTCCTCGAGTTCCTCCTCACCCACGGCCCCGAGGAGCTCCCCGGGGACTTCCTCCCGGACATGCAGGCCCTGCGCGACCTCCGCGGCTTCACCTACACCGACGACAAGGGCTTCGACTGGGGCGCCTCCATGCAGCGCCGCGCCGACAGCGTCGTCGGCCTCCTCACCGACGCCGACCGCCTCAAGGACGCGCGCCAGAGGGTCCGCTCCCTCTCCTTCTCCCACGACGGCGGCAGCCCCACCTCCTCCGTCGCCTCCTCGGCCTCCTCGCGGGCCTCCCGCGGCACCTGGTCCTTCGCCTCCTCCTCGCCGCACTACTCCGATAGCCCCACCTTCGTCTGCCTCTGCGGCCCCAATGTCGACTACCGCCATGACAAGAAGTTCGACGCCTACACCGCCGACGACAAGCGTGATCTCGTCGACGACCAGGAGGTCGACGACTACCCGACTCCGCACAGCCAAGGAAGCTGGCTCGAGGAATCCACCCCCTTGTCCGGCTCCCCGGTCAGCTGCGGCAGCGCCAGAAGCGCCGGCGGTGGCAGGAGGGCGTCCGGATTCAATAGCTTGTCTCAGCCTGAGAGAAGGAACAGCAGCAAGAAGCTCCAGCGCCAGCTTTCCTTGCACTATTAATTTTAGTTGCCTAATTCGTCCATCATCCATCCATCATTTTGCTGCTGAAGTGTATTAATTCTTGGTTCTGCTTACTAGATTCCACCTTATGCGCTAGCTGTTGGCGCAAGTACCTCAACCACCTCAAAATTTAGTAGATTTGTAATATCGTTTTCATTAGCCATTAGTCTCTATGTTGAAAGAGTCTCTGTTGAAGAAATAGCTAGCTAGGCCTACAACTTTTCCTATGTCTTTTTTTGGAAGTATTTGATGTCTTGATGTTTTCTTTTGGAAGTATTTGATGTCTTGATGTTGGAACCTTTAATTATTTTGAGATTTGAAGGATGGCATTTGCTGAAATAGTTTTTCTAACAACAAACACACCTTTATAATGGGAATAAATATAATCTAGTAGGCATGAAATGTAGCGTCGGTCATTTAATTCACAAGAGAACTACTGTATTTCATAACATTTTAGGTATGGTAGGACCTTCACAAAACTAACAGTGGACAACAACGGAGCAACCTACTGCTCCCCCCAAAAGAAGAGCACAACCAATTAAAAAACCTCTGCATTTTACATGATTTGAACAAGAAGCATAGAAAAGGGATATCAATTGTTGTAGAAAATAAGTTGGTGGATGATACAAGCATCTCCAACATCAACCCTATTTTAGGGCATAACCATTTATTGGACTTTTGGATCCGCTCCAACAACTGCCCTTGTTGCAAAATTTTGCAAAACGTTTTTGGGCATCCCAAAAGGGGCAACGCAGGGTGTGTATTTGCGGTAGTCTCTAAAAAACAACTAAGAAAAAAAAATGAACTCAACCTCTAGTCGACATCTCGGGCATCTTTGAGCCCTAGATCACGGCAGAGCCGGAAGTCTGAGAAGGAGGAGCTCAGCGGCATAGAAAAATCTCTACTCCTAATGTCTAAGTTGATAGTCTCGCCTTGCTCCGGTTAATTCTTCCCCACCGTTTTCTTATCCCACCAATGCATTTAAACCGAATACCCATGATCTATTTTCGTTCTGCAAGTGAGTCGAGGGAGCTGCTGGCCGTGTGGTGCGGTGTTGTGCATGCACGTGAGATTTGTTGGTTGGAAAAAAAAAACAAAGAAAGCTACGCAACGGAGACTAGTGCTATTCATCGGAAGAAGAGATTGGAAAAGCAGACCTACGGCCTACAGGAACACGTGTGGAGTTGGGAGTTTATTCCATTGATCCTCACGGAGAAGTGTATACAGGAAGGCTCATGTGGTGGTTTTTTGGCTTTATTTCTTTGTACACAGGTTGTGTATGTGGATGGTAGCGTGAGAGTCTATGGTGCAGGTGCGTGGTTGGCGACGTGCGTATAAGGTTTGGAGGAGTCTAGAGCGCGTCCTAACAGGATCATGCAAACACAGGGAGTCAAGGCAATGCACAGTTGTGCGAGGCGGACACGAAGCAGGGTGGAGCATGGTTGCAGTCGGATATTTTCAGCTGTGTCGGACTGGACAGTCTGATGGATCGACGTGGATGTTGGTCAAACCAGAAGACGGTGGTGATTTCGGCGACGACGACGTAGGAGCGTGATGCTGATGGTGACCGACTTCTGAGGCGTGGAAACACATGGTGCAGGCCTGAGGGCTTGTGCGGCTTCTACAAGACTATGGTGCATGATTGATTCAAGGCAGTGCACATATGACAGCTTGAAGTTGTCAGGGCGCGGGGTAGCACGGTCAGCTACATGGAGTCATGTTGAAGGTGGAGTTGGAGTCTGATGGACGACTTCACTCTAAGTTGTTGAAGGGGTTACGGCGTAAGTTAACGGAGAGTTGAAGCCTATTTCAGTGGGAAAGCGAGAGACACGTGGATCGGACTAGATACCAGTGGTCTGATGGAGACGTGATACTCGGCATCGGTCGGTGGTTCTCTACAATAGGGGTTTGAGTGGTGTGGGTCCGCGGCCCTGGAGACTCGACCAAGACAGCAGAGGCTCGACGCAGTGATAGCGGCGAGGCGTGTGGTAAGCACGGGACACAACAACAGGCCAAGGCACTGGTGGTCAGACATGTGGTCAAACAAATTGTGCAAATGGTGCTGAAGCAGTGTTGATGAGTACCAGATTCAAGTTGGTGATTGGGTCTATCGGTGCAGGAAGATGGACAGGAGTTTGACCATGGAGAATCTGAGAAAGTGGCAGAGAGTCTAAAGTTGTCAAGAGTTAAGAGAGTACATGGCTGCATATTTGTGGTGTTCAGTGTGGATGACAAATACAGAAGGCGGAGTGCTATAGCTATGAGACATGTCAGAGACTATCCGGGAAAAAGGTGATACAACTGTGAATTTGACTCAGGGTGACATAGATCGACGGTGAAATTCCTTCAAGTTTCAGACAGACGATCAAGAAAGAGCGGTGAAGTTGAGTTCAGGTAACTCTTATATGTGGCGTCCAATATGTGAATTGTTCATTTTCACGCAGACAGTGATCGGTGTGTGATGGTGTTGAACGGATTCTCCGGAAGTTGGGAGCACAAAGTAGAGTAATGAGGAACTTAATTTTGCTCGAGTGTTTACTATGAAGAAGACGAGAAGGGACTACAGTTGCAGGTGGAGTCACATGGAGTCTGGGAGTAGCAGCGGTTCTTATGGTGTATCTCAAGTCCAATGTACATGGAGGTTTGACGCATGGATGAATTCAAGGTGGTGAAGAATATTTGCCAAGGTGAAATTTGTTAGAGTTGTGTCAAATATTATTGTACAAATAGGTTACAGTTAGACTTGGTTTTGGACTGTGTGTAGACATGGTAGGAGTTGTGTCCTAATAGGACACTTGTATCCTAGGCCTCTCATATATATCGGGGGTAGACACACGATGTAACATATGCCAACATAATAGCACAGGCACGCGGGGGAGCCGGCGGTGTGTGCCGGCGCCCGGGTGGCCGGACATGCGGTATTGTAGCGGTGTCATGGAGAGGAACGCCCGTAGTCATGCCCTGGGGATGTAGCCATATCAGTGAACCTTATTAACAAAGCTCCGTGTCGTGCCTTGTGTGCTTGCTTGATCCTCGGTAGATCGACCATGGCTTTGGATTTATTCTAACATATATCATTTGCTTTAAATATTGGTGTACCATCACGGCATCATCCTAAAATAGGTGTATCTTTAGGACCTGCATGTGCTGTTTTTTCTGAAAGTATTATTGACGCATTGATTTATTCATTCATACGTAGTCATAATGTACCTATTATTTTTCTTTGACCAGTGTAGGAGCCACAACATGAAATAGGTTACTGAAGATTTACAATAGTTGAAATTTTAATGTCGGCAAGGTAGGACATCAGAGGTTTTCCTCACTGTGGTTTCTCTAATACTGAGTATATATGTCTTTTTTCATCTCAATCTTCTCTCTATAAGTAGAGTATTAACTACCAAAAGTTCAATCGTATATGAGTGGATACATTTGGTATAATGGTGAACATGTCTTCATAGCATTAAAGTAAATTTGTGTTATGTTGTATCTTGATCAGCGGTCAAGACCCTTTGGGGTAAACACTCATATAGATAATTACCTCTCCTTGAAATTATTCGTGTGTAAAATAATCTTGTGTAAATGTCCCCTTTGGTGTACGTTTCCTGCTCTTCAAGACCCTTAGTGTAAATGTTCACGTAGATAATTATGTCTATTTGAAGTTATTTCAAAGTAACTAAATCTCTGTTCACACTATTTCTCTTCTTTTTAATGAGAAAATCATTAGAGCGGTGGATCCCATTGTATAGTTGGGCCACAGACAATGAACTCGGGCCCATAGCATCCCCGCCTATTTCCAAATGAAAGTTTGTTGGAAAGTCGAACACATGCCGTTAGGTGTAGAGCGGAGGCATGTGGGGGAGAGAAAGATTATCGCAGCGTTGTGAGGAGGCAATGGAGGAATAAGGCCGGAGTAAGAAGTCAATATTGATCACGATGATCAAAGTCAGCAAGCAAGAAAATGTTGATTGCTTAACTAACATCGTTTCATGTACGTTTCTACTCCATAGTAAAACACAATTATATTTACTAGAATTTGTATACATGCATTGTAATTTAGTAGTAAAAGGTGGGAATAGAATAATTAAGTGAGTGAGGTTTCATGAATAAGTGCTTTTCTTTCGGATATTGCTTTCTGAGCCCGTGCTCAGATGATCCTGAAATCAGGGTTGTCCAATAGGATGGGGATCTGTGCCGCCCATGGTATTTTCTCTCCGTATATCATAGCTATCGTAGTAAAAAAGACCAGGTTGCAGGCGCATTAAATATGACAGCAGCTCGTCCTGTACAGGCGGAACAGCTAATCCGCCCACGGCTCAGCCAATATCCTATCCAGATTGAGCCGTCTCCGTCAGTCGCATGCACGCGCAAACAAACCACTGGCTGTCGGGCAGAGATAGAGCGTTCGTCCTGCAAACAGATTCTATGTTACGGAGTGTTGTGTATTCTAATCCAGGATGGCAAAGCAGAAAAACTTTTTACGCTTATATATACAAGAAACTGGGGTTGACAATCGGAAAGCATCACATACACATTGGCATCACACTTCTTAATGCACTCCCAAATTCTTCCTTGCGTCAGGACGGACACCGCACAGAGAACTGAAAGAAGAGTGCTCTGCCCGCGTACACCATTGCTTTGATCCTCCCCAACGGATTCAACTTCCTCGACAGCATACATTATGTCAGATCCGTCGTCCACATCCGAGTCACCACCATCATCGTCAGCCAACGCTCCGGTGCCTGGATCGTCCTCGCCGAAACCTTCTTCCAGGGATGCATCTTCTATCTTGTCGTCCCGCTCCTGCTTGAAGATCATAACCGGGCGGGGTTCCAGTTGTACCACCTCCCACTGAAAATGCAAGGAGTTCTGTAGCCGTCTCCGAAGTGTAGTTGTCCAACCTGTACCATTGCGTCAACGGAATGACCTGCTTACTGCCTGAACCAGAAGAGACTAAGCAGAGTCCACGTACGGACGTACTTGCACGTCCTTATCCTCGCGTTCATCGCAGCCATCCATCGTCTCATCATCGTAGTTTGTGGTTCACAACCTTGTGGAATTCAGATCTGAACTCATTCTTCTTTGTGTACAAAGGACCTAGGCACTCCTTAGCCTTTTTGAGTGTCTGGATACAGTTGCTGATTGGCACCTCCATAGCTCTGTTCAGATATGCAAAGTTTGACAATCACTAGTCAGCATGGGAAAACTTATGCAAAATTAATGATACCAACATACTACATACAGTTATGAACCTGTGAGGATTGTTTTCGGGGCTCGGCCACCAATCATGGAAAGGAACTTAGTGAATGCCCATTTGAAACTTTCGATCTGCTTGTCCCTCATTAGAACCCCTACCAAAATAATGCACTGGAAATGGTTGTTCACCCCAACAAATGCCCGAATGGCATGTCGTACAGATTCGTCCTGTGCGTCGTGTCAAAAGTGACTACATCACCAAACTACCGGTACTGCATGCGACTGTTCCCATTTGTCCACATCAAATTCTTGATCTTGCTCGGGCTTCAATAACTCGACATGTAGTGTATGGGTCACCAGCAACAATATGGGCGAAAACAACCAAAGTTGTCCTCACATCATCATCTGCCTGCTCATGACTAATCTTCCACATATGTTCCGCAAAGTACTCTTTGAGAATGGTACTTTCTCAACAGATCCGAAGAGACTGCAAATGATGTTGTACAATTTTCAATCTGCCAAGTTCAGGTTTGATCACACTTTTCATGGGCTCATCCGTGAATTTCCAAAGAGACTGTTCCAACGCACTCATTCTCAATGCACACGGAGTTCTGTCTGGTGGTGCACTGCCCAGCCACAACCTGAAATTAGCACGGAACAAATTCACTTTCCAAACATAATGAACATCTGTATAACCAGACGACATGTATTTATACAGAGGAAATATCGTACACACAACATTGTTATCGACGCTAACAATTGCATCAATGATCCATTCTATCGGGCAAATGCCTCGCACTTTAAACATAGAGTGTGGAAGCAGTTGCTGCTTGCAACTGACGCACAGCTTAAATCGATAAAAACAGACTCTGGTGCTTCCAGGTTCACACTCCCGGTGGATTGCGCAGAACGCACTGGATAAGTTGGCAGGGTTGGACAAGAGCTCTGCAGGTACACGTGAAGATGACAGTCCGTATGGAGTCATTCGGAGTCATTCGGAGACGCTGCTGTGGAATGATTTGATGACCCCAAAATTTGGAAGAAAGCTGCCCAGAAACAAGCTGCTCAAGGTGCATTATGGTGTCTTAAGTGCCTTGGTCATGTGAAATTATCCTGGATGTGCTCAATCAGGTTGCCTGATTGAACTTGTGAAATAATCCTAGATATGAGAAATATCAAGTTGTCAGCTGATGCGTATGCATGACTGAACCAGTTTCTCCGTGTCAGCTCTATAAACCCTCTGTATTAGCAAACCTGTTCGTGTTATCATGGAGGAAAGAGCACCCTTCGTGTACGCTATTTGTTTTCCGGTCACAATGCTATTGTTTTATACTGACGATGTTGCCTACAGGCCCTTCGCCGGCGCCACCGCCGCCGCCGCCGCCGCCTTCATGCTGCGCCCAGCCTGACCCAACATTGGAATCCGCCAGCATAGCAGTTTGGGCATGACGGCGCGGTAGCGGCACGAGGGACACCGGACCTGAGTGGGAACCTGCAAATCTATGCCCAGTCACCAGTGATGGCGGCGTGCGAGTGGGGGGATCACCAAAATCGTGGACCGAGATCTCCTCCCACAAAGAAAACAAGCAATCCAAACTCCAAAGACGAACAAACACAGGGAAACTCACCGGTCCAGGGGTTCCATCAGCAACTCCAGCCCGTAGCCACGCCGCCGGAACAAGTAGAAGCCGCCGCCGACAGCACCGGACCGAGGTTTCTCGAATCAGTCGTGGATCTCAATCGTGGACTACCGTCCTGGACCACGGCTCGAATTACTCGACGCGTTCTGGTCCACGGCTCAAGACGGCGCTCCGACGGAGAGACGTCCCACGCTACGAAAATGGCCCACCCATGGGCACTATTGCGGTCCGTATACCACGAGTATCCCTAATATTCTAGGGCCCTGCTCTGACGCGTCAGACTGAATTTTTACGATCCCAACGCATGAACCAGCGATGACGATTTCGAGAGCATCTAGGCCCGAGCACCAAATCGCCCTGTCCCTTTTCTTTATGTTTCTTTTGGTCACAAAATTGTTACCTTTGTTGAGCTCGAAGACTAACGATAATAGCACTGCATGCAAATTTCATTATTTGTAAATAAGAAAATCAATACTCCATTATCTCTCCGGGTAGGTGATATAAACGCTTCCTTTGCAAATTAGATAGACAATGCCCCATCATCTAAAAAAATTCATAGATTTGTCCCAAATGTTGTCTGAACTTCAAGTCGTGTGATAATGAAGGTCGCATGTTATTCAGGTTGGGCTTTAATAGTCTACTGGCCGGTTGCATATCTCTCACAATTGTTTAAAAGCAATGCTGAATCTTTCTCCGTATATAAATTTGCTTTTAGTGATAGCAAAAGAAGAGGAGGAGGATGACAATTGCAACATCGATAGGACGGTAGCCAGTATGCTTGAGCCAACACGCCGGTGTTCTTTCTTCCCTTCTTTCTTTGTTCCATATAATTTATTAGTTTCAAACATGTAGATTTTCAAATAACTTCCTCTTTAGTTTGATCCTGTATGATGTCCATTCCAAATAACCCTGGGCACCTTGGGCCGTGGTTCCCGGTAGTATCATTGTACGACTACAGTATCAAGCAAGCCTGGGCTGATCCAATTTTGGGGCCCCCTACTTGGTGAAAGTTGTGGTGTCAGCGGAAGGGCAAGGAGCACCTGAATTTGAGAGAAATAGGGGAGCCTAGAGAGCAGGCACTGGATGCTCCGTTATGAAGGTGTGTTATAGTAGCCTGCTAGAGGGACAAAGGAACACGATCATTTGCATACTAGAATAGAAATATGTTGAATGAGTCATCAATTCAAGTAAGAAGAACTTGTTTCATGTGATTTATAGAGGGCAAACGCGGAAATAGTTTTTTATATATAAGTAATTGGACAACACAAGTGCTACACCTTCATCATTATGTGCATATGATGCGATTCTAGCTATTTTCCTTTTTTTGGGTGATTTTAATCCTGGGGTATGATGGTTCATACGAGTGGAAATATCAGCTCTCATGCAATGCTTAAAAAGGAAGAATGAGAGCAATTTGGGATTTTTAAAGTATAACATTGCAAAATTATATGGGGAATTGTTTAATTTGTCATAACTTTTAGGGGGAAGTGGATGATGAATGATGGAAGACCTTCAAAGTTAGGGATGATGGGAATGCCTATGGCAATTTGGTGCACTTGGAGAAAACTTATCCGAATTTAAGTCGGGTGACAATGTAGAACCGAAGCCAAGCGACTCATATTAATTTGTTAGTCCATGTGTTAGGGATGATGGGACCCAACAGTTCAATAGATTTGGAGGGAACACCGACCCGATTTGAAGTGGGGTGACAACATAGCGAAATAATAACACAATGATCAAAGAGCTGAAGTTGAAGGGTTCATGATAGATCAATTTGTTGGCCCGTGGCAACGCACGGACGTTCTACTAGTGGTAGAAATGGATATGGGTAGTTGTCGCTTCGCTCTGCATCTTTCTTTTTGGTCTGTTGGGGTAAGGAAAAAAGGAATGGATGACATGAGCACATGCGAGATGAGTGGATCAGACCGCGCCACGCGTAACATGCACCTGGGCAAACGCTTCTTGTTTGAGAGTGCCACGCCATCCGTGCTCGGAGATTCGAGTAGTTGATCGAGCAGTTGTCGTCGCATTGCGCCAACAACGCTCCCAGCGAACATCAGCTCGTTGGCATTTTTGAAAAGGGGTGTCCTCCCAGCACAAATAAGGGTTCGAATCATAGGCGTGTCCAGAACAAAGTGTGCGCTACTGTATTAGGATCACACGGGGCAATGTTGGAACAAAACCAACATGGTTCTAAAAGCCTTATGGAAAGAGTCGGCTACAGAGCAAGGTCATGCATTCGTAGGTCGAGGCGAGATGGCTCCTCTTCCCTCTCTCCCTCCCCACCCTTCCTCCCCTTCTCCTCCTCGGCTCGGCAGATCTGCACCCCGCCCTTCCCCGGTGACTGGCGTCCGGTCGCCCTCACCTTCAGGTGTAGCTCCCCCTTCCCTATCCTCCCCTGTTTCTTCGCAGGTGGATCCCTCCCCTTCCCTCTCTTCACTGCCGGTTCTTGGATCTCGTTTTTGGGCGCTATTGTCGGATGAGGAGGACTCGCGGTCTCTGCCTTCCTCCCCCGGTGGTGCGGTGGCCTGCGCTGGGGAGGTGGCGGTCGCCTGCGCCGCCCCTCGCCCTCGTAAGTTTGCCCCCGGGGGTCGGGGCCGGCCGTTGGGGGTGTCTCCGTCGGCCGACGGCTGGTTCCGGGTCTCGCGACGTCGGCGTAGATCTGGTAAGTTTGCGTCCACGTCTCCTGCGCTTGGTGTCTTGGGTCGTGCTCCTGATGGGGAGCTTGGAGGCTCTCCATCTCCCTCTCCGTCTCCGGCTGCGGGGGCTCCGTCGCCGGCGGTGGCGGCGGCGGGGCCGCTGGTCGCTCCGTGTACCCTAGATCCAGATCTCTGTGTAGTGGCCGCCGGTTCGCGGGCCAGCTCCCCGTGTGGGCCTGCTGGGCCTGTCGGGGCGGTGCTGGCTAGTGGGCCTTCCCCCCTCCCTCTCTTCGGTTATCGATTTCCCCCCGCTGGTTTCTCTAGGCCCAGGTGGGCCCCCCGCCCGGTTACTGGCTCCCCGTCCCCCTCCGGCCCACTTGGCGAGCCGGGCCCAGGGGGCACGGCTCGCTCGGGTTATTTATGGATCCCTCGTGGCTCGATACCCCCCTGCTAGGGTTTACTGCGTCCGCCGCTGACTTGCGCCGCTATCGTCTTCCCATCCGTCGCATCATCAGATCCCCCCCACCTCCACCCCTCCTTCTTCCTTTTGCTGCGGTAATCTCCATGGACAAATCTAGGGGTTCTTCCTGCGAGGCGCTTTCTGGTTGCAAACGGCGCCGCGAGGATTCCCCCGCCTCCACGGTGGAGCTGGAGCTTGAGGCTTCGCTCCGCTCCAAGCTGGAGTCGGAGCAAGTGGCGCGCGAGCAGGCGGCTCGTGCCCGCGAGGCCTGGGCTCCGGGTCCGGAGCGGGTGAAGGAGGGTGTGACTGGATCTGGCTTGCAGGGCTCTGGGTCTGGTCCCTCTCCTTCCCCGGTGGTGGACCCGTGGGAGGCGGCGGCGGCTTCTGGCGGTGGGATGTCTTCGTCCTCGGCTTCCCTCCCGGCTCCGGGGGTTGGGCATGGTCCGTCGGCCCCGTCTCGGCCCCTACCTCCCCCTCCTCCTCGCTCGTTTGGGGCCGGATCTGCTTTTCGTCCGCCGCCTCGATCCTTCGCGGGGCCGGCGCATCGACCGCCCGGTTCGGCTTCTGGGGATGGGATCCTTCCCCCTCCCCAATTGCAGCAGCAACCCTGCCCCTCTCCCTCTTCCCACAGCAACCCCTCGGCGCTTACCTGCTTCGCTTGCCACAGACCGGGCCACTTTCAGTCTCGCTGCACCAATCCACCATTCTGCTTGATTTGTCGCTCTGATGGTCACCTCACGGTCAATTGCATGGATAGACAGAAACCTCCCGCGGTCATCCAGTTTGGTCTGGGTCTTCCTGGCTGCTCCTTCTTCGCTTTTGATGGTGACCTGCCTGTTCGGGAGGTGGCTCCTACGCTGTCCAATGCGGCTATTGTCTCTGTCAAAGACCAAAAGATCTCCCCCCAAACTCTGCTGGAAGGGCTTTGCATCTGGGATGTGGCTAGTTGGGACTGGCAAGTTGTGCAGCTGTCAGAGTTTGACTTCTCTGTGGTGTTCCCCTCCAAAGATTGCCTGTGAATGATTGCTTCCTGCACCAGCTTCACCTTACCTCTTAATCAACTGGTGGTTTCTGTCAAAGCGGCTGCATCCAACGGTACTGCTGTTGGTCCTTTGTCTCAAGTGTGGGTGTTGATTGAAGATCTACCTGCTAGTCTGTGCTCGTCTGTTTTCCTCATGTCCTTTGGGGTTTTGATTGGGAAACCCATCGAGGTGGATGAGGAGTCTTTGAACAAGGTTGGTCCTGCTCGGTTGAAGGTCTGGTGTGTTGATCCTGATCGGCATGGCTTCATTGATGTCTATCCCTCTCCCAATGGCATCAGGTTGCGGGTGCGGGTGGAGGGGGCGACGGCGGCTGCTCCACCTTCCCCCCTCCTCCTGCTAATCCTTCGGATAAACATGACAAGGAAGGGGATGGTTCTTTTGGTGGCCCCAATCAGAGTTTTGGGTCTAATCTCCGCTTCACTCAATCTGAATGGGATAGCCTGGCAGACTCAGAACGTGAGATGTTTCATTCTCAAGCGCCTGCTGGTGATGCTCCTCGTGAAGATGTAGTGATTCCCCCTTCAGTCCAGATGGCCCCCTTTGCTGCTGCTGATCTGCCTAAAGCTCCGCCCTGCTCGGCTACTCCTGTGTCTGCTGCATGCTCCAACCTCCCGGCTCGCCCTATCTCCCCCACTCATTCGGGTATTGAAGATCTCCCTGGCTCTCCTGCTCGTGATATGATGGAATCACAACACCCCTCGAAGAAGAAATCCTCAGTTCGCAAGTACTCGGCTAAGAGCCGGACCTCCTCGGGCTCGAAGCAATCTATGACGGGGATCTGTCGGTGTCTTGATCATGATCTGGGCTCCATGTCCCGCTCGGGCCCCCACGCTGGCTCTCCTGCTGCGCGGTCGCCTGCTATCCGCTCCCCGGTGTCCACGGCCCGCAAAGGTAGGCGGGTTTCACATTCTGGTGGCTCGCTTCTGGAAAGGGCGGAGAAGCGGGCTGCGGCGAAGGACCTCCCTCCCCCAAGTACCTCCCCATCCCCATCGGTCGCTGTTTCTCCGGTTCGGGTGGTTTTACCTTCGATGTCTGATGATCATCTTTTAAACATTATGTCGGACGTGGGTTTGGTGGTTGATACTTCTGTTGGCTCTCCCAGTTCGCTCCTTGCTATTATTCGGGCTAATGAATTGGCCCAAGCTACCATTGCGAAAGCCAAAGAGGTTGTTGCCTCGCGGGTGGCGGATGCTGGTTGTGTTGTGGGGGAGGCTTCGGGTGCTGGTAGTGGCCAGCCCTCATCCTCATCCTGCCTTGCCGCCGCCCAGGGTACTAATAAACGATCTAAAACCTGTGTGGCCCCCAGCAGGTCGAGCCTTCGTATCAAGAACCTTTCGTATAAATGAGGGCCTTATTCTGGAATATTAGAGGGTTCGGTGCTAGGGGGCGCCGTGACCAACTGAAAGATTTGGTTCGTTCTAACTCTATTGACCTTGTGGGGCTGGTTGAAACGTTTAAGGATTCCTTTACCCCCAGTGAGCTTTCTGCTATCGTGGGTATGGATAGATTTCAGTGGCAATCTTTACCGGCTTCGGGCCACTCTGGTGGGATTCTGATCGGTTCTAATAAGGATATTTTTGACTTTGTTGCTTTTGATCATGGGTTTTATTGGGCTAGTGTTGTTCTCTCGCATAGATCTATGAATGCCCTCTGTGAATTTATAGTTGTTTATGGGCCCGCGGATCACTCCTTTTCGCACCTTTTCCTTGATGAACTTTCGATCAAGCTTGAGTCCTGTTCTCTCCCGACGGTGATTGGGGGAGACTTTAATCTTCTGCGATGCCCTCTTGACAAGAATAATGATAATTTTTCCTGGTCTTTAGCCAATGCTTTTAACGACTTTATTAGTGTCAACGCCATTCGGGAGCTTCCTGGGGGGGGGAGCCCGCTTTACTTGGTCTAATCATCAGGCGAACCCTATCAGATCCGTGCTTGATCGTGTCTTCCTATGTCCCAGTTGGGATGCCTTGTTTCCTAGGTCCTCTCTTGTAGCTAAATGTATTGTGGGGTCAGACCACACCCCCTTGATTCTGGATGATGGTTCCATTCGCAATAGACCTCCGACTAGATTTCATTTTGATGCTTCTTGGCTGTCTGTTGATGGCTTTGTTGACATGGTTGCGGCGAAAATCTCCCAATCCCTCTCTCACAACCCCCGCTCTTTTGGCCCTCTGGATGATTGGCAGTCATGTGCCTATGCTTTACGAAAATTTCTTAGAGGCTGGTCGCGTAACCGTGCGGCGGAGGATCGCCGCTCCAAAGCCTTCCTTGAAAATCAGATCCTGGAGCTGGATCGTACTACGGACTCTATTGGGCTCTCGGATGATGGTTGGGCTGTTCGCTATAATCTGGAGGCCGCTCTTCTGCAGCTGCATCATCAGGCTGAGATTTACTGGCGTCAGAGGGGCACCCTCAATTGGACTCTCAAAGGAGACGCTCCTACTGCTTATTTCTTTGCGATTGCAAATGGTAGGCGTAGGCGTTGTGAGATTAATAGCCTATTGATTAATGGCATGCGCTCTACAGACCAATTTGTGATTATGGCTCACGTGGTGGACTTCTTTTCGTCTCTGTTAGGGGCTAAACCTCCATCGGGCCTGTCCATCTCCCCCCACCTTTGGAGTTCTGGTCTTAAAATTTCTCCTGAGGAGAATGCTTCCTTGATGATTCCGCTCTCCGATCAGGAAATCTGGGATGTGGTTAATTCTGCCAATACTAATGCTGCTTCCGGGCCTGATGGCTTCTCCATCCCTTTCTTCCGGAAATTTCGGCCCCAGTTGAAACAGTTGGTGTGTAACGTTATTCAGGGTTTTTGTCTTGGTACTGTCGACATCTCTCGCCTGAACTATGCTGTTATATCCCTGATCCCTAAGGTTAAGGGTGCTGATGTCATTTCCCAATTCCGGCCTATAGCATTGATTAACAACTTTGCCAAGTTCCCTTCCAAAGGATTTGCGAGCCGGCTGTCTCCGGTAGCTCACAGAGTTATTAGTCCCTTCCAATCTGCTTTTATCAAAGGGCGCTTTATTTTAGATGGCATTCTCTCCCTTCATGAGATAGTTCATGACCTCCATGTGCGGAAATCCAAAGCTATCATTCTCAAACTAGACTTCGAAGAAGCGTATGACTCGGTTAGCTGGTCTTTTCTCAGGCAGATTCTTCTTGCCAAAGGTTTCGACGGTGCCTATGTTCACCGTATCATGCAGTTGGTCTCGGGTGGCCACACTGCAGTTGCCGTAAATGGCGCTATTAGCAACTTCTTTGCGAATGGGAGGGGCCTCCGCCAAGGGGATCCGGCCTCCCCTGTTCTTTTCAACTTTGTGGCTGACGCTTTCTCCTGTATGCTCTCCAAAGCGGCTCGATGTGGACACATTATTCCTGTGGTCTCTCACCTACTTCCGGAAGGGGTCTCTCATTTGCAATATGCGGATGACACAATCATCTTGGTAGAGTTGGACAATGCCTGTATTGCCAATCTGAAATTTATTCTGTTGTGCTTCGAAGCTGTTTCTGGTCTTAAGATCAATTTCGCCAAGAGTGAGGTTATGGTGACGGGGGTTGACCGGGCAGAGGCCTTGCGGGTGGCCAGACTCCTCAACTGCTCCTTAGGTTCCTTTCCTTTCAAATATTTAGGTCTTCCTATCTCTCCTGGTCTGCTTCATGCGAAAGACTTCGCTCCGGTGGTTGCTAAAGTGGGGAATAGGGTGCTTCCTTGGAGGGGTAGGTATAATACCAATGCTGGCAAAGTGGCTCTAATCAATTCTTGCTTATCCTCTCTCCCGTTGTTCCTTATGGGCTTTTACCGTCTCACGGATGGTGTGCATGCTGGCTTCGACAAACATAGGGGTGGCTTTTATTGGAATTCTGCAGATAACAAAAGGAAGTATAGGTTGGTTAAGTGGCAGCTTATGTGCAAGCCTAAAAACCTTGGGGGGGTTAGGCATTATTAATACTCGGGTGATGAATATTTGTCTGCTCATTAAGTGGTGGTGGAAAATTATGACGGTTGGGGCCGATGTGCTGTGGTTTTCGATTCTTAAGGCTAAATATTTTCCTAACTCCAACCCTATGTTTGCCCCTGCGCGGCGTGGTTCGCAGTTTTGGAAAGCCCTTGTTAAAGTTCGGCTGATTTTTTTGGAGCATGTTAAGTTTTGTGTGGGTAATGGGTCTGTTGTTCGTTTTTGGTTAGATTGGTGGTCCGGGGATGCTCCCCTGGCTGTTAGCTTTCCGGTTCTGTTCTCTTATTGCCCCAATCCGCAAATCTCCATCGTGGAGGTGGCTGCTAATAATTGGGACTTGTCTTTTCGTCGGGCCCTGTCTCCTGAAGAGTTGGAAGAATGGCAAAGTCTTTCTGCCCTCTTCCCTGTGCTCTCGGAGGAGGCTGACTCTGTGGTTTGGCCACTTACGGCCTCTGGGCTATTCTCGGTCAAATCGTTGTATTCTAGACTCATTGGTGGTACTACTTCGGCTCGCTTCTCTTGTATTTGGAAATCTAAGGTCCCTCCTAAGATTAAGATTTTCCTCTGGCAAGCCTTCCGAGGTCGCCTTCCTTCTGCTGATCAGATCAAAAAACGCAATGGGCCGGGCTCGGAATTCTGTAACTTGTGTGGGGCTTTGGAAAACTCTAATCACATCTTTTTCAACTGTGTTCTTGCCAAATTAGTTTGGTCTTGTGTAAGATCATGGCTTCGGGTCTCCTGGGATCCCTCCTCTTTCGCAGACACTAGAACCCTAGCCAAATCTCTGGTAGGGGTCACCAATAGGGTATTCTGGGTTGGCTTGGGAGCCTTATGTTGGGCTCTTTGGACCATTAGAAACAAATTTACTATTGAACTTACCTTCCCATCTAAGCCTGCTGACGTTCTTTTCAAATCATGTATATTCTTGCAGCAGTGGAGATTATTGACTAAGGAGCCAGATCGGGACGCCCTGGACCTGCTCATCGCCAAAATTCGGGCTTCAGCCTCTCAGATCTCCGGGACGAATCATGGCGTATAAGCCTGGTGCTGTAGTTTGCGGGATTAGGTCTCCTTCTCTCCCCGGCCTGCGTGCCGTGTTTGGCAGCTGCCTGTTTCGTTAGGAATTTGGGCCTATTTAATTTCTCTTTGTGTTTCTGAGACTGTGTGAACCTTGGGTATTCGTGACGCTGCCATGTGGCTTTATTTATAAAGTCGGGCTTTTGCCTTTTCTCTAAAAAAAGAGTCGGCTACAATTTTAAAATGAAACCAAACCGACGCTAAAAGTCTTGCGAAACAGCCGGCTAGAATCGTCGCAAATCGACTCTAGATCCCGGCCATACCATCGCATGCTCAAACGAGTCTTGGCTCAACAATCACCGGGGAGCATCCCCAGATTATCAATCACTGTAATAGAAATTTAAAGGAGAACTGAATCTGTAGTGTCTTCCCCCTTAATTCATTGATGGGTCGTTAAGTTTGCAGTGACGGGCAATTTCAGAGACAGGAAGCAAACAGAGACGCATATATATGGTCGACAAAAAGCCAACAAAATATGGTCGACAAAAAGCCAACAAAATATGGTCGACAAAAAGCCAAAAATATTTCCGTCGCCGGGACTTGAACCCGGGTCTCTCGGGTGAGAGCCGAGTATCCTAACCACCTAGACTACGACGGATTTTGGTGTTCCCTCTGTAACAAAACTTATAAGTGGTTACTCTCGGCCTTGATCGCCAGCCTCGACGGCCCGGGCCGACTCGGTGCGCTGCACACGAAATCATCACCCACTAACCAGTGCCGGCCCATGCATCCCCTCTACGAGAGGCCCAGGCCCAGTCCGCCACAGCAGCAGCCTCGCCCTCGCCTTCCTCCCTCCACTCACCTGCGGAACCGCTCTCTCCTCTCTTATCGCCAAAACCCCCGGCCGGAGCAGCGGCAGCGGCGAGCAAGGCTCACCGGCGCCCCCCCTCCCACCTCCCTCGACCGCGGGCGCGCGCGGAGATGCGGCCGTCGTCCATGGCGGCAAGGGTGGCGAGCGGGTGCTCCTCGGCGGCGCTGGCCTTCTTCCGCCTCCGCCCGCTCGGCCGCGCCGCCCGCCTGGCCCCCGCGGGCCGCTCCGCGTTCGGCGCCACTGCCGCCTGCCGGGGCCGCCTCGTCGACTCCGTCCTCCAGGAGCTCCGGTCCCGGAGGCGGGTCCGGGTCTCCGCAAGGTAATGCCCCCTTTCGCATTGCAAGAGCTCAGCTGTCTCCTCTCTCTGCCCTGCCTCGCTGCCGTCGCCCGTTCCTAGCAATCCCTCCGCGGACGTACGAACGCCTACCTTCGCGCCTCCTCCACGCTGCTCCGTCCGGCCCAGCCGCTGCGAGCCGTTCGTGTGCCGATGCCTGTGCTATGCTGCCACTGCGAAGCAGCAGTACCAACCGTTAGCACGGCGGAAGCGCTCCCTCCGCGTCGTCTCCCGCGAGGCGGCCGGAGGCCAACCCCAACCCTCGCCGCCGCTCCCTCCTCCCCCCTCCTCCTCCCTCGCCGCCGCCCAGGGGCGCGGCCGGGCGAAGCCCTGCTGCTGCCGGCGGCGGCGGGGCCCCTTTGTCTCCCCGCTCGGGCGTTGCTGGCGCGGGCCGGCGCCCCGGGCTGGGTCGTGGAGCTGCGGCTGGGCTCCATGGCGGCGCGGCGGGCTGGGGCGGCTCCCTGTCGTCCCTTCCTCCCCCCGTGGCGGGCAACTAGGCGGGTGGCGCGCCTGTGCCTGAGACGGCGGCGGCTCTTGCGCGGCCAGATCTGGCTCATGGCGGCGCGGGCTGCGGGCGGTGCGGGCTGCCGGTGGCCTCCTCTGCCGTGGCCGCGGCAGGTGGTGGTGGCACCGCAGCAGATGGTGGTGGTGGTGCGGGCTGGAGGTCGAAGTCAGCGGCCGCTTTTTCGGATCTGGCCTCTCGGCGGCGCGGGCCGCGACGGCTAGGGCTGCGGGCGGCGGCCCTGACCGAGGCCCCCTCGGCTGGTCGGGGTGGCGGCGCAGTGGCGGTGGCTCCGGTGGTGCGTGTCCGGCGGCTCCGGCGCTTGGAGCTCGCCGGGCGACGCGGATGGGCAGCGGCCGGGCGTGGCTGCTGCTCCGGCCGTGGGCGGCGGCATGGGCAGGTCTCGGTGGCCTACCGGTGTTGTGGCGGCTTCACGGTGGCTCGATGGATCTGTCCGCGGCAACGGCCGGCTTCTCCGGCGTCGGTTTGTCTGCGTTCGGGCCGTCTCGACCTTGACCCCATCTCCTCGTCGCCCGGACGCTACTCCCATCAAAGGGCTGGTCCTCTCCCAGCTGCGGTCCACCGCTCGTCTCGCGCCCGATGCAGCAGGACAGAGCTCGTCTTGCGCACGATGCAGCAGGACCGAGCTCGTCTCGCGCACGATGCAGCAAGACTGACCTCGTCCCCCTCTCGTTGCTGCAGGACCGAGCTCATCTCGCGCTTGGGGCAGCAGGATGGGTCGGTGGATGCCAGTTCTGGCCGACCTATTGGGTCTCGACGCTGGGGGTCGCCCAGGGGCGTGAAAGGTGGGACCTTTCCGCTCGTCTCTTTCGTTGGGGGGCGGCGGGTCACGGGTGAGGTGGTGTCGAGGTCTTGGATGCTGGGGCGGCGGCCCTGGTGGTGGTGGTTGCGCGGTGCTCTTGGACAAAGCCCATGCCTTGGTGCTGCCCGGTCATCATGGTCGTGTGGGCGGCGTGGTTGCCGGGTTGTGGCATTCGGTGGCGGTGATTGTTGGCCGAGGTGAAAACCTGCTCTATTTTCGGACCGACCGGCGGCGGCGAAATCGTTTCCTTCTTGAAGGCGTCGTCGCGGCTCTCATTGCCCGTCATGCGGCTCCGGGGGAAACTCTGATCCTTGGATCGGGCGGTGGCAGCGCTCCGGCGTCGTATCCTTCCTGAAGGCGCCGCCTTGGAGCGCATGGTTCGTCATATGTAGCTTCATATCTTCGGGGCGGTAGTGCTAGAAGTGGTGTTGCTGCGCTCAGCGCCTATGTATCCTGTCTTGGGTGTGTGCGTGTGTCGCGGTGGCGTGGCGTGTGGTTGTACTGGATGCTTGTGGTTTGGTGCTTTATTATAAAGCGGGGCGAAAGCCTTTTTCGGTATGCTGCCACTGCCCGCTGCTTGTAGCAAATCGAACATAGAATCAGGGTATCGAACTTTAACCTCGCTCTTATGATCATGGTTCGAACAACGTCTGGACCCTAGTGCGTACAGTAGTGATGGCTTCTGAGTAAGATGAACTCAGTTTGCAGCAATTGTTCTAGGTACATTTGCTTTATGCAATTTGTTCTGCAGTACATTACATAAGGATATTTAGTCGTGGAATTGTAGTAGGACAGTGTAGTGGTCTCCAAAGCCATTTCATGTGGGAAATGCACTGTCACGATGTCTGATGGAAATGGTACAAGGGCTTTAGCTAAATTCACATAGACAATGTGGAGGTTCCCTTTTTCATCGAATTGTGGAATGAGAAAATTGTAGAATGTATACCGTCACCATTGGCAAGAGCATTACATGACAACACAGACACGATTGCGCATCAACCCACCCCCACCGGACGCACACTACAGGATCACACTTGCTAGATTACCTCCACGGCTCCACCTACAATCTTCCACTAGTGGCACTGATCCTTAATCTTGCCCACGATTAAGCTGGAAGGGCCTTGTTCTTGAACCCACACACCTGTTCCTTTAGCGCCAGACAGAATGGAGGGTGCACAGGTTCACCAAAATGCAGCCCTTCCTGAGTGTAGTTGAGACAGCGTTGTTTGGCACCAATCCACTGCTCGAGAATCGTCACGTCAGGGCCAAGGGCGAGGTGTTGGAACCCGAGCCATTGCAGGGACAGGAACCAAATTTCTCTGGCATAGATGCACGGCCAGTCTTGAGAGCACTTTGGGCACACTCACTGGTGACGGAGCCCCCTCCTAGCTAGACGGACGATCAGACGTCCAGCTGCGGTTCATCAGGAAAGCCACACAAAAAACATAATCTTCCACAGCTCATGGTACGTCGCCTACCAGAGGTCAGTGGACTGCAGCACCGCCTGAACAGCAAGGCGGCCACGCAGGTCTCTGACCCAACAGTTCCCATCTCGTGCTGCAGCGACCGAGCGGGAAATCACTGTAGGCTTGATGAAGCCAAGGAATTTGCATGCACCTTTTAATTTTAGGTTCTCACAGGTTTATGTTGGGTTTCATGGCTTCATCTCTAGCCTACCCCAACTTGCTTGGGACAAAAGGCTTTGTTCTTGTGATGATAATTGCGTAGGTCAATGCAATGAAGCTTACTACTGGGCTTCAGATAGTCTTGCCCAGTCCTTTAAGAGAGACAGAGGGTTGTGGGTGTACTGTATTGGGTCGGCTCCCTCTTGTGTATTGGAGTCGATCAAACATGATTGTGATTACTTACGTCCATGATTAATATATGCTGGTTTAAAAAAAGACAGCAATGAAGCTTACAGTTGGGATTCTGTTTTGTTGTTCTTCAGGATAGGATTGCAGGGCACAAAGGAACTGTCGGATAGTAAGATAGAGAAGAGAACAATACAAAAAGGATTGCTGCTTGAATTTCACAAAGACTCTGAGAGATCCTTGCTCGCTGTTGTCGAAAGGCCTGATGGGAAGAAAAACTGGGTAGTCACTGACCAGGTATTTAAAGAGGGATAACTAGCCTGTCCAATAGAATACTCGGTGCCTGGTGAATTCATTTCCAAGGATATATTTGTACACTTTTCACAGATGAAAAGACATTACGCATCGATAATTCAACCTAGAGCTCGGGCTCAGATGAGCCCGGTGAACAGTACCTCGATTTGAAATAGAAAAAAAGTTCAAAAAATTCCATTTTTTTTTGTGGTGCAAGATGCTTCTGTGCGTGAACTTCGTGCAAAATTTTGTGAAGTTTGGACATTCGAGAAGCTTGTGGCAAAAAAGACAAAATCAGGCTTGAATAGTGCGATTTTCAAAAGTTTCTCGGACATCTGAAATTTGTCTTTTTTGCCACGAGCTCCTTGAATGTCCAAACTTTGCACGGAGTTCACACACGGGAGCATCTTGCACCACAAAAAAAAAAGGAATTTTTTGAACTTTTTTTTCTATTTCAAATCACGGTACTGTTCATGCCCGGGCTCTCTGAGCCCGGGCACCAAATCGCCGCTCCCAAGATTCTCTTGTGATTTAGCTGCTGATTTTTTGTGCAGAATGGTATCTTATCTTCTATAAAGCCCCAGCAGGTGACATATGTTGTACCTGGTACCATGGATTTTGATTGTTCAAGAATAGCTGAATTTCTCGAGAAAGCGCAAGATCTCTTGGTGAGAAACGTTGCATGATTTGTAAGTGTACTACATATAATAATGTGCATCGTGACTGATAATATGGTTTGCTACAGGACCCTACTATCTTGGAATGTGCCTGGATGGAGCTTTCTGAGAAGGACAAATCAGTAACTGTTGAGGAGTTTGCCGATGTAAGAGGTTCATTAGATTTGTTATTCTGTGTCTTTCTATGTTCAAATCATCAAATGTGACACTTGTGATTTTCTCAGATAGTTTATGGCAGCAAGGAGTCTCTGGAAAGCTACTGTGCACACTTTTTGTTGTCACGGGATATTGTTTATTTTGTGAAGGTGGAGAGCAGAGGCTCTTCCATATACCAGCCTCGCCCATCTGCTCAGGTATATTTTCTAAATATATGTGTGATATATATATCGTGTGTTACACACCCTGATTTAGTTTGGCAAACTCATTAATGTGGCAACAATTCCTTTTGAGAAGAATGTAAGGTCGTGATATTTCCATTAGAACACTAGCCTGAACTGACTAATCCTTCAACTGTAATCACAATTCAGTTCCATTTTGCCTCTTGTAAGCCTAGCAGTTGTCTTTGTGCCGGTGTGCCCATGGTTTTAGTCTATTGAAGAGCATAGTTTTGCGTGGCGAGAGGCCATACAAATCATCATGTTTACCTTTTTCCTCTGATATGCCAAATGGGTGTTTTTTTTTAACAGCGATGAAACCGTGTCATTTTGTATTAGAAGAACACCGAGAAGGCACAGAGTCACAAAGCAAACATCCAAAAACCAAACCAGGAAACAAAAGAAAGGAAACCTAGGCTAGCCAAACCTATAGACTATCCAACACAGGGAACAAAGCCAAAACAAAACAGAAAGAGAGCAAGCGAAACCCTACTGCTACTGCTATAGGGTTTTAATGGATGTTATAGAAATTTGACTGCTAATCTGACATGATTAGTCAGCCAGATGTTTGATTTGAGTGTATTTATCAAGTGTGTGATTCCCTATATTGTTCTAGTTGCTTCATTTTCTGCAAAATTGTTTCTGCTTTGTGGTGTTCATTGGTAGACTTATGTTTATCATCTGGTAGTAGGTGGATGAACTTTTACGACGGAAGCTTGCTAAAGAGGCCGCCGATAAGGAACTGGAAGAATTTGTCCACCTACTCAAGTCTGCTAAAGCATTGCCTCTAGGCTCTAAGCCTCCAAAAAATTCATGGTTGATGGAAGAGAAAGTGAAACAAAAAATCGAGTCTCTTCAGGCATATGCAGTTGATGCGTGTAATGATGAACAAAGAAGAATGGCAGGAAATGTAACATATCCTATTCCACTACCAATCTTTTGTCTAATATTTCTGTGTTAAAAGATATTCTTTAGCCTTATATCATGCTTTATTGAGGAAAATGTTTTGACTTGCCCATCTTGCTGATCCTTGCCTATATGACTGTGAATGTAATGACAGATTCTCAAGGCTATGGGTTTTGCACGGACGTCATCAGCTGCCCTAAAGCTCCTTATAAATGTGGGTTACTTCCCCGTGCATGTCAATCTTGATCTTTTCAGGTATGATGTTCAAACCACGTATACCGAGAAAGTTTTGTCTGTTGCTGAGGAGCTTCTGGTGGATTGTCCTGATTCAGATAAGGTATATGTAGTTACTGTCGAATTCCGAATGACTAATATCTATATAGTTTAAAATACCTTGGGTTCTCTTTCAGCATGTCAGGAAGGATCTTTCAAATTTGAGAGTGTATGCCATTGATGTGGATGAGGCTGATGAAGTATGTTTCTATTATTGCTGCCCACACATCTTTCATAAGAAACTGAATTATATAAATTCGCTGCTCACGGACAAATCTGTTAAACACTATTTTTTTTTTGGTAACTCAGCTTGATGATGCATTAAGTGCAACTAGACTACCTGATGGTAGGATAAAGATCTGGATACATGTAGCTGACCCAACATGCTTTCTTCAACCCCGGAGCATCCTTGACAGGTTATTTTTGCTTCTCCTGCTCAGCGGGTCTAGCTTTTCTGTCAATAGCATCTTATATTATTATTTGTAAAAACGACATTTTGCCTTCAGGGAAGCAATGCACAGAGGAACCTCCATATTTTTACCAACTGCCACCTTTCCAATGTTCCCAGAGAGGCTTGCTATGAATGCTATGAGTTTGCAACAGGGTACAGATTGTAGATCTGTAAGCGTATCTGTGATTTTGCATCCAGATGGAAGGTAACTTTCTACTACTTCTCCTTCAATATTTTCTTAGCAAGCTGTCTTTTTTCTTTCTTTGGGAGATACTATATGTTTCTTTTATAATAGTGTAATGAATGCATCCATTTGTGTGTGATAGTATTGCAGAATATTCGATAGAGAACTCAGTAATCAAACCTACCTACATGTTAACATATGAGGGTGCAACTGAATTGCTGTACATGAATCTGGAAGAAGAGGAAGACCTGAGGATTCTTCAAGAAGCTGCTTCAATTCGTGCACAATGGCGTCGTAGCCAGGTAAGAGCTATGCAGGCCTTTGCGGTTGCTGGTCTATACAGCATCCTTTCATTAGTAACCGAGATTACATTTTTTAGATAATAAGATAGACTGCAAATTTAATGTTGAATTGTTGGCTGGACATCTTGCATTAGTCCTGATACCACTTAGAACAAGTCTGTATCTCTGGAGATTTTCTGAAAATTTAAGCGTGTACATAACCAACTGAATATTTTAGATGCATTTGTTACTTTTACTTGATGCTATTGACACTCTAAAGTTTGCAGGGTTCAATCGACACTGCTATGATAGAACCTCGTATCAAGGTGGCAAATCCTGATGATCCTGAACCAAACATTAATTTATATGTTGAAGATCAAACCAACCCAGCAATGCAGCTTGTATCTGAGATGATGATACTTTGTGGGGAGGCGGTGGCTGCGTTTGGTTCTGACAACAACATTCCTTTGCCATACAGAGGGCATCCCCAGTCTAATACAGCTGTGTCAGCATTTGCCTATCTACCTGAAGGGCCTGCCAGGAGCGTTGCCAATATCAGTGTGCTTCGTGCTGCAGAAATGGATTTTCGAAAACCTGTCGCACATGGTGTCCTCGGAATTCCTGGCTATGTACAGTTCACCTCCCCTATTCGAAGATATGTCGACCTGCTTGCTCATTATCAGGTATTTTTATGCACCTATTAATCATATGAACAGGGACATGATACAGTTTGGAGGAACTTTGGTAGTTAAATAACTGTCCTTTCAAATTGCCGATTTTTTTTCTTGTGTTATGAATGGAGTGTAGTTTTACCCACACCATTAGCACAAGTACAGTAGTGGGCTTATAGCCAGCTTACATGGCACTTTTGCCTATGTGGAGGAGAGAGATGTGAAAAAGTAAGGGAAGGGGGCTCTCATGCTAGAGACTAGCTATATACGCATTTGTAGGTAAATACAATAAATGTGAAGAAAGAGATAGAGAGAAGATAGAAAAAAGTATTAGTGTAATAGCCAACCTTATAGCCCACATTATTGTACGAGTGCCTATAGATGACTTGGCAGTTCCTTATAGCCATCAGCTGGCTATATTATTAACCATGCTCTTATAGCTTTATCTGAATGATATAAATATGGTCTACTTAATTTTATACATTGAAAAATTGCAGGTAAAGGCTTTTCTTAGAGGTGAATCTCCACCATATTCAGCTGGTGATCTGGAAGGGATGACATTTATTGCGAGCATGCATGTTAAAGTAGCTAGGAAGCTCCATAGCAACAGCTTACGTTACTGGTTGCTGGAGTACTTAAGGAGGCAGCCAAAGGGGAGGAAGTATAGAGCACTCATACTTAAGTTCATCAAGGATCGCATGGCAACATTGCTTTTGGTGGATGTAAGTCAACATGCTTCATCCAATAATTTATCTATTTATTGGTGCAGTATCTCCATAGTAGTACTCCCTCCGATCCATATTACTTTGTAGCTTTAGTACATCTTTTGTACTAAAGCTGCGACAAGTAATATGGATCGGAGGGAGTACTTTTTTTACTTTTGCTGGGATCATGAGCGAGAACTTTAGTTGTCCTGCCCCTTGTTTAAAAACTGGATCAGTCTGCCAGTTCGACTGAGGAAACCCGGTATCGGTACCAGTCTGGTCTTGTTAAGTTTGAAGATCGTGTGTGCAAGTTCACCGGTCAGAACTAGCTCCCCTGGGCATCAACCAATTTTCCTTCATTGATTCACCGTAGATTCCGAGAACCACCAGGTTCCTGGCTAAGTTCAGGCAGATCAGTAATTTTGGCCCGGTTCCATCTTTCTTCTCTTTATTCTTTCTGGTTCTAACTTTTGACTACAGTCAACCAAATCCTTCATGCTGTGTAATGGGTAGACCCGTTAATGGGATGGTATATGCTAATCAGTTTGTTTAGCTGCTCATTTAAAACCACAACTGAACTTGCTATTCTTTAGAAAAAGAAAAACACTTGGTATGCAGCCAAATGACTCCAAAGTTCCAAACTGACAAAATCATGTAAACAAGGGAAAGCCAACCTCCTGCTATTGTCAACCTGGGCCTGCCAATTTGAATTTTTTTCAAGATTGCATATTGAGTTACTGATTCTATGATATATAGATAACCGCTCTCCCTGTCTTGATATTTTGAGCTCCTTATTCTAATCCCTTTTTTCTGGTGACACCGACAGGTCGGGATTCAGGTCACAACCGTGGTTGCAGCCGGGAAGGTGGGAGATGAAGCAAGTGTCGTTCTGGAAATGGTTCATCCCCGCGACGACATCTTATCAGTTACGGAGATTGCACAAGACACGGAGGAGTAAATGCTCGCAATGGGTAATGGACGCTCATTGCCTCGCTCCCTGGACACTTAGGCGATTCATTTTTGGTGCTCATGATGGAGGTGATTCATTACCTTGGCACTCAGGCGAGGATCTCCCCTTCAGGACCATGCTCTCGAGTTCGGTATCATGCCTGGGATTATGGAATAGAACGTGTATGGTCGCCCTGTGAACGTTTGAGCAGGCTAACCGTCTCGCTAATCCATTTTTAGGCTGAGGCAGTTCTGATGAAAGCACAGGTCTGGTTTGGTTGGATCTCCTTGGGGTCCTTGGGTGTTTAGGTTCGGGTGCTGAGTTCTGGGAGTAATAGTTTTTTTTTTTTTGTATAGCTAGCTACACTCATATGATCCGGGGTTTGACGATCTGCGGACACGCCATCTTATACATTCAATCCATCGCGGTGTATATTCGATCTCAGATGTATATAATGGAGTTACTTCGTGCACGTGTTTCTTAGATTTAGTCCATATGTGTTTCATTTGAAGTTACTCTGACCCTCTTGAGAAGGCATCACCGAAGGTTAACTTGAGATTATGGAATCGCAGAGGACTGGTTGTGCCTGTGCAAACATTATGAAGATGGAATTTCTGTTTTCCCACAAAATTTTAGTTCTGTTCTGGATATGCCATAAAAAGATTATTTGCCCTGGGATTTATCTACAACTCTCGTCTTTGTATTGTGTCTGCTAGATCTGCCAAAGTCTCATCTCGCTCACACACTTACCAAAATTGAGACCGTTCAAGTTGGTGAACTACGGCCAGGGTTCAAAATTTTAATGAAATTTCACATATTTCGGCGGGGTCTGAAATGCTTGTAACCCTGAAACTTTGAGCCAGATTCGATCTAAAATTATTGAATTTTATGGTGACAGTTCTACGGGTTAAGGTGTAGAATTTAATCTTTCTTCTCGGTGTGTGTATTGACTTTGAGCTTCAAATCGCATAGAGCCCACCCAGCTGGAAACGACCACATTGGAGAAAACATTTTATGGTGAAAGTTCTTCAGTCGCGTTACCTTTGCTTGGCAGACAATGGCCTAGTTAAATCAGCATATGGTCAGCTGGTCTCGGGCACTCAGAGTTTAGCTGCTGTTAAGAGAGCTTGTTCCCACAAAACTAGCTCGTCAATAGGGTTGAGGATTTCTATGGGAAGGGAAGGAGTTTGCAAATGGTGGGAAGTGTCTGGTAAGCTGGAAGGTGGTATGTCGGCCAACATGTTTCGGAGGACTAGGAATCTCAGATCTTGCAGCACAGAGTACAGCCCTGAGACTACGGTGGATGTGGATGCAATGGACTGACCCAAACAAGGCCTGGAGTGATTTACCGTTGCCCTCAGATCCGAAAGTGTTGAACCTCTTTGCAGCATCAGCTAGATTCCACCTCGGCAATGGACATCGAATCAGGTTCTGGCTAGACCCATGGATGGATGGACTAGCTCACGCCACCGGTTCCCCGCTCTCTTTTCCTTCTGTACGAGGAAGAAGCTCTCGGTGGCACACGCTATGGAGGAAAGCCGATGGACAAGACACCTGAAGACAACCATCTCACCACATGCTATCCGCGAATTCACAAGTCTATGGGCGATGGTGCAAGTAATTACTCTAGGTGATCAGCCGGACACAGTTTCTTGGAAGTGGACTTCCAATGGTCAATTCTCCACCGCGTCTGCATACGCCATTCAATTTGAAGGCTCTCAGCGATCAATTTTCAAGCAACTCATTTGGCAATCAGACGCTACCCTGAAATGCAAGACGTTCTCCTGGATGGCTGCTCTGGGGAAAATTCTTACTGCAGATTGCCTAGCAAAGAGAGGTTGGCCACACAATCCGATTTGTCGGTTGTGCGGTGTACAGCAGGAGACTGCGCCCCACTTACTGGCCGCCTGCCCCTTTGCTGTCGAGCTCTGGAACATGGTGCTTCAGCGGTGTGGCCTGCCAACCACGCTCGGACCGGCCACCACGACTTCTTCGTTGATTCCATGGTGGGAACGGAGCGAGGAGCAAGTGTCGAAGATTCACCAGAAAGCTTGGAACTCACTCGTCCAAATTGTTTGGTGGCACACTTGGAAGGAGAGAACGCTCGCATTTTCGACAACAAGACTTCAACAGTTGATCAGGTGATGTCCCGCATCAAGGACGACATCGAGCAATGGACGGCGGCTGGCAAGACCAAGATCGCAATGCTGATCCACAGACCCAGAGAGCCAGATTGAGTATCTAGAGGACCCTTCTGTTAGGTGTTCTGTGGGGATATACTTCCTCTGTAACCCTACTGTTGTAACAGCAACTCTCCTCTTCTACTAATATCAATGAAAAGCTGCTCCGTCAGCGTTTCGTCAAAAATAGGGTTGCTCATTGCCTCACAAACTTTGGACACGCGCGTGCCTCTCGTCGACTTTTGGAAACACCAACGATATCCTGGTGTACTGTTCTAGGCCATGCAGGCAGGCCCTCCTTATTAAGTTTCTCTTTCTTTTTTCTAAAAAACTTCCTATCTATTTATCAATTGTCAAGGTAGTACAAAAAACACTAGAAATAAAATTTACATCCAGATCCGTAAACCACCTAGCGACGACTACAAGCACTGGAGCAAGCCGAAGGCGCATCACCGTCATCGCCCCTCCCTTGAGGAGTTGTGTAAACATTGTCGTAGTAGACAGTCAGGAAGTCATCGTGCTAGACTAGCACACCAGAACAACAACCACCGTCGATGAAGAAAAGCATATATCGGAATGATCCAATCTGCAGACACACAGTCGTAGATGAACTGGATCCAGTCAAATCCACCAAAGACAAACGCCGGTTGGATCCCACGAGATCCGTCCAAGACAAACCTCCATATGCCTTCTGACAACGCTTGAAACATCACCGGGATGGGGGCTACGCGGGGAGGACCTTATACCATCTTCAAGAAGGCGCCACTGCCTCGTCTTCTTGAACATGGCACAAACCCTAACAAAACTCAAAAAAGCACTTCGACATGGCCTTCACGGGCGCCGGCGGCTTCGTGGTTTCTATGAAGCAATTCGCCTCCACAGGTTGCTCCGTCGACGTCCTGTCGATACCGGACGTCACGATGACCTTCCCCTGCACGTTCACCGCGATGCCTTCTCCCGTCGCTTTTGGTGATGGCACGCCGCTAGCGGTCATGGGCAATAAGAGCCACCTTCTGCGCGACATGCCAGCGTTCCTGGCGGCGGCAGGGCTGCCGCCAGGCGCCGTGCGGCTCTACGAGACACGGGACCTCCCAGCGGCCCTGAGCATCGTACCGCCGGTGGTGCCCGTGACGTGTGTCAACGGTGTGGGCGTGCCGGCCACAGAGAAGCTCATCTACGTACCCTAGCGGCGGCCTCGACGCGGCCCCAGAGGTGGTTTATGGTGACGGCGACGGGGTCGTCAACTTGGCGAGCATACTTGCGCTTCACACAGTGATCGGTGAAGACCCGAGACTGGAGTACTATGATTCCATCAAGATTGCCAATACATCTCACCTCGGCGTTGTCTCGGATGATCTCGCCGTGGAGCGTTTGGTTGGCGAGATTCTTTATGCGGCTAATCGCGCCGGAGACATGCATGAAATGTAAGCTTGCCTGAGGGTTTCTTTTGACTACTACCAAGCTTAATAAACTGATATTTAGACATGACTTTGAATGGCTAAGCAAAATAAAACAAATTACCATGATACATATAAAGACTGCCATCATGTTCAAACAAACCAGATCAAAAAATGCTTTATTTTTTTGCAACCCCTTAAGAATACAAACAACCAGGCAACCAGCTATTGGGGTCTGTGGGGTATGTTTGTACAAAATTTTGCCATATCAAAATTTTAAAAAAATCTTATGCACAAAAAAGTAGACATTATGTTTGTAGTTAAAAATGCCTTACAAGAAGTTTTATAATTGACGTGCATGAGAAGCTAAATTTGCAACAACTTAAAACACATACAAGAAAACTTAAAAAAAACACGTCTGAACCTAAGTTGCCATTGTTTCACAAGATGATGACAAAAAGGATTTAAAGAAAAATTGTGAAATAGTACCAAGTCTTTCCCTAATAATAAACCAGCTATGGCTTCTGGTTGTACGTCATTGGACTTTTTACAGAAAAGTCCTTGCATTCTTATGTAATTTGCCATATGATATTTAAGTACAACTTGCCACAACGTACAAAAAATGACCACAATTTGTTTGACAAATTTGACATGTTCTAATATGATTTACCACAAACAAAAATCATCATGTGTTGTACGATGAAAATTGCCTTGGTGCGTACAAATAAATTTTCCATAAAAAGGTAAACTTGCCTTGGTGCAAAAATTAAATTTTCCATGATAGAAAACAAAAAAAAATACCAAGGATTCTTCAGTAAATTTGACATGATACCAAAAAATAAGTTGTCGTGGTCCATGTAGTAAACTTTGACATGATACAAAATGAAAATTGCCATCGTTCATGAAGTAAATTGGTCATGGTCCAAAAAAAGAAATTGCCTTGTTCCATGAAGTAAATTTGTCATGATACAATATTTACATATGTTACTCTAACCCCCTCTTTCTTCTTTAATTCTCTGCCATATCAACATGTTTGCTATTCTCGAGTGCATGATACTGAGATACCACCACTGTGGCCAACCTTAGCAAGCCATGCATGGCACTCATCATAAGTTATATTGTTTGAATTAAATTTTATACTTCTATATACGGTATATGTGCTAGATACTTGGGATGACTGACACGGAGGGAGTAAGTTTCCTGAGTATGCAGACATGCCACATCAGCGCATATGCATGTCTAACTTTTCTAAGCATGCAACCAAGAAACATAAGGGCATCCAAGGGCAATTTGCAAATTTTCTCCCGCATTCGTCCGCGGGCTGGTCCCGGGAGGCCGCCATCCAACGCTCCCGCATATATTTCAATCTACATTTTAGCTAACCCTACAAAATTCATGCAAACTGACCGATATTCATCAAAATTCGAATAGAAAATAGCACAAATCATCCATACATAGCATGAAAATTAAGTCTAGCGCCGCTGGTCTGGATAGTGTACCAGCAATACGATAACGACATCACGTTGCGTTGTTGAATTATGTACATGTTGTAGGGCGCAATGTGCTCTCATGCATGAAACTTCTCATGCACTTGCTGCCAGAAGGTCTCCCCTCCGCTCCTGCCTACGAAAATCCGCGGATACGACCAACCACACATCACACAATAACTTATCCTTCATGGTTGAGTAGCTCACCATCCTTCGTACTCCCTCCAGTCCTTTCTACTCTGCATATAAGAATTGTCTAAAGTCAAACTTCGAAAGTTTGACCACATTTATATAAAAAAACATTAACATCTACAATGCTAAATTCATATGATATGAGAACTAAAGTCATGACGCATCTAATGTTGTTAATTTCACATTTTGAGTGTTGATAATTTTTTCTATAAACTTGGTCAAAGTTTATGAGGTTTGACTTCAAACAAATTTTGTATGCGAACTAAAAGGACCGAAGGAAGTACTCAAAAAAGCGGCATAACATTTGAAAATACGCTCAATGACATTTGACCAAACACTTGTCAGGCGTGGTGTCCGTCATGGAGGTCATCAACTGGAGACGAATGTATCTGGTACAAACGGTTTCAGGATGGACAACCCCGTCGTAAAAAAGGGCGAGAAGGCGTGTCACTTTTTTTCTAGTTCAAGATACTTGTTCGGAAGTGTAGCAAATACTCCTAATCAAGCATGATTACGCATAAGCTTGAGAGGGAAGGGGGGCATAGGAGTTGTCCCACTGGTAGATGGGACCCACCCAAGAATCCACCTAATCAAGTTCAGAGGAAGCTGTCGACTGCGTACGGCTACGAACACGGAGGCCTTCGCACCCGCAGCCGGCGCTCCACTCCCAGTCCGTCCCGGAGCAACGCCGATGCCTCGCACCCGCATCCTCATCCGCATCGGCCGCCGCCGCCGCCGCTCCTCCTCCTCCTCCTCCTAGCCGATGTCGGGCCTCCGTCTCCGCCCCCGCCGCTCGTCATCTTCTACCTTTCCGATGCCCCGCTCCCGCCTCCGTCACTACGCCTCCGCCATGCCGATGTCCAGCCTCCGTCCCCTCCACCGCAGCTCCTCCTCCACCACGTCGCCTGCACGCGCCTGGTCCCCCCATGCCGCCTTCGCCGCGGCCACGGAGCGTGTCCGCGCCGGGGCGCTCAGGCCGGAAGACGCACACACCCTGTTCGACGAATTGCTTCGGCAGGCCACACCGGTCCCCGAGCGATCCCTCAACGGCTTCCTTGCCGCCCTCGCCCGTGCGCCCGCCTCCGGAAACTGCATCAGAGATGGCCCCGCCCTCGCAGTGGTTCTCTTCAACCGTGTGTGCAGAGAGGAAGCCGGCCCGCAGGTGGCGGCGCTCACAGGCTGCACCTACAGCATCCTCATGGACTGCTACTGCCGCGCCCGTCGCCCGGACCTAGGGCTTGCCTTATTTGGCCGCTTCCTCAGGGAAGGCCTGAAGACACACCAGATCGTCGCCAACACCTTCCTCAAGTGCCTCTGCTATGCGGAATTGACGGATGAGGCAGTGGACGTGCTGCTTCATAGGATGTCCGAGCTCGGGTGTGTGCCTGATGCCATCTCATACAACACTGTCCTGAAGAGCTTATGCGACAATGGCATGAGCCAGCGGGGGCTCGAACTGCTCCAGATGATTGCAAAAGAAGTAGGTGTCTGCTCTCTCAATCTGGTGGCATATAACACGGTCATCTACGGCTTCTTTAAGGAAGGTGAAACAGGCAAGGCATGCAATCTATTCCATGAAATGATGCAGCAAGGTGTTGAGCCCGATGTGGTGACTTACAACTTGATCATTGATGCTTTGTGCAAGGCCAGAGCAATGGACAAGGCAGAAGTAGTCCTTCAGCAGATGATCAGTAAAGGTGCTCAACCTGATACAGTGACATATAATTGCATGATCAATGGATATGCCACATCTGGGCGGTTGAAAAAGTCTGCTAAAATGTTCAGAGAAATGAAAAGCCGGGGTCTTATGCCAGATATTGTTACTTGCAACTCCTTCCTGTCCTCCCTTTGCAAGCATGGAAGAAGCAAAGAAGCTAGAGAAATATTTGATTCCATGACCGCCAAGGGCCACAAACCGGATATCGTCTCATACCGTATTTTGCTTCATGGGTATGCCAGTGAAGGATGCTTTGCTGATATGATTGATCTCTTTAATTCAATGAAAAGCAATGGTATTGCAGCTGACTGCCGTGTTTTCACCATATTAATTGGTGCCTATGCTAAACACGGAATGATGGATGATGCAATGCTCATATTTACGGAAATGCAGCAACAAGGTCTGAGTCCAAATGTAGTGACATATTCAACTGTAATATCAGCACTTTCTAGAATGGGTAGGTTGGCCAATGCTATGGAGAAATTTAATCAGATGATTTCCATGGGGGTTCAACCGAACAAAGCTGTTTATCACACCCTAATTCAGGGCTCTTGTATGCATGGTGATTTGATTAAAGCCAAGGAGCTGGTTTCTGAAATGATGAACAAAGGTATTCCTCGTCCTAGCATTACGTTCTTCGGTTCAATAATAAACAGTTTATGCAAAGATGGAAGGGTTATGGATGCACATGATATCTTTGACTTGGTTATAGACATAGGTGAGAGGCCTAGTGCCATTACATTTAATTCACTGGTTGACGGATATTGCTTAGTTGGCAAGATGGATAAAGCATTTGGAATGCTTAATGCCATGGAATCACTGGTATAGTCCCCAGCTCCCGTCTGTTAAATCGTATCATCAGAATGTTGCTGGAAATAGGTGAGATTGCCAAGGCCGGAAATTACTTGTCTAAAGTTGATGGGAAGAGCATCTCACTTGAAGCGTCAACAACTTCATTGATGTTGTCTTTCTTTTCAAAGAAAGGCAAATATCGGGAGGACATGAAATTGCTGCCTGCAAAGTTTCAATTTTTTGATAGATTTGGTTGACTAGTTGATACCTTCCATATAAGGGTAACTCCTCGGAAAGCACAGTTGAGTTTTTGCTTGCATATGAGCTTAAGTCAGAAAGCACAATTGAGTTTTGGCTTGCATAAAGCCTCCTGCGGGTGTATGAAATTCGAAGTGCCTGATGGTAGAAATTAGACCCTCACTATTTCATCAAGTTCTTTTTGTGGCGTTTCATGATCAGATGGCGATTGGGGTAGGTGGTATACATATATAATCTTCCGCAAGAAGCATTAAAAATACAATCTTTTCTAGTATGATTTGTACCAGCCACCTGAGATTTTATAAACTCTCTAAAGCAGTCACTTTCCTTCATATGAATGCATTTGTTAGCAATGTCATTGTCAGTGATCTGCTATCTCAAGGGTTGTTTTAGTTCTAGTTTGAGAATTTTGTTTATTTTTCTGGGCAAAAAGGTCCTGGACGAACTGATGTTTGAGGTTGCTCATGTTATGTCCAATTAGCGGATAAATATACGAGCTCATGCTGGACTCTCCTACACTCTATGCTGCTGTCAGTTGCACTGGTGGGAGCTCGTCACATACAGGTGAGAAAATTATTTCCAGTTTGATTTCTATCTGCTTTACTACTTCACTGAAGATTCAACTAATTTTCCCCATGATGTAGGTAAAGGTATGGCCAAGAATTCACCGGTGTGAGCTTTCGCTTCAGGGTGTAGGACACTAACACTACCTCAGGTGACAGAGAAGGAATCATAGCATTTGGTTGATGAAAACTTCTTGCTCTCTTACACTGTGGTGTGCATTCCTCTCCAGTTCTGGTGCCCTCTGTTCTCCGTACTGCCCTGCAACAGTAAACTTTCCAAGAATCCATGCTGCAACCTTTACCTTCTCTGTTCATTTCTTGGTCCTCAACTGCATCAATGCGCCACAGTTACTTCTCTGCTTCAGGTACAACCCCGGATGCACACACTTACACGGTGAGGACAGCATTGAGTTCCTCCACCATACACATCCTTCTTGCTCCCCTTCCTCTTGTTCAGATCTCAGCTTCTTTCTACCTAGCGTTGTTCGAAAATAGTTGAAGGCGAACCGTTCTTATGTTTTGCTCAATCTTGGTTCTTGGTTGAATAGCATCACTTGGATGTCAACTGAGTTTGCAAGGAATTGGGTGGATTAAAAGGATCTGAAACAGGCTTCATTCTTGTATGTTACTGAAACTTTGGCTACATAGAAACCTCGGTTCAGTTGCATACCTAGCTTAGCATTCAGCCAAATTCATGTTTGTATGCAACAAGTGCAAGTTTGGATTTAACAATTTGGTAGCAGAAGTTTATGTCTACTCGAACGCATCATTCATTTGTCATTTAGTTCCGCCCATGGTTATGAAAGAAACATTTCTATGCTGTTGTCACCGATATGTTCAGTGATGCCTATTGCACTAAGCAGCTAAAAGAACTTCAAGTGTCATCAGCGAATGCATGAAGGTTCATTTTTCACTGAGGTTCCTGTGGAGTGCATGCCTTTTCACCTTTTCAGGAGAGTCCCGGGTCTGCTCACCTTTTCAGGAGAGTCCCGGGTCTGCTCCTCCCATAGCAGTCACGGCGTCTTCTGTCCGGCGAGGGTGGATAGGCTGGCGTGTTGGCTGAGCGGGGCCTCCTGTTGGCACCTGTTGTTACGCTCGGCATGTCATTGACGAGAGTGGGCTTGGCGCAGTGAGTATCGATGTTTGGAAGTGGGCTTAGCCCTTGTTGTATCGATTTTTGTCCGGTTTTCCGTAATTAACTGGGCATCAATCTTCTTAATTAATGGAACGGGTAAAGCTTTTGCCCACATTTCAAAAAATATATATTTGTCACTGAGAATTAAATGCCACATTGAGGACTGCAAGTGCTCATTTTTAAAGGCGTGATTTGCAATCTCACATGTCTGACTCTTTTTCATGGATTTGTTTCTGTCTGCAATAAATTGCAAAACTGCTCCGTTTTTCATTCTCAAAATTTTGAATTTCAGGAATCCAATTTGGACAAGCATATTAAGGCAGTTCAGGAGCGGATAGACCCTTCACATGTGGATTCTATGTTTTCATACAAGCATAGCATGTAAGGGGCAATCATGATAAATGGACCTAGCGATCACGTGCATGTTGAGGTAATCATTAATCACAGAAGAATAACTCCCATAGTTTACCTCTGTAGTCATGCCTTTGCTAAAAGGAACATCTATTTTAACGAGGATAGTCACAGCTTTTCAACAAACCTTTGCAGGTCGATTTCGTGGATGCTGATGAGCAATTACGACCTCGTCCAGGCAGGCACAAGAGGGTGCCCATTTCCGTCGAGACTTTGATGCGAAAGAGGGTAACCTGCTCCTGTTTACGATGATGGAACCGAGTATCTGAGATGGCTTCTTTCAGGTTGATTCTGGAAGGAATTGGAACGATGCTACATTTTTTGGTTGATCAAGCAGGCTGCTGTACTTTGAGATATCCGCAATGTTATTATGCATGTATGTACATCTCAAGGAAATAGATAGGCAAGAGCAGCATGTAACCGTGTCACAGTATAAGATACAATTGTCTAGATAGTATGAGATGTGAATCAGCGAAGATGCTATTTCCGCTCAAGTAACGAGGAACCCCCGATCCGTAGCTGTATTTTTTTTTCTTTTTGAGATAATGGTTGTATCTTGAAATCTTTAATTTAAATGATTTTCATCGAATTATTTCCACTTGGGTTGTTTGATTTGTTGGATTATATCTTGCGGATTTTTGCACTATACATTTTCAAAGAAATTGTATATGGATGATCTCTTTTTTTCTCGTGCAATCAAGCACATTTTTACACAAATTAACTATCTATGATTTCTATGGACATGACAATACAATCAAAAAAAATATTATAGCATGTCTCTAAACATGCCCCCAAATGGTTTTTAGGGTTAAGAGGGGGGAAAATCCAACATGATCCCCGACTACAACCCTAAAATATGGAGGTCCGCAAAAAACAACAGCCCATAGCATAGCCCCTTCATTCACCTCTAGCATCCCGGCGCCTTAAGTGCCTCCCTGCACACCCCCATGGCGGCATCCACGCCTAGCCTCCCAAACCTAGCTTCCCGACATGAAGCTTTGCTCCACCCGCCTTGTCCTGAAGTGCCGCGACCTGCGTCGTATCCCAGTGTCATCCGGCCTTCCCGCGTGACTATGTGATGTTTCATGTTCGACAACAAGCTAGGGGTTGCAAAATAGGTGAGCAACAGTGCAATGGATTGACGATGTGCTCAGGAATATAAGGGAAAGAAAAAACAAAAAAAGGAAACAATGAGCTAGTGACCTATGGGTATCATGTGTCGATCCAAAGGCAAAGAGAAATATGGCTATAAATAGGGTCCATTGATAAAGTTGGAAACACTGTTTTAGGCAAATAGAAACATGTATAGAAAAAATGTTGATCATGTATTGAAAAAAATGTTAAACTTATATTAAAAAAATGTTAAGTATGCATAGAAAAAATGTTGACCATGTAAAAATCTTAAACTTTGTATTTAAGAATATTAAATGTGTATAAAAAATGTTGACCATGTATTGAAAATGTTAATTATGTATTTTAAAAAAATTATTTAAGAATTTATAAAAATGTTAAACGTGTATTAAAGTAATGTATTAGACATATTTCTAAATGTGTAAAGAAAGCTAGAGAAACCCGAGAGAAAACAAGGAAAATCGATGAAAAATGAGAAAGAGGCAAACAAAACCGAAGTAAAATAAAGAAAAAGGAAAAGAAAAGGAAAAAAATCTATGAGAACCAGAAATAGTAATAAAATAAACAGAAGAAAAAAATAAAAGAGAAAGCAAAGGAAAAAATGGCAAAAATGGAGAAAGAAACGAACAAAAACCGATGAAAGACAAAGGAAAAAACAATAAAAACCGGATCTTTTATCCCGACGCTTACTAAATGGCTAGCTTCGCTACACATCGGCGAGAAGACCCGGGATGTAATCCTTGGATCACTTTTTTTTTAAAGGTGCCCTTATAAGGCCTGTCTGTTACTGTGGACTCTTAATACGAGAGATACTCCCGCCTCGCTTAATGCTTGATATAGCTCCTGCCTAAAAAAATAGGGGCAACCCCATCAAACTTTTCAGGGTTTTAAAGAAATGCTATAATTGGAGGTGCTCTGAAGCTCGAGCTTGACTCGTTTTTCTGGCTTATTGACCAACGTCCAGTGATTTGTATGAATTCACCATTTGAGAAAAGAGAGAAAAGAAAGCTTTTTCTGAGAAACTTCCAACTGAACCGATTAGAGAGTGACAGGAATTAGCAAAAAGCACACACCAGCTGTGTGACTCCAAAGCTCTTCCCACTGTGTACGAACTCCACGGCCATTCCCGACGCCGATGCCCCGCCGCATCCGCCGCCGCTGATCTCCACCTCGCCCCTGCATCCGCCACTCCGCCTCCGCTGCTCCTCCGCCACTCCGCATCCGCCACTCCGGTCTCCGCCACTCGTCCCCTTACACCTCTCCGTCCGTCCGTCGTCCCGCCTCCGCCTCCATCGCTCCTTCACCACGCCGATGGCAAACCTCCGCCTCCTCCGCCGCAGCTCCTCCTCCATGTCCACCACCACGTCGCCGCCCTCACGCGTCTGGTCCCCCATTCGGCCTTTGCCGCAGCCACGGAGCGTCTTCGCGCCGGGAAGCTCAGCCAAGACGATGCACACCACCTGTTCGACGAATTACTGCGGCAGGCCGCCCTGGTCCCCGGGCGCTCCCTGAACGGCTTCCTCGCCGCCCTCGCGCGTGCTACGTCCTCTGCCGCCTGCATCAGAGATGGTCCCGCCCTCGCCATCGCCCTCTTCAACCGCGTGTGCCGAGAACAAGCCGGCCCGCGGGTGGCGCCTCTCACAGTCCACACCTACGGCATCCTCATGGACTGCTGCTGCCGCGCGTCTCGCCCGGACCTAGGGCTTGCCTTCTTTGGTCGCCTCCTCAGGACGGGCCTCAAGACAAATGAGATCGTCGCTAGCACCTTCCTCAAGTGCCTCTGCTACGCCAATCGTAAGGAAGAGGCTGTCAACGTGCTGCTTCATAGGATGCCCGAGCTTGGCTGTGTGCCTGATGCCTTCTCATACTCCATTGTTCTGAAGAGCTTATGTGACAACAACACGAGTCAGCGGGGGCTGCTCCAGATGATGGCGAAAGAAGGAGGTGGCTGCTCTCCCAACGTGGTGGCATATAGCACGGTCATCCATGGCTTCTTCAAGGAAGGTGAAACGGGCAAGGCATGCAGTCTGTTCCACCAAATGATGCAGCAAGGTGTTGTGCCCAATGTGGTGACGTATAACTCGATTATTGATGCGTTGTGTAAGGCTAGAGCAATGGACAAGGCAGAGCTAGTCCTTCGGCAGATGGTTGCCAATGGTGCTCAACCCAATGAAGTGACATATACTTGCATGATCCATGGGTATTCCACATCTGGGAGGTTGAAAGAGGCTGCTAAAATGTTCAGAGAAATGAAAAGCCGGGGTCTTACACCAAATACTGTTACCTGCGGCTCGTTAATGACTTCCCTTTGCAAGCATGGAAGAAGCAAAGAAGCTAGAGAAATATTTGATTCCATGACTGCCAAAGGCCACAAACCTGATATTGTCTCGTACCGTATTTTGCTTCATGGTTATGCCAGTGAAGGATGCTTTGCTGATATGATTGATCTCTGTAATTCAATGGAAAGCAACGGTATTGCAGCCGACTGCCGTGTTTTTACCATATTAATTGATGCCTATGCTAAACGTGGAATGATGGATGATGCAATGCACATATTTACGGAAATGCAGCAACGAGGTGTGAGTCCAAATGTTGTCACATATTCAACTGTAATATCAGCACTTTCTAGAATGGGTAGGCTGACCGATGCTATGGAAAAATTTAATCAGATGGTTGCCTTGGGAGTACAGCCGAACATACCTGTTTATTGGTCCCTAATTCAGGGCTTTTGTATGCATGGTGGTTTGGTTAAAGCTAAGGAGTTGGTTTCTCAAATGATAAACAAAGGTATTCCTCGTCCTAACATTGTGTTCTTCAATTCGGTAATAAACGGTATGTGCAAGGAAGGAAGGGTTATGGATGCACATGATATCTTTGACTTGGTTATAGACCTAGGTGGGAGGCCTGATGTTATTACATTTAATTCACTGATTGATGGATATTGCTTGGCCCGCAAGCTGGATAAAGCATTCGGAATGTTTAATTCCATGGAATCAGTTGGTGTTGAGCCTGATATTGTTACGTACAGTACACTTCTTGATGGCTATTTTAAAAATAGAAGGATCAATGATGGTTTGGCTCTGTTTAGAGAAATGCCGCGTAAGAGAATTAAACCTGACATTGTTACATATGGCATCATGTTGGATGGGTTGTTTCGTGCTGGGAGAACTGTTGCTGCAAGGACAATGTTCCATGAGATGATCGAAAGTGGAATAACAGTGGACATCCCCACATATAATATAGTTCTTAGGGGACTTTGTAGAAATAACTGCACAGATGAAGCAATCGCCCTGTTCCAGAAATTAGGTGCAATGAGTATGAAGTTCAATATTGCAATACTCAATACCATGATCAATGCAATGTACAAGGTTCGGAGAAGAGAAGAAGCTAACAATTTGTTTGCTGCAATATCAACCAGTGGGTTGGTGCCCAATCAATCTACTTATGCAGTAATGATAATAAATCTTCTAAAAGATGGAGCAGTGGAACATGCTAGCAATATGTTTTCATCAATGGAAAAAAGTGGTATAGTCCCCAGCTCCCGTCTTATAAATGGTATCATCAGATTGTTGTTGGAGAATGGTGAGATTGCCAAGGCTGGAATTTATTTGTCTAAAGTTGATGGGAATAGCATCTCACTCGAAGCTTCAACTACTTCATTGATGTTGTCTCTATTTTCAAGGAAAGGGAAATATCATGAGGACATGAAATTGCTCCCAGCAAAGTATCAATTTTTTGATGGATGTAGTTGACTTTGCTCTTGATACCAACTCCTCAGGAAATAGTCTAACACAAACTAGTTGGAATTTTAGGGGTAATGACTTCTGATGGCGATTGTGAAGGTATACAATCTTTTTCTAGCTGCTACATGAGATTTTGCAATCTCTATGGAACAGTCAATTTCCTTCATATGAATGCATTTATAGGAATGCCATTCTCAGTGATCTGGTACGTATGCACTGGAGGATTTACTTTCAATTTTTATTGCTCATGCTGAAGTCTCCTATACTATATGCTGCAGTCAATTGCACTGTTGACGCTTGTTGTATACAGGCGAGAAAAGTATTTCCAGTATGATTGTCAATATGGTTTACTTCATTGAAGGTTCAACTATTTTTCCTCATGTAGGTAAAGATATGGCCAAGAATTTTACCTGTGTGAGCTTTCGCTTTAATCTGCAGGTCGGGTGACAGTTGAGAAGGAATCAAAGCATCTGCTTGACGAAAATTTCGTGCTCTCGTACAGTGCGGTGTGCATACCTCTCCAGTTCTGGCTCCCTCAGTTCTTGGTACTACTCTGCAACAGTAATGGCTCCAAGAATTCAGCCTGCAACCTTTACCTTCTCCGTTCATTTCTTGGTCCTCTGCTACCTGACGTGCTATTGCAGATCACAACTGCACTCTCATGGTCACAGGGAGGCGACGCCACCGCTACCGAGTTCAGCTTCTTTTACCTTGTGCTATCTGAAAATAGTTGAAGGCGAACCACTCTTATGTTCTTGCTCAATGTTAGATGAAAAACGTCACTTAGATGTCAATCGAGATTGCAAGGAATTGGGGTGGATTAGAAAGGCTCTGAAAAAGGCTTCATTCTTGTATGTTACTGAAACTTTGGTTGCATAGAAAGCTAGGTTCAGTCGCAGAGCTTTCTAAGCATTCAGCCAAACTCCTGTTTGTATGCAGCCTGTAAAAGTTAAGATTTATCGATTTTTTAGCAGTGTTATATCTAGTCCAGTGCATCCTCCATTTAGTTCTGCCCATGGTTATGCAAGAAATGTTTCTTTGCTGTTATTTGGTGTACTGTTGGTAGTGTTCAGTTGTAATCTGCATTACAATAGCAGTAGTCCCACAACATTTGCATAGGAATAGTTGCAGGAGAAACATGATAGCAGCCAGGTTTCTGTCTAGACCAAAAAAACGTCTTATATTTTGATACGGAGGGAGTATTTACCAATTAATTGTACATAGGCTGTTCGCTAGTTTTAGAGGTGTAGTAGTAATTCGAATTGTCGCATGTGATGAGATAGCTAGCACATACATGTCTCTCTCTCTGTCTCTGTCTTTGTGTGTCGTTTTGAGCAAACTAACTCAGGGAGTCCAAGTTTCTGTTATTTATTTTCCTTCACTTGAGTGGTTGCTCTTTATTTTCCTCCACATGATTCTATTCGAGAAAAACTACTACTAATTTAATTTGGCAAAGAGGAACTGTAGGAACAAAACAAGTTATCCTTACATACATACAGATGTATAAGCCATTTCCTGATCACCATGAAACCAGACAACTAACACTCAACATTAATCCAGCATATAATATAGTTTCATTTATGTTTTTCATACCATTGTATTTATAGTTTAGAATTAACTATTCTCAGGGACCTCTCTTAATTTCCTTTTCACTTTCACATCCCCCCCTGCAGTTTCTGTTCATTTTTTTGTTTCTTTTCTTCATTAAAATTCAGAACATTATAACAAGAAAATCAGGAATCAAAATTGAGCGCATCATAAGAAAAAAAAACAGCTAAGCATCAGAGCATATACTGTGTGTGCATTTCTTGCGCGCATTTGCTGGCCAGTTCAGTAAACTTTGCCGAAGCCTGCAAAACATTTATTTTAAAAACATATAGGCCGTCAACACCAAATATTGCAAAGAAACTTAAAGAATGTAGATGTAAGAAAACTGAGCACATGTTTCCCTATGGCTAATCACTCTTGAATTTGGATGATTCAGCCTGTCTTGTGAGTATCCTTGCGCCCATACTTTGTAGCTTCCTCCCCAGCAGGGAAAGATTCACCCCTTTATAAGGTCCAATTAGTATCTTTACCTCCCATAGTGGAGCTCTTTAAAAGCACCCCATGATTTTTTCTACCAGAACCCATTTTTCTAGTCATTCTCATTTTTGGTATTACCTATAGTGCAAATGAAGGTACATCGTTATGCAGACATAAAACGTTGCACAACCCATGACTTAATATACCCCCTTGCATCTGTAGTTAGTTGGCATGGACGAGAGTGCTTTGCACACTGGACTCCCTCTTCATTTCATTGTCCTCCATTTTCCCTTTCGTTGCTCTGGCTTTCCATCAGATTTTGTATACCTATAGGTTTCTTTGTGTTGGAGATGCCAGCTGGGCAGAGTGAGAGCTTGCCTGCCTATCAATGTTAATATTTTGACTAATCTGAAATGCTGTTAGCCGATGTTGATGCGAATGTATCTGCTAATCTGAAATATTTTCCTCGCATCTTGCATAATGATGTTTATTTGCACTAATCTGAAGTATTTAACTCTGATCTTGCATAAGATGTTTGAGGTCAGGTTGTCGTAAGGATATGACTGGGTCCCCGGAGGGTCCTTTTTGTGGGCAGTTATGCTAAGGTATCATCTGAATATTGCTTTCCTGTTTATTTTTTCCTAATTTGTGTAGCTATTTGAAATTGTATGGTCATAGTCGTGTTCGATTTCTTTTAAGTGTCTTTTCGAAGTAATGTTGATTGCAGACACAAAAGAGACGACATACGTCGTTGGATCGTTATGCCCTCTACTTTCTGACTCTGCTGCTCTATAAGATGAGCAAACTGAGGTTCATTTGTTCATAAAGTAGCATGCCTGGGAGTATCCCGTCCCACTATTTATTTCTATTTGGCAGCCTTTCCTTTCACTGAAGCATCAAAACTAAGCCAACTTTGCCATACTAGAGGCCTTATAAATTTGTTCTAGGTGTATCATAGAGAGACAGTTATAGTGTTTTTCTCTTCCCACTCGACACTTTGGATAATACTCCAAAGCCGATGCGTGGCATGGGCATGTGTGGTTTTGAACAACTGTATTATTCGGTTATGCTGAATCCTTGCGTTGATTTCTTGCAAAGAAAAAGTAATACCTTTTGGAGTAGAAGTATTTTTTAGCGCAACTGTGATACGAGTCTATAGCACACAATGCACGCATGCTCACCCAGAACCATTCCTCTTTCCGCTGCAATTTACACCCGGCTGAATTATTCCTGCAGCAGATGAGCCTTTGGTACAAAGGAAAGCGCACACACCGTTACAACGAGCCTTTTTCCCTTGCAGGGGAGAAAGTTCTACCTTGAGGACACAAAAATCAGAGCATGCTCCTTCGGTCCAGTTCAGCCCATCTCTATGCTTTCCATATAATAAGATCATTTTGGATGCAGTACCTATGTTCTGTGTGGTGTGTGCCCAAGCTTTTACTACTTAAAAAGGGAATTAATTAGGTTTGTTATGTGGGACTATATAAATGCATCTGTCGCCGGAAATTTTCAGTACTACAAATGTGGAATACATAGCAGCAGTGTATGGAGTATATAATATAATACCACCTATGTAGTTTATGCACCAGTTTTTAGATACCATACACAAAAAAGGTAAATACTCATGTATATGTGCAAATACAAATCCATATTTGAAATATTATGTGACCTTGGTTTCTATTAATGGGAATTGAAGAAGGCAGCCTCTCTTTAATAATAATAAATTTAGTAATATTTGAGATATATACTACCAAGTATTAGTGTATGAGACATGAATGTATCTACACCCCGGTTGTATGATATATTTTTAGTTTGTCACAAAAAAAATTATGTATCTTTATACTTACTAGATTGTTTACATAAAACTGGGAAAAGGAGTATATTGTCAAGACAAGTGTTTCAACAAACATATGTATTTTACTAGGTTTGTCTCTGTTGGCACTAAAATTTGAAGTGCTTTCTACTCCCTCCGTTCCAAAATGTAAGACGTTTTTTTGGCACTATGATTGGGACGGAGGGAGTAGTATGGAGCCAGCCAGTGACTTGACAATCAAAATATCCAACTAACCTTGCATTGCATGATTACCAGTAAACAAAAATAAAAATGGTGCCTGGTTTTATGAGACTGACTAACCCATATTACCCATTAGCTTGCCACCAATTACAAGACGAAATCAACTGAAACAACATGGAAGATTGGAGCGGAAGGACAAAATAGTTTTCCCCTGAAGAAACTTGGAAGTTGCTCAGAATCAGAATGCTATCATCATCAACAGGACAGCCGCACATGCTTGTGTCCATGTCCACCAACCCTATCAAGCACAAGAACAAGCACAAACACAAGGAGACACATCAGCAGGTGACCAAAAGGGAGCAGAGCCTACATGAAGACAGGTCACTCAGAATTTGTTCTTCTTGTTTATGATCACAGGTCACTTGGCACTGATCTCCCCCTTTATGGTTTCATAGTTTTGTATTTTATGGCAACCAGAACAAGCAAGTTGTGTGTATCGACGGTCTACGTCGGTCCAGTGGCATGTTCTTATTATGTATCATCTCTGTTCTGAATTATGAGAAGTTTTAGATATTTCAATATGGACTAGGACTGACATCAGTGAACAACACACTAAAACGCGTCTATGTACATCCGATTCAGGAAAAGTTAGAACATCTTATATATTTTCAAAGTACCATGGTTATGATGTCTTGCATTACAGAAACATAGTTTTGGATCAAGCAATGACATGCTCCTTTATGCCATGATATTACCTTGGGCTATCAAAAGGCATGAGCAAGCATGCATGATGCAACCTTTTCAACTTGCCTGCACTTTTACCAGGAAAACTTTGCAAACTAGTCCAAAATGGAGCTTTTTCAGTTCAGAAAGGAATCGATGCAAAGCGCGGACAATGGAAATTAACTGGAGCAAAAAGAAGAGCGCTCACCACGTTCGCCGTTGCGGACGCCGAGATGCTGTAGTAGCCGCTGTTCTGCGGCCCCCCGCCGCCGCCGCCGGTAATGCTTCCGGTGCCGGATGAGGTGGTGGCGTTGTCCTTGGGCAGGCGGTAGGCGAGCTCGTACACCGGCGTGCCGTCGGGCTTGAAGAGGCCGTAGTTGCGCTCCGACGAGGGGCCAGGCTTCATGTTCTCGTTGAAGAGCGCGAACATGTAGACGCGCAGCGCCCCGTCCGGCCGCAGCGGCGTGCCCTTGCCCTCGCCCACCAGCCGCATCACGTTGCCGTTGTACCTTGCGGCGTTCCGCGGCGTCGCGCCGGTCTCGTTGCCGTCGCCGGCCGACGGCCACCCGGTCTCCGACACGCGCACCTCCACCGCGCGCGCCGCCGCGCGGTTGGCCGCCGCGATCGCGTGGTACACGGCATCCACCTGGGCCACCAGCATGTTGGGGTAGCGCAGCCCGGAGGACGGGTCCGGGACGCCGCCGTGGCCGGGCTCGAGCAGGGCGTACTCGAGCTCCACGCCGGCGGGGTCCTCGGCATAGGCGAAGTAGGGGTAGGCGTTGACGAGGAACGGCGAGCCGGTGCGGGCGTGGAAGTCGAGGATCGGGCAGAGGACCGGGAGGAGGTCCTTGCGGAAGTAGGCCGACGAGGGCGGGTAGGAGGTGGCGAGCACGCCGAGGTTGTGCGCGGTGGTGACCGCGACCTGCCTGTCGAGGCCGAGCTGCGCGAGCGCGTCGTGGATGCACTGCATGGCCGGGAGCAGCGACGGCGAGAGCGTGGAGCTGTTGGCGCCCGTGAGCACCTCGTTGCCGACAGTGAGGACGGCAATCTTGGTTGCCGGGAGCGCCGGCTGGATGACGGAACGGACCCAGGAGAAGGCGCCGGAGGGGGTGGAGACGGCGGCGAGGCACTCGTCGGGGACGCCGACGACGAGCTCCACGCCCGTGTTGGCGAAGGAGCGGAGGGTGGCCGGGTCGGCGTCGTAGAGGCGGACGCGGCCGACGCCCAGGCCGGCGAGGAGCTGCAGGGCCGAGGTCGTCGGCGGGAGGTTGTTTCCCACCCGGCCGTAGTTGATGCCCAGCAACGCCGACGGCGTCGCCTCGGGCGCGGCCGGTAGAAGGAGCACGAGCAGGAGGAGCAGGAGCGGCATTGTCTTGTCACGGCAATGTGTGCTGCGCGCGCCGGACGGCCGGAGTGAGTGAGCTGGAGGGGTTTGGCTTGGAGTGGCTGGAGCGTTGGGGTTTGGGGGCTCACCTGGGCGAGTGCTCTGTCCTACCGTTGTACAAAGGCGGCTAGAAATCAACCGGATGTTTTTATTTTTATTTTTGAGAAATCATTTGCCTAGCCAGCCGTCTGATCTGGAGGTGTCTAGCCAGCCGTCCGATCTGACGCTGGTGGCCGCTCGATCGCAGCAGACACAACCCATTGTTTTTCCTCCTCTGGTCTTACATCCATCACGCGCATCATCCACCATCTACGTCGTGGTATTTGTGCCGACGACATCGCAACAATGTTGAAATTTGTCACTTCAGTGGTCCACGTGTTTGACAAAAAGCACTTGAGAGAGCCAAATATCGTGGACATAACCAAACTTTTGGCACTTGAAGAAGATGGTTTCTCAGTATGCTCGATTTCATCGATTGCATGCACTAAGAATTGTAGAACCGTTGCTAGGTTTGCAAGGGCAATACCAAAATCATACCGGAGAGCCCACAATCATGCCAGAAGCAGTGGCATCTTTTGACACTCTTTCTTTTACATGTTAGGTCTCACAACAATATCAACGTGCTTCAACAATCTCCATTATTTGCAAAACTTTGTTATGGTAGGAGTGCAACTATATCATCAATGGGCACAACTAATGGGGTAATACTTGCCGATAGTATCTATTCTCATCGGGCGAAGACTATCTCCGAACCAGAGGGTAACAAGAAAAGTCTCTTTGCCCGCCCAGCCTTTTGTTTGTAGCTCCTCCATTGAGTTACGTTTCTCATTTCTGTATACAAATGCTTATTGTTCGAGTAGTATCATAAGCAGATGATCAGCAGATTAGCTAGCCTGAGAATGGCTCCTTTAGGTCCATCAGTTTTGGGGGGCTTCTTTTTCGGTGGCTCAAAGGCAACAAAGGTGATGTCAATCCCTAATTTACTTCTAACGGTTGCATGTCATGTTATAGAGCAAAAATACTTTTTTACTGCTTCGTCACCATGGACTAATTGTGTTATTTTTTACCCCCTATGCTGAAAAGCAAGTAAAACACGCGCTTTAATGTTTGTTCAAAATTATTTATTTCTTCAAATTAAATTATGGTGTGTAATAATCTATTTGTAGGAAATGAATAATGTTGATATCTTGGAAGAAAGCTAACATGATAGTTTGTGTTCTCTCTACAAGAACTAGATAGACATGTAATCTCAGATGCTTAGTTGATGAACTTTTTCGTAATATACATGTGATATTTAGACAAACCCAAATATCCCTTTTCCTTACATGCCGGGTATAATGAGCCTTCTGATTTATTTTGAAGAATGCTATTTGTGACTCAAAGAACAAGCCGTATCGGTGGAGATGGCGAGCATGGATTTGTAGGCGGAGACAGTGGGAGGAATAACAAGAATAAGAAGAAAACTGAGTTGACGGTAGAAAGGTTGAAAATGTCACCTGAAGTGTGTGAACTTCAAGGTGTATGCTCGACATGAATATAACGAGCAACTAGAATATGTGTGCCCGTGCAACGCACGGGCATTCACCTAGTGCATTTCTAAATTTATACTATTTACTTGCACATTTAAACTATGTCTTTCAAGTGTTCAAGTTTGGTTGAAAAAAGGGCAAAAATGCAGACCAAGCAAATTGGGGAGGCAAAATGGGGGATGCCATAGGGCGTTAGTTTTTCACGGACAAATGAGCCATGTCTGCGGACATGAAATATGGGGATGTCATTTGATTTTTGTCCTTGGAGATGTCCTTATCTCTTAAACTCGTACTCCATCCATTCTAAAATACTATGTGATGAAGCTATGTACCTAGGGTAGGGTCATGGACCTGTCCAAACTACCCTTTCCAAGGACTTCTCTAGAAGAAACCACCTTTCAATCGACTCAGAAGTGTTTCACTCGACGGACTCGAAGACACTCGACCATGAAGCCAACCACTCGACAACCAGGAGATCTAAAGTCGCTCTGCACACAATCGGCCGGTCATTAAGTAGCCTTTATGGTCATCATAGCATTTTATTTGTGGTGTTGCCAGTAACGTCCGATCTTAATGTACCTTAAACCCTACATAACTGAGGGCCGGAGGGGTCTGGCAAACTCTATATAAGCCACCCCCTCCTCAGTGTAAAGGGTTCGCACCCCTGTAACTCATACACACATAATCCAGTCGACCGCCTCCGGGCTCTGAGACGTAGGGTTGTTACTTCCTCCGAGAAGGGCTGAACTCGTAAACCTCTTACGTATACAACTACTCCATAGCTAGGATCTTGCATCTCCATTCCTACCCCTCTACACTACTGTCAGACTTAGAACCACGACAGTTGGTGCCCACCTTGGGGCCGGTGTCTTAGCGACTTATTGGAGAAGTTGCGATTTTCCGATCTCCTTCATCATGGTTTCGGGCAGAGTTTTGGTTGAGGGCCGCGAGATCCGTCTCGGCGCGCTCACGTTCATCGCCGATGACTCCGCTTGGCTTCAGGAGGCTCCGCTCGACATCGACGCGCTCCCTGTCCGCGGGGCGACGCACTTCCGCGCGTGCGTCCGCGGTGTCCTCCTGCGGCAACCGTCGACCCAGTATTGGTCGGCCCCTATGTTGTCCTCCCTCCCCGTTTCCCGCCGGCGCAAGCGTTCCGGTCGGTCGAGGCTTCAGCGGTGGGTGAAGCACGCGATGGCTCGCCAGTCGGACCCCCCC